>NW_026901829.1:5657500-5987495 GCF_033783945.1 Neopsephotus bourkii | reverse complement strand
ACCTTCAGGACCCAGAAAGTTAGATGTTAGGTCTCATTGATATTAATCTTCAACAAGCTTTAGGTATGGAAGTGGCCCAAGAAAAATGATCCTGTATATTGTCATATATTTGCCCAACTAAGACAAGGCTTGTGGCAGGAGTTCACTTCTCAGGAGTTTAGAAAGAATCCAAACCAACTGAATTTTTTAATGTCTCCCTGCTGCAAGAAACTCATCAGTCAGGGCTCACAAATCAACCCTGAGACACAAATCTGTAGGAACCCAGGTTTCATTAGTTCCGGTCATCATAAAACCGCTTGGCTTGCAAAAAGAAACTGAAGAATCTTCAGATTTTTAATGAATTTTCTTTTTGGACATGTAGATGTTCATAAACATGCAACATTGAAGAATTCTAACTATTGTCAGACAACATTCAGTATGATGTTATTGTTAGAACTAACATAATTCTAGCTATATATCACCATGATCTGGTTTGTGTAATTTTACCTTTAAAACTTCACACTACTTGAATCTCCTCATTACAGTGCTGGCTGTCTTTTTCTCATAATAGAGAGTCATAGAAATGTTCCCACAGTATCTTCACTTTATATGCCCATTAAAATGTTAGAGTTAAGTCTTCCTACATATATAAAGCTGAAAGAATCCTAAGGTCTTTGAAAGAGTGAAGTCCTTGTGATCATAAATAAACATTGCTAATGTGATGTTAAGACAGGATAGCATTCTCTATTTTAAATGATACCAATCTGAGAATATGATAATTTTATATGTTACACTTGGTTTTAGTATAATTCTCGGTGCACCTTTTATGAAAAATGAAGGAAAGACATTGAAGCAAAATCGGATATGAAACTAAGTTTCTTGCTCTTTGCTCAAAACCAAGGTTTTCCCATGACATTTTTATCTTTTCACAGGCTGGCTGGATGAGTAAGTGCACATTGTAATCTCTACATTAATAAAGTGATGAATCAGATTCCTGAGTGAATCAATTTGTTGTCTTGCCTTTTGATCCATCTCAATTAGTGACGAACAAGTTTCATTCTGTGTTTTAGAGAACAAATTAATGAAATACCTCATGAAACAATGAAGAAACATTGCCAATCCCAGCTGGTTTCCCTCCCCCCACCTGCTTAGAAAGGTGATCAAAGGAGCAGAGTAAGTCTCTAAAAAAATGAGCTGAAATTAAACAGACGTTTGATAGTAATGCTGAGGCTGCTAAATTGCACTATAACAAGGTGCCATTGATCTTGATTGTTCCAGCCTAAGCCTACAAGCTGCAGGAGCAAGACCGTTTTCTAAACTTCTTTGAGCTGCCTCAGCTTTGTAATGTGCAGAGTGTACTCAAAACACACAAGGACTGCTACACTCATGCGTTGAAGGCACTACTTATAAGTACTTGGAATAGTTTGTAGAAGCCTAGGTTTGGTAAAGAAAGGTAATGAATCCAGGTGCAAAGACTATATCAAACTGGAAACATCATGTCAAATGTGACATGGTTTTACTTTGTAAACACATTTAAGAAATTATTTGTTGTACTTTGTGCACTGAAAACAAAATAATGCCAATTTCACTAGACTGGTAAAATGAAAAGAAAAAACCAACCCACCAACAAACCCATAAGCCAAAACAAAACAAACCAACCAAACTACCAAAAAAAAAAAAAAAACAACACACAACAACAAACAAACAGCAATCCAAAGGACAGTAAAAAGTAAATTTGCAGTCAGATTGGTGTATATCTTTCATGTTCCCAGATGAAGATATACTGAAGAGAACAAGGATTAGAACATTTCAGATATAATCCTATCTAAAGCAATTGGAACCTAAACAATATTTTCAGCATGTTTAAATGAAAGTGAAAAAAAAAGCAAACTAGGCTACTTCCAAGTATCCTGTGGAAACAAATGTGTTTCACATGGGTAAATTAATAAGAAAAGCCTTCTGGACTGCCCTTTTGGTCTTTATCAAACACATGGCGAGACCTGCAATAAGAAGGGTGCGGGCTTCACATTCAGATAACCCCAAGGAGACTCAAGCCAGAGGAAGAACTCAGGAAGCCTATAACTTGTTGTGGACTTCCCCTATCCCATTTTCCTAAAAAGAAACTGAAACTGTTGAGATTAGCACCCAAAATGCATTGGAAGAGTAAGCATAACACCAAGAAAAGGAGTAGATGATAGGAAGGGATTTTTGTCTAACAGTTTTAGCCATAGTGCTAATGAGGCTTTCCTGCATTTGATATTTTGGACTCAGACAGTTAAAATGATACTTGAACAAACGATGCATTCTTGTCTGTGTATACATGGTGTGTTCCCTCTCATGGCATGTCAATTACAAAACTTGGAGTAACAGGACCAGAACTGTGTGCAGTGTTCAAGAAGTCAGCATACCAAAGCTTTATATAGCAGCAAAATGACACCATCTGTCTCATTCTCAGTATCCTTCCTGATTATACCCAACATTCTGTTGGCTCTTTTGCCTGCCACTTGAACACTGAGCAGCTGATTTCAGAAAACTGACAGATCGTTTTCCAGAGGTGAGACTGACAGTTCTGAGTTCAGCATCACTTAGACATGGTTTAGATTATTTTTGCTACATGTGTCACTTCACATTCATCTACACTGCAGCTCATTATTTGCTAACTTTTGGCTCACACACACCACTGTGAAATCTTTCTGCCATTCGTCACCATTGGTTTCATATTTGACTACCTGGAAGAGCTTAAACAACTGTAGACATGGTAATTACATTGTGTACTGACTTGTCCAAGTCTCTCTATAAAGATACTGAGTAAAATCGGGTCAAAGACTGATTTACTGATGACCCAAAATCTCACTTGTCCCTGTTATAATATTTGATCTTCAAGACATTCTGTCCTGTTCTTGAAGGAATTTTTTATCTAGGAAAAAGGAATAAATCTCTTACAAAGCAAGGAACTTTTCTCCAATCCATGATAGCTCAGTTTCCTGATAATTTTTAGTCTAGAAATTTGTCAAGTGGTTTTGAAAATCCAGATGTTCTGTGTCTACCTGGAACTCCTTATCCACGTGGTTATTGACTTCTCTTATTATGCCAGCAGGCTAGTGAGCCAGGATTTCCATTACAAAAGCCAGACTGTTCCCCGACAGCCTTTCTCCACAGCCTCAGTGATCATATTCCTGCTTACAAATCCATTCTATGAGAGAAGGAAGTGAGATTTACCAACCTGCAGTTCCCAGAATTCTCTGTAGGATCTTACTCTATAGAGATTTTATAGCATATCCTAGTATCCTGTAGAGTTACCCTTATCTAGATGGGTGTTACAAAAGCAGCTATCTGGCACTGTGACCATGTGCAATGCAGTTGCAGTTGGCTGGAAGTTACCCAATTCCACTTTTGAATTTTCCCAGAATGTGAAAATATAAGTTAAATTCTGAATGCTATGACTTTTTTTTTCTGTTAGAAAAAAAGTATCTGAGAGGCTATAATAGTTTTGTCATATTTTAATCCTATAATATGCAGTTAATGCACCAAGAAAGTTTAATTGCAGAAAATATGTTCTATAAAGGTTTTTTCAATATCATTTTCTACACAAAATAAAAACAACATAAGTTGTGGTGTATGGGAAGAAAAACAACCAACATGGAAAATAAGTTAGTTTTCTAGGACACAGTTTTCCATCTGAATATACTGATTTGGAAGAAATAAAACCTATCAATCATTTTAAAGTACCAATTTGTAAAATCTTATTTTTCTGTGTTGCAAGGGAAAAGTCTAGAAACACCTTTGGTATTATTTTCAAAACAACTTTCTTGTATTGTAAAGGTATTCCACATTATGATTGGAAAAATAAAATCCTAAACAGACCCAAGACACTTTCCTCTAAAAAGTCTATTCTTCGTAAATTTCTATAGGATTAAACTGAAATAATAGTTTCTCACATTAGGAAATTCCAATTATTATTCAGTTCAGCTACTAGCTAAATCGAAATATAGTGTTATTCTGCTCTTTTATTTTTCTCTCCAAGCTTTACAAAAGTATCTTGAATGTGATCTCTTTCCAGGGTCATCATCTCTGGACACTGCCATGGAACTTGGAGCAACTTACTTCATGTGAAGATCAGCATTATACCAGTGAATTTTTTTCCCATCTGCGCAAGGCAATCCTATTGGATAACATGCCGTAAGGCTTGCAAAACAGCCTTCAAAAACAAATATTCAACAGAAAATGCTTTGGTAGCATCTACAGGAAACTGTGATTTGTATGATTTATCAATCATCAAAGTATTTGAACTGATAAAATAGATTAATGTGCAAATGAACAGGATTTTTTAATATACAAATAACTCTAGAACTCTAGTTGCAGGAACATGATTTTAATAGTGCAAACGTCAGGGATTCAAACTGGAGAAGAAATACATAAGGCATCTGTGTGATTAGTAATGCAGGAAAAAGGACTGACATTGTACAGTGAACATCCAAGGAAAGCACAGATCTGATGAAAGGTCATGTCTTTCATCTAGGAGCCAGAAGAGTAAACTTCCACCAAGACTGGAAGTGAGCTCATATTCTCCCTGCAGAATACTCTTTGGTAAGGTTGGGGAGAGACAGAATGAATCCAATCCAGTGTCTGTGAGGAAAATTGAATGAGGTCACCCTTCAAAAGTTTTTTGTTTGAATTGTTGTTGTTTTTTGTTGTTTTGTTTTATGTTGGGTTTTGTTTTGGTTTGGTTTTTTGTCTTGTTTTCTTTTTTTTTTTTTATGGAGAAAACTACAGATGGTAAAAAATTCCTCTTCTGACCTGGAAAAGTCAGAAGTTAGTTTTCCTAAAGGAAACTTAAATATCAAATGCAAAGTAATTGATTTAATAGTTATCTAATTATACTGGTTATATTTTAACTTTAATTAACATTAATAGTTAAAATTAGTTAAAATATTAAAGGTTTCAAATACTGTAATTTTTGATGATTCTTTAATTTACTAATTTCTCAGCTCCTACAATAAAGCCAAGGCATTTTTTTTTTTTATGTTCTTCCTACTTCATAGATGGTCAAAAGGAACAAGGGTGAATATTGCATTAAAAAAGAGGGAAAAGCAGATGCATTTTTATGGGCAATGGTTTAAAAATGACTGACTTATTTCTTGTCCCACTGAAAACAGCAATATCCCCAAAGGAATCATAGAATCATACTATCATTTAGGTTAGAAAATACTTTTAAGATCACTGAGTCCAACTGTAAACCTAACATGAGGTTCACTACTAAACCATGTCCCTAAATCCATGCATTTAAATCCTTTTAAATACCTACAGGGATGGTGACCCATTCGCTTCCCTGGGCAGCCTGTTCCAGTGCTTCATAACCAAAGTTAGACAAAAACATTTCATGATGTCTTCTTTGAACTTAGATTTAAATTAAAATAATATTTTTACTGTCTTTCCCTTGTCTTTTCTCTAAAGAATACATAGGTCAGTTATTAACATTTTACAACATGCAAGGAGTTGAATGGGACATTAAGAGTATGGTATGAGAAGAATTATGTAAGTCTGTTTGTGTTCATCTGTAATTTTTTTTATTTATATTTTTTTTTAACTTCTGTAATACCATGGAATAGACAGGTCTTGGAAACCTTGGGAATTCGTCCTTACTGATAATCTCAGTATTTGAGTGATTTGAGTGAGAAAATGTTTTTTTAAAGTAGTCTTAATACATTGTGTTTCATAGAACAGTGTGGCTCTATATTGAACAAGATAGAGGTATTACTGGTGAGAAAATACAAGAGGTTTTCATGCTTTTGTAGTTAGTGTCACATGAAAAAAAATCAAGTTTTCCACAGTATCAGCAGTATCCGATAAGATAAATATTAGCTGAAGGTGTCTGCTTGAACAAGAGCAAAAAAAAAACCAAAACTGTCATTTATCTGAATAGTTTGGTTGTGAGCTTGGTAGTTATTTTTAAATAAAAAGTCATTTTTCTATTTTTTTTCTGTACCTTAGAAGGCTATAAAATGGTCCAGGAATGAGACTGGAAATCTTGATAATCAAAGGCTTGTGTATATAACAGGAACGTCAAGTTGAAATGAAGAAATATCAATTCTCTATTCAGAAATATCTGACTTGACTGAAGAATATGTATGAGACAAGTTGGCAGAAGAGCTGGTTTGCACATCCTTATTTCATGTCTTCTTTTAAATGTCTTGAGGGAATCAGTAGCTGGCTATGCAGCTTCAGCCTCAAAGAAATGTTTTCCCTGTGTTAGATAATGACTTTGAAAAAGTATCTCACCAAATGAACTCATGTAGGAGGTTCCATCCTTCTGTGTCTTCTATGGCTTTCTCTTCTCTCACCCTCCTCAGAAACACAGAAGTAATTTTCCTGTCATGAATTATGCTATAGTTTTTTGGATCCCTAAACTGAGTGAATAAAATCATGCTGTTAATTGCTTATTCAGCCTCATGTATAATTTCTCCAGAAATGCTTATGCATTTTTCTGATTACATGTGTGTGATCTCAGTGGGTATCCCAGTGGGTGAGACTTTTTCAGCTTCAGTTCCTACCTAAGTATTCTTTCTGATCTGAGCATAACTAGGAACTATTAAATGTAAGCCATTTATTTTATTGTGAGTGTCTGAACACCTATTTGAATTGAAAGCTTTTCTTTTCAGTCTTGTCCCTGCGTGTATTTTTTTTGGAAATAAGGATTGTAAACCAATATATCATCCTCTTTTGTTAACATCATCTAGGGATCACTAATAATATCAAGATTAACTGAGACATTTGCAGTATCTCAGCAGCCACAAACACCTGAAATTTGAAAAAAATATCCTACCAGGAAAGAGGTTTCTTTCTTTCATAACTAGAAGTTTCTTTTTGATTTTTTTCCCTGTCGTGGTTTAACCCCATACAGACAGCTTTTCAGTCACTCCTCCCCCCCTTTCCTGCCCTCCCCCTATTCCCGGAGGGACGGAGAGGAGAATCAGAAAGAATGCAACTCCCACGGGTTGAGATAAGAACAGTTTAATAACTAAGGTATAACACAAATCACTACTGCTGCCACCAATAATAGTAATGATAAAGGAAATAACAAGGGAAGGGAATACAACACCTCATCACCAGGCGACCGATAACTTGCCCCCCCCCGCCCTACCAGGCACCGACCAATACCTCCTCCAACCCTGCAGTCCACCTCGCCCTTCCTGGTAACTCTACCAGTTACCTCCTGGGCATGATGTGCTGTGGTATGGAATACCTCTTTGGTCAGTTTGGGTCAGGTGTCCTGTCTCTGCTTCCTCCCAGCTTCCCTCCTCCCTGGCAGAGCATGAGGCTCACAAAGTCCTTGGCCAAACCAAAACATCATTTTTATCAGCTCTGTTCCCAGCCCGAAAGTCAAAACACAGCACTGCACCATCTACCAAGAAAGAGAAAAACAACTGCCACTGCTAAACCCAGGACATTCCCTTACAAAAAGAAGGAAAAAATAAGAAACAAACAAAAAAACCCAGCTTCCCTCAGAACAATGTATGCCCTAAACACAGAAGTGTTGAGACTCAAAGATTTTCCAGAAAGATGCACCTGATCAATTTCAGCAGGATAAGAATGATGTGGACCACTTGGAAAACAAAACACTTTGGAAGCTAATTGCTGCTGACTTTATTCTGTAAATCTTTCTCAAGAAAATTTCTTACAGGGCTTAAAAAGTTTTAAGAGCTGAACAGCATTGACTGGATGCTTTATTGGTCTTTCAAACCCCTGAGAGATTTCTTTACATTCTGCTAGGGTAAAAAAATAAATAAATAATAATGTGCAGAGACAGGAAAGCAAAAACAAGGCAAGGAGATATGCATCATAATGTGAAACAAAAATACAATCACAAATTGAAATGGAACAGGATTCCCCTAGCGCCTGCCAAATTTGTTTTAAGCGAGGTTTGCCTTTTACACTCTTGCTATAATTTACTTAGCAGAAGTACAAATTGAAACAATAAATACCTCTGTGCCTGCTGTGCATTAGGCATGGATTTTGGAAATAAATAGCTTTTGTTAATGATATGCAAGGTCAGATACATCCAGGGGAGAAAGGGGATCAGGCTTAGAAATGGAGCATTTTAGAAATGCATCCGTTTTTTATGTATGCATCTTTATGTATGTAGAAACCAATCTTGGAAGATCTGCATTCAGAAATAAGATTTTGTTGTTGTTGTTTAAATTAAGCTTCCTTTTCAATTTATTATTTAATACACACAAATTACTCATTTAGTAACTGGAAAAGGTGGGAGAGTGAAGAAGTGATTTGATTTCACAAAGTTCTCAGCAAGGTCTCATTTTTTGTCTGGCTTCCAGAACAATTGGAGGTATGGATTACCTAGAGAATATTTTACTTATTTCTTGGCTATAACTTTTGCTCAGTCCTTCACTGCATCTAAGAGTTATCAAAGAAATCATGGTAGCAAAAATATTCACATTTTTTTGAAATCATTTTTTTTTTGTTTCTTCTGTATAATATGTGCAGAAGTACCCCTTTCATACAATTACTAACTAGCATATGACTAGAATTTTTTAACTAGATATTAAAGGAAGTGATATCCATGTCAACTACAAATAACTTTGATTTAAATAAACAAACTATTCAATTTCTTTTTAGCTTACTTTAGCAATAAATTCTCTTGAGAGATATTGAATAATAATTGCTACATAAGTTCTTGTCCTTTCATAACATTATGAAATGAAAATGCATATCAGTGTCTGGCTTGATGATTTTTTTTTTAATGGCTTCAAGGGCTATGTTTCATACTTTATTCACACTGATTATTATCTGATACTGAAAATCCTGATTTCAAACGGAACAACTTATTGAATGAATTACTAAGGAATCTAAGAAGAAAGGTTTTACGATGATGCTGACAGTAAATATTGTGAAAAAAAATGTTTTACTATTTTCCCCCAAACTCCAGGGTTTTTTCTAAATGTTTTCAGCATAACTTTATATATAGGCATGCAAGGTATTTTTCAGAATCACAGTCATATAATCGCCTAGGTTGGAAAAGAAGCTTAACAGCACTTCCAATTATACATCTAGCACTGCCAAGTCCACTGCTAAACCTTGTCCTTATATGCCACATCTATACATGTTTTAAATACATCCAGGGATTGTGACTCAACCATCTTAACCTAATGGGCTTCATTTATTTGCAATAAAAATGACCCATAATATAAGATTACCTTCAGAGATAAGTACAGTTCTTGGTAGAACTGTAGAGCAGAAGTCATGTTTTTCCAGTAACAAAAGTCATTCATGATTTCCTGTTACACGATTCTTTTTTCCAGTCCTTCCATTTAATGGATTTGATTCAGCTGAATTTTTTAAGTCTTTAATTTCACACTTGATGTTTGCCCTACCTACTGGGTAGGAGGCGATGAGGTGGAAGAAGACTGGGAAAATGTCAGTGTAAAGGGAAGTACAAATCAACAAACTAGTTGTTTCAAGTTTAAGAAACAAACAAAGAAACAAGCAAACAAGCAGAGTCTCCCACCCCCAAAAATAATAGAACAAAATAATCCCCCCACAAACAAAAAACAACAAACAAATCAAAACCAAACTAAACCCGAACTAAACCAAAACAAACTCAAGCCAAACCAAGCAAAACCCACACAAACAGAAATGAACTCTATAATTGCCATATGTCTGCTGACAGCAAACATCTGCAGAACAGTCAAAATGCATCTTACTCTGCAGAATTTTGTCAGCTCAGAAACATTTTACCTATCATGAGTAATACCCTCTAGTATCTAGTTAGACAGGTGGCTTGTACTATGTACATAAAATCTGATAGCAGTTGTTATTTCTTATTCCTTAAAGTTACATGTTAAAACTTTAGACCCTATCAAAGAATAATTGCAAGACTATCAACTTAAGATTGCATTCCTATATTTTTACTTTCATTATCTTGGTTGCCCTTTCCTGGACAATTTGAAAAAAAAAAAATAGTTTTGAGAAGAAATAAAGGTAATCAGAAGACAGAAGAAAATAATTTTCAAATGTAAAGCATTAAACTGATGGCAGAATACTGAGAGAATGAAGCTTGAATGGGCAAGATTTAAAAGGCAAGTACAATTACAGAACCCATCTTCAGCACCTTTTGAACTATATTTTAATCAACTGTAGATTTGGGAAAATGTTTCAGAACAGTTTTTGGGGTAGCAGTGTCCAGTCTAGCCACAGCAGAATGGAAAGCAGTGTCAGCCATGGACTAGGCTGAGGTGTCAAGACATTTCTTGGTGACAGCCCACATCAACAACGCTGTATACCTACTTTGACATCAGGTGCACTTCTGGTTAGCCGTATTAGTTATATTTTTGTAGAGCAAGATAATATGACTATACAATGAGGCTTAGAGCTCAATGAAGAGACTATTGTCATATCTAATAATTCACTCTAATAATTAACATCACATTTACACTTTAAAAATAGCTGTCACATTCATGCTTGATATGAACTTGTTGGCTTGAATGAATGAATGAATGAATGAATGAATGAATGGATGGATGAGTGAAAGAATGAAGTCTTGTATGAATATTTGGTGTTATGTTGTGTAAGTGGTCAAAATTCAGAAAGGTTTGTTTCCCTGACACCTAGTTAGTAATGGCAATTTGCAAGTGAATACTCAGATTAAACATTTGAGGAATACTCTTTAGACTGGGCTACAGTTAGATATTGTCCTGGATTCAGCAGTAGCAGTCATTTTTCTCCTTCTTAGTACCTGGAGCAGTGCTGTGGTTTTGAATTTCAGCCTGAGAATAACGCTGATAACACCAATGTTTTTAGTTGTTGCTCAGTGATGTTTAGTCTGACCAAGGACTTTCTGAGTCTCATGCTCTGCCAAAGAGGAGGGGAAGCCAGGAGGAAGCAGAGATGGGACACCTGACCCAAACTTGCCAAAAGGGTATTCCATACCACAGCATGTCATGCCCACTATATAAACCGGGGGCAGTTACATGGGAGGGTTAGATCACTGCTCGGATTGGGCTGAGTATCGGTCAGCAGGTGGTGAGTGGTTATATTCCCTCCCCTTGTTATTCCCCTTATTATAATTATTATTGATGGTAGTAGTAGTGGTTTGTGTTGTATATTAGTTACTGGACTGGTCTTATCTCAACCCGTGGGAGTTACATTCAATTCTCTTGGGGGAAAAGGAGGGGAATGAATGAACAACTGCATAGTTCTGGGTTGCCGGCTAGACTTAAACCATGACAGGTATAGACATGGTTTCCCAGTCTTTTTTCCTCAAACTGAACCCAGAAAGAGGCACACTGGTTCAAAATGAGACTACATCTATCATAGTGTTTTGCCTCAAGCTGTGGCCATCAGGAGACACCTAGAAAAGTCTGAATACAGATGAAGTATGTCCATCTACAGGTTGCATCTATGATACATTTTGGCAAGATCGAAAATGATGCTGTTCTGTGAAAAAAAAAAAATAAATCTTTGAATTCATTTAGAAACTCCCATTTTTTCACAGTATTTTTTTCTTCTATTAGAAGGAGTGAATAGTGGATTATTTTAGCTCTTCCTGATTTTGTAGAACTTGATTGTATACATCTAAATCCTTTCCTTCTAAGCTGAGGAACTTTGGATACTCAGTTCTTTTGTCATGTGGAATCTGTTTAATACTTTTTTTTTTTCTGAACATACTACAGTTTTCATACATCTCTTTTGAAGTGAATTGTTGTACTTTGTACTGCTATTTTATATGATATTCTATATATCGATCTTCAAACGTCACTTCTGAAGAAAATTTCAAACTGCAGAACATTACTGAACCTAAAAACCTTGTAAGCAGACAGCAAGAAATGCAGAGCTCTCTGTTTACAAGAATATCCCTTTAACACAAAGATCAATGTGCAGTGTGCAAAGCTAGCAGTTCAGGTCAATATTCGAGGAGTATCAAAGTATTTTATTGCTAATGTTGATGAAAGGGACACAGAGATCAGAGACTGACAGATACAAATGGAAGAGCATGAATACAATAAATCTGGTTGGAAAATTCCTGTTCATTTTAATTTATCCAAGATGTGTCAATGCTTTTCAAGGTGGCGATGTATGTGTGGGGAAACTAAGCGCCTTTGATGGATATTTTTTTATTTTGTGGTGTTTCCAAAGATTTAAATTATTCCAGATGCTATCAGATTTTTGTCTAGGTATAGAAATAGTAATGCCCATTTTTGTACTTCAAATCACATAGGTAATACGAAGAAAGGCTGTAATTTCATCTGTACACAATGAGAAAAGAAGGAAAAAATAGCCTTTTCAACTCCATTGTTACAACATTAATATTTTTCTTTTTTTCATCTTCCCTGTTTCACTAATCTCCAGTTTAATATCTTTCATTAACATATTTCCAGGTTAAATCACACTTATGTGTATAAAGTGTGGAATGCATTTATTTCAAAACATTGTTTCCTATTTTTTTCTGCCATCCAGAATATAGCAGATCTTTTAATATTAAAAATTGATTTCTTGTTTAGACCAAAACACAGCTTTGGATAATCTTACTGTGCCTTCTTATCAGATTTTATTTTTTTCCTTTCATCCACTGTGATTTCTTGAAATCTTCACACTTAGAAAAATAAAAAGCATGTTTAAGCTTAACTTTCAGTTTATTACAGCTTTTTTCCCCTAGCATTAAAAATAGCTTTTATAATGGTCTTTCCAAGATAGACAGATGTATGCATTTTACTACTAGCACAATGTTTCAGTTTCAGGGGTAACTTAATCATACCAAAGTACTTTAAGTACTTTCATCTACAAAACACATGAAATAATGAATAGATGTTTTTTTCTGCATAAAGCTGATCTTATAGTGAGTATTCTAACTTTCAGATAGCCTTCTTTACACCAATGTCAGACTTAAATATTCTCAGTTGTGCATAATCAATGCTAAAAACCAACTTAGACTGTATTTAATTGAAAGCTCCTCTTCTCCTTTGCATTTCAGTGGTAAAAAAGAGGAGTTTTTCAAATAACATCCATCTAAATTTAATATGAAAATCTAAATAACAGTTAAGAGTCTTCTTTAATAATTAAAAAGAAAAATAAAGCAATTTTTACTTGGCAACTTGAAAACATCTTAATGTATAAGACTGGTACTGTTTAACTTCAGAGCAAAAAAGTTACGAGAGCTGTAGTTGACTTTGTTTTCTTGTAGAGGGAAAGAATATTCCTTTTCTGTGTCTTTGAATAGAGCTACATTTGGAGTACTCTGTTCCATTCTCAAAGAAGACTTACTGGTTACCAGCTTTGAGACACATGAAAAAAATTAAAACCATGTGTTTTTCTGTCTCACTTAGGATATTATATTTACAATGAAAATCACTTGCAACAATTTAATACAAGGTATCTCAAGGAAAAGTTCACATTTATTCAAATTGATATTTAAATAAAAATCCTGCAAATGAAAACAGTAGGGCAAGACGAAAATTCACGTATTAGCACTCACAGAACTATACAAAGACTTCATCAACAGTGTAATTTATCAGTTGCCTAAAATGTCCTTTTATAAATAACACAGTTTGAACTTTGAGTACATTTCTAATGGCTTTGCTGATTTCAAGCTTTAGTGGAGATAATGAATTATATTAATTGAAGACACAGTAGTTAATGTAAAGGGAAGACCAAAATCAAAGTTAGTGGAAAAAACACAAGTGTTTATTATTAGCTGCAAAGATACTCTGGCTTATAAAAGTTTAAGCAGCAGTCCTGGATTCTCATAAAATTTATTAAATTTGATTTTATTATTTTTATTCTCATAAAATTTATTAAATTTGGGGTTGTAGCTGGGCTTGCCTCTGTGGGACAGCGCTCCGGAATTGATGAAGACTGGGAGGCCTCCTGTAATCCTAGGGTGAAATCGGTGTGCTCGGCTCACTCCCTGAAATGTCTGTACGCCAATGCGCGCAGCATGGGAAATAAGCAGGAGGAGCTAGAAACCTGTGTTAAGTCAGGAGATTATGATCTGGTGGCAATTACAGAGACGTGGTGGGACAGCTCACATGACTGGAATATAGTCATGGAGGGCTATGTCCTTTTCAGGAAAGACAGGCCAGCCAGGTGGGGTGGTGGGGTTGCTCTTTATGCGCGAGAGCAGCTACAATGCGTTGAGTTCTGTCCGGGGACAGATGATGAGCGAGTCGAGAGTCTGTGGGTGAGAATTAAGGGGCAGGCTGGCAGGGGCGATACTGTTGTGGGGGTCTGTTACAGGCCACCGGATCAGGGTGAGGAAGTTGACGAGGCCTTCTACAGGCAGCTGAGAGCGGCCTCACAGTCACAGGCCGTGGTCGTCGTGGGGGATTTTAACTTCCCTGATGTTTGCTGGAAGGACTACTCGGCAACCCAGCCGCAGTCCAGGAGGTTCCTCCAGTGTATGGATGATAACTTCCTCATGCAAATGGTGGATGAGCCAACCAGGAGAGGTGTGCTGCTGGATCTCATCCTCACTAACAAGGAGGGTCTGGTTGAAGGAGTGAAGGTTGAGGGCTGCCTTGGTTGCAGCGACCACGAGATGGTAGAATTCAGGATCTTGTGTGGTAGGGTCAGTAGAACAGCAAGTAGAATCGCAACCCTGGACTTTAGCAGGGCAAACTTTGGCCTCTTCAAGCGATTGCTAGGGGAAATCCCGTGGGCTAGGCTGCTTGAAGGGAAAGGGGCCCAAGATAGTTGGTTGACGTTCAAGGACTGCTTTTTCCGAGCTCAAGATCGGAGCATCCCGACACGTAGGAAGTCAAGGAAGAGGGTCAGGAGACCTGCGTGGCTAAATAGGGAATTGCTCGGTATGCTCAAGTGGAAGAGGAGAGTTTACAGGTCATGGAAGGAAGGGCTGGCCACTTGGGAAGAATATAAGGCTGCTGCTAGAGGATGTAGGAAAGCTGCTAGGATGACTAAGGCCTCCTTGGAATTAAAGCTGGCGAGAGGGGTCAAGGACAGCAGAAAGAGCTTTTTCAAATACATGGCAGGTAAAACTAACACCAGAGGCAATGTAGGCCCGCTGATGAACGGGACGGGTGCCCTGGTGACAGAAGATACAGAGATGGCAGAGTTACTGAATGCCTTCTTTGTCTCTGTCTACTCTGCCGGAGGCAGTCCTGAAGAGCCCTGTGCCGCTGAGACCTCAGATGAAGATAGGTCAACGGAGCGGTCTGCCTTAGTCGATGAGGAATGGGTTAAAGACCAGTTGAGCAATCTGGACATCCATAAATCCATGGGTCCAGATGGGATGCACCCGCAGGTGCTGAGGGAACTGGCTGAGGTCATTGCTAGACCGCTCTCCATCATCTTTACCAAGTCTTGGGAAATGGGAGAGGTGCCTGAGGACTGGAGGAAAGCAAATGTCACTCCTGTCTTCAAAAAGGGCAAGAAGGAGGACCCGGGTAACTATAGACCGGTTAGCCTCACCTCCATTCCTGGGAAAGTGATGGAACACCTTATCCTTGGTGCCATCTTAAGGCATATCAAGGATAAGAGGGTTATGAGGGGCAGTCAACATGGCTTCACCAAGGGGAAGTCGTGCTTGACCAATCTCGTAGCCTTTTATGAGGAAATAACACGGTGGATGGATGATGGTAGAGCGGTGGATGTGGTCTACCTTGACTTCAGCAAAGCGTTTGACACGGTCTCCCACAGCATCCTTGCGGCTAAATT
Source organism: Neopsephotus bourkii (assembly GCF_033783945.1). Taxonomy (NCBI): domain Eukaryota; kingdom Metazoa; phylum Chordata; class Aves; order Psittaciformes; family Psittacidae; genus Neopsephotus; species Neopsephotus bourkii. Next base: position 5,971,832 of record NW_026901829.1, on the reverse strand, counting down.
GAGGAAGTGTGGTCTGGATGATCGGGTAGTGAGGTGGACTGTGAACTGGCTGAAGGAGAGAAGCCAGAGAGTTGTAGTCTATGGGGCGGAGTCTAGTTGGAGGCCTGTATCTAGTGGAGTGCCTCAAGGGTCGGTACTGGGACCAGTATTATTTAATATATTCATCAACGATTTAGATGAGGGAATTGAGTGTACTATCAGCAAGTTTGCTGATGACACTAAGCTGGGAGGGGTGGCCGACACGCCAGAAGGCTGTGCTGCCATCCAGAGGGACCTGGACAGGCTGGAGAGCTAGGCAGGGAGTAACTTGATGAAATATAACAAGGGAAAGTGTAGAGTCCTGCATCTGGGCAGGAACAACCCCAGGTTCCAGTATAGGCTGGGGAACGACCTGTTAGAGAGCAGTGTAGGGGAGAGGGACCTGGGGGTCCTGGTGGACGACAGGGTGACCATGAGCCGACACTGTGCCCTTGTGGCCAAGAAGGCCAATGGCATCCTGGGTTGTATTAGAAGGGGGGTGGTTAGTAGGTCGAGAGAGGTCCTCCTTCCCCTCTACTCTGCCCTGGTGAGACCTCATCTGGAATATTGTGTCCAGTTCTGGGCCCCTCAGTTTAAAAAGGACAGGGACCTGCTGGAGAGAGTCCAGCGCAGGGCAACTAAGATGATTAAGGGAGTGGAGCATCTCCCTTATGAGGAAAGACTGAGGGAGCTGGGTCTCTATAGTTTGGAGAAGAGGAGATTGAGGGGTGACCTTATTACTGTATATAAATATATAAAGGGGGAGTGTCACGAGGATGGAGCCAGGCTCTTCTCAGTGGCAAACAATGAAAGGACAAGGGGTAATGGGTACAAATTGGAGCACAAGAGGTTCCACTTAAACCTGAGAAGAAACTTCTTCTCAGTGAGGGTGACGGAACACTGGAACAGGCTGCCCAGGGAGGTTGTGGAATCTCCTTCTTTGGAGACATTCAAAGCCCACCTGGACACGTTCCTGTGTAACCTTATCTAGGTGTTCCTGCTCCGGCAGGGGGATTGGACTAGATGATCTTTTGAGGTCCCTTCCAATCTCTAACATACTGTGATACTGTGATACTGTGATTTCTTTTGAATCTTAATATCATAACCATTTTGTATTGAATTTCATGATCCAATAATCAGCCATTAATTGATCAGTCCCTTACTGAACTTCTATACTGGACAGTGGCATTTTTTGTGCTCTAGTGGAAACATGAAAATGGTTAGATGAGAAGAAGTATATTAGCTGTAACTAAACCAAATGTTTTCAATCCCCATGTAAAGAAACATTTATTTCTGAAAATATGAAAGAAAAACATATCACACAGAATGCTACTTTAGGGTCTTCTTAAAGTGTAATCCCATTGCTGCCATCATTCTTAAATCTCTTTGAGTATCTGGTAAATTAGTAGTAGATTTAGCTCCAAAATTAGTCAATCAATGGAAAGATTATAAAATCCTATGTAAAAATTAGGATTATGTCACAATCTGGCTGATTGAACTTCTCAGATAAAGGTGTATAGAATGTCAAGAAGTACAACTCTCCCTATCAGGTTCAAAAACATTCTATACTTTTTGAATATTCACTACTTTTCTGCTCACTGGGTGCTGCATTTTATATGAAGAATTACACATACTCTCATAATAGTACAAAATTAAATTTTTAGTTCCTTGCACTTGATGAATTAATTAATTTAATTAAATGTAGAAAATTAGACTAAGTGTAAACATGACTTCTCTAAAGATGGCAAAATAATAGTAAGAACGTCATTTTTGACCTTGGTAACCTTTTCAGATGCAGTTTTGATACCGACCAACTAATTGTTAATGATACACTGATGAATGACATAAAGAAAGTGAATGAGTTCCTTAGTTGTTTTTGTTTTGTTTTTTTTTTTGTAGATAAAGCAGATGGATCAGGAACAGACATGTTTCTGATACATGTCCAAAAGACCATTACGCATTTTAGCTGGGAAGACTATTATAAAATATGCAAATAAGTCTTGAAGGAGCAGGAAATTTTTTCTTTCTTTTTAAAAGCTAGAGATGTAAAAAAAAATTGATACATCCTATATTTTAAAATTCCTGATAAAGCACACACATGGTACTTTAAAGACAGATATAAAGATACTCTACTTAGTTGAACTTCAACATAACACTTAAACTGTGGCTTATAAAAAGTTTAGTAGCTGTGAAAAACAAGCTTCATGTGTGGAACCAGAAAAATTTACCAGAGTAAAGTGAACCCCAGTCCAGCCAATCCCTTTGAAGATAGTGAGAAGAGATTTCTGTTAATAAATTGAGAAACTGGAAATGCTAAATAAGAGTATATGAAAAGTTTCCTATAGGTACATGTAGCATATGGCTGGCTGATCAGACATTTTGTCAAGTTCTCGCCCTGTGAAAATCCAAACTGGAAGATATTACAAGAAAAATGACTGCTCTGGAAACTTGGAGTGTGGGCTTTTACCTATTGTTCAAGTAAATAAAAACAGATCTGTCAGGACTGTACATTCAAGGAACCAGCCAGGCCATAGGCCTACGGGGAATTATTGGGAAGCATTTTAAATTTCCAATATATAAAAACTATTATCATCTGTCCTGATTCAGTAGGTGTGATTCTACCATGCCTCAGTCCAATGGGAACTCATACAACATTTGTAAAGCCAAGGGATATGTGGATGTATATTTCACATAATCGGGAAAAAAACACAGTGCTAGGTTTCAAGATCATGGAATCATGGAATCATAGAATAGTTAGGGTTGGAAAGGACCTTAAGATCATCTAGTTCCAGCCCCCTGTCATAGGCAGGGACAACTCACACTAAACCATGTCACCCAAGGCTCTGTCCAACCTGGCCTTGGACACTGCAGAAACCTGCTTTTTTTTTTTTTTATTTTTTTGACCAGATAGTATGATTTATTATTCTATTTGTGACGGGTGCAAAAGAAATTATTTTGAGGTCTCACACTCACTGCTTTTGCCATGAACAATGTGTATGTCAACACATGGGGAGATTTATAGATACACAAAACATAACTGTGCTGCATAGAGTTATAATGTTAAATGCAGAGGAAAAGGAAGAGTTTAGAAAGGAAGTGTTGACAATACAGAATCATAGAATCATAGAATGGTTTGGGTTGGAAAGGACCTTAAGATCATCTAGTTCCAACCCCCCTGCCATGGGCAGGGATGCCTCACCCTAGACCATGTCTTCCAAGGCTCTGTCCAGACTGGCCTTGAACATGCTAAGAATGGAGCACTTACAACTTCCTTGGGCAACCTGTTCCAGTGCCTCACCTCCCTCACAGTAAAGAACTTATTCCTTATATCTAACCTCGAGTTCCCCTGTTTAAGTTTAAACCCGTTACCCCTTGTCCCATCACTGCAGACACTGATGCAGAGTCCCTCTACAGCATCCTTGTAGGCCCCCTTCAGATACTGGAAGGCTGCTATGAGGTCTCCAAGCAGCCTTCTCTTCTCCAGGCTGAACACACCTGATCTTCTTAGCCTGTCTTCATAAATGAGCAGCTCCATGTTTCCACCAGCTGAGCTTAAACCACTACAGGCCCCATCAGAGAAGGCCACCAAATTGGTCAGTCAAGTTTTCCCCTTCCTGAAGCTATGCTGACTGTCACCAACCACTTCATTGTTTTTCATGTGCACGTTTTCTAGGAAAATCTGCTCCATGATCCTGCAAAGCACAGAGGTGAGACTGACTAGTCTGTAGTTCCCTGGGTCTTCCATATTCCTGTTCTTGAAAATGAGGGTTATAGTTCCCTTTTTCCAGTTGTCAGGAACTTCACCTGACTGCCATGATTTTGCAAATATGATGGACAGTGGTGTAGCAACTTCATCTACGAGCTCCTTCAGGACCCACGAATGGATTTCATCAGGTCCCATGGACTTGTGCACATAAAAACGGTGTCCCAGACTGTTTTCCCCTCCTGGTAGTAACCTGGTAGCCCCTGCTTAGCTTCTAAGGTCTGGCAACTTTAGGATAGCCTGCCTGCACACTGTCCCCAAAGGAACAGGCAAGGATTACAAATGATCAGTTTTTTCTCCTCAGATGCCTGAGTCTAGGAAAAATGTGCTGCTACAAGTATCATTTAACTGAAAAAAAGAATGGAACAATGTTTAAAGCTCAAAACACAAAGTAGTAGCAGTAATTAAAAAGTACTCACAGAATAATAATTATCTGGAAGAAATTAGACTGTTCAAATACAGCGACTCCTCAAAATGCAGAGTAACAAATTATACAGGCAGGTTTCCTTTCCAGATACTAAGGAACCAAATATTTTCAGCTGAAATAAAAACATATCAGGTAAAGACATTTTCTGTAGAGATTTACTTTTCTTTCTAGCAGAAAAGTAGAGAAACTTTGTTTTCTGCAAAGGAATTAAAACCGAGAAAGTAGGTTGTCATTCCATTTTCTGCATGTGAAAAAATGCCTGAGCAATTCCAAGTTAGTTACAGAAGTACATTTTATAGGCATCTGTTCTTACCTCTACAGCAGATTTGCTGTCTATTCCTTGGTGTTTGTCTGAAACATTTATATATTCAAATTAAGTATCTGCTCTAGCTCACCTATTTGCTTTAATTGTATCCATAGAATCATAGAATAGTATGTACCCATGCTTTGCTTGAGCAGCATGCCCTGCTGACCCCTTGCCCTACTATTGCACACAGTTTTATTCCTAATAATTGAGCCCTCATGTGTCACACTGCATAGTTGACTTAACATAGGGTCTGCTTTTTAACTGAAGTAATGAGGGTGAGATCACTGCCTTGAATTATGAGAAAGAGACAATCTATCCCTCTTATCAGGTGCTTGCAGAAATCATAAATGCTCAAGAAGTTGTTCTCTCCACTCTGCCACACATGCACTATGCGTTTTCCTCTGGGTTGGCCAAACCATATTACATGTTCATCTTGCTGACAGCTGAAAAGAGTGTTCATAGCACTTTGCACTAAGAGCTGGGATTTGGATTTAAACCAGAGCCTCCGTGTTGACACTGGGCATGTAATTTATGTATTCTTTTGCTCTAGATTGAGTTTTCACTTCAAGTAGAGTTTGATCTATTTATGGTACATTTTATTTAAGATATAGGTAGAACAGTACCATAAGCAGAACAAATTACCTTAGGAAAATACTTAGGAAATACCATCAGAGAGATAGCAGGTTCTGAACTTGTTTTGTTTTGGACCTGTGGAAGAGCAAGTACAATTAAATGGTTTTTAAAACTTTATTGGATATACAGTGAACTCTATATCAAATTATGATAGGCACCACCTACTTTAAAATATGCCCTACAACTGCACTTTTATAATCAGTTTCTGTCCCATTTAATCAACAAAATAGGTCAAAAATAAAAGTAATCTTGATTAATGTGAGTAAAACTCCTATATTTACCACCTGGCTTTATAAAGGATATATTTTGCAAAGGGTAAGAATTATTTCCTTGCTTTTAAGATTTTTTTTTTTTTTTGCTTTACTCCTCCACAGATAAAGATAAAAGAAAAAGACAGAGAAGGGAAGACATACAGTAATCTGATATTACTAAGGTTCTGTCTGCTTTATTCTTGGCCCCAGTACTTGGATATGGAAAGCACAGATCCTATCTCAGATCTCTTTTTAAGAACTGAGAAGACTTAGACAAAGCCTTCCTTGCTTGTGGCTGCTTTGAATTCTTTTTGAAAGTTTGATGCAGTTAGAAGGTTAACTCTATGGCAGGAAACTTTCTGATACAATCATTGATTTCTTAATTGACTTAGAAATGCTAAGAAAATGTGGATGTTTTGTGTACATACTTTACCAGGATTGGAAAATATGTGCCTGAGTTCTTTGACTGAAAATCTAGATAGACTCTTGTTGGAGTTAACCCTTGTTTTGTTATTTATATAGTTACAGGGGACTTCTGTTTAAAAGATAGTCTTCAGTCTCATTCCATGCGCAGATACTTCTGGACTGAAACTTAAATAATAATGAATCATTGCCTAGTTATGGTTTTATTATTTATTTATTTATTTATTAAGGGCCTGATATATTCTCCTTGGGCAGTCTTGGAAGCCATTTCTAACTCATGACAATAGAGAATTGGGGAAGGGATACTTTCCTCCCTGATAGGTGTCATAAATTCAAATACTGTGAATGTGAGACATTCAGAAAACTTTGTAATGAGGGTTGTGCAAATATTTTAGGTAAGATGATACTCCTAGTTATTAATTATTGACTGAAAATTTAATAGCAATTTCATCATGTTTTTGCTGTTGCAACTGCAGAGTTCAGTGTTGGAATACATGTTATTGCAATGAGTAGTATAAAAAAATTGCATCAAATCTAATATAAAGGATTCAACATGCATTCACAAATCTTCCTTCCTCTAAATCTTCAGTTTTCAGTAAGAAAATTTCAGCCACAATTTTGTAATCATATTATTATTTATGTTTTGTTAAGTTTTGTTATATATTTTAGATTCCTACTGGGAAACAAACAAACAAACAAAAAATTATATATATATATATATATATATACACAACAAAAAGTACCTAACAGGAATCTCTGCTTAAGTGTACCTGGATCTGATGGGGTTGTCGTTAAGTCATTTGAATTAATTAGGGTTTTGGTGGTTTTCTTTCTATTGCATGCAGAAAGTATGGGAAGAATTCTTCAGGAAAAGATTACATAGTTCTAATATAACTTTTACTGGGAATTTTGTGGTATTTTTATTCATGACACCAAATGGGGCCTGAACCACACTTCTTTTCATACAGTAAATATCACAGTATCACGGTATGTTAGAGATTGGAAGGGACCTCAAAAGATCATCTAGTCCAATCCCCCTGCCGGAGCAGGAACACCTAGATAAGGTTACACAGGAACGTGTCCAGGCGGGTTTTGAATGTCTCCAAAGAAGGAGATTCCACAACCTCCCTGGGCAGCCTGTTCCAGTGTTCTGTCACCCTCACTGACAAGAAGTTTCTTCTCAAGTTTAAGTGGAACCTCTTGTCTTCCAGTTTGTACCCATTTCCCCTTGTCCTATCATTGTTTGCCACTGAGAAGAGCCTGGCTCCATCCTCGTGACACTCCCCCTTTATATATTTATATACACTAATAAGGTCACCCCTCAGTCTCCTCTTCTCCAAACTATAGAGACCCAGCTCCCTCAGTCTTTCCTCATAAGGGAGATGCTCCACTCCCTTAATCATCTTAGTTGCCCTGCGCTGGACTCTCTCCAGCAGGTCCCTGTCCTTCTTAAACTGAGGGGCCCAGAACTGGACACAATATTCCAGATGAGGTCTCACCAGGGCCGAGTAGAGGGGAAGGAGGACCTTAGCTTCCACTGTTTTTTTGAAGTGGAAATGAGAAGGAGGGGAGAAGGAGGGAATAATGCATATAAATTCAAGAAGTTTGTAATTTATGTGTGAAAAAGAAACAGTTTGCTTTCAAACTTTAGCTATGAAAAAATGAGAATTCTAAGTCTTCAAACCAGCTAAGGAATCACTTTATTTGAAAAATAAAAATCAAAAATATCACGTGGCTCCTTTAGGAACACTTTGGGAACTTTAATAGGAAGAGTTTCAGTTATTCAGAACATTATTTTTTACAATCTAGGCACCAGACAGTTACAGCATGGCTTAAAGAGGAAAGGGCATGACAGCCTTAATACTTCTCTAGTCCTTTTCCTCAGACAATTTTAAATTCAAAACCTTTTTATGGACTCAGTACTTGGATAGAGGATCCATCTTGCAAGTGATAATAAGGTATCCCTCCTCTGCAAATAATGTATACCAAATTATTTAATATTTTTAATAAAAATATTTTTAATAATGAATATTAACATTGAACTATTCCTAAGTACATCCATACATGCAAAAAAGCTAGCAAAAATCCCTAGTAGATTAAATTATAAAGAAATTTCAGTAAAAGAGAAATATTTTGAGTAGAAAACCAAGAAAATTTAATTCATAAAGTATTTTGTGATTTATTCAATTCACTTGGAAGAGCAAGGTTTATAAGAATGACTTGATTGTTCGGTGATTCAGTCTGAAAAACTTCTATTCCCTGAAAGGCAGCTTCATTTTAATTTTATATCATCTGTCCAGAAATTTAATGAAATATTAGTTGCATTTGCAAATCTTATCTGTCTTTCTAGGTTATCAATCTATCTTTCATTCCTGTACACTAATGAGAAAAAGAAAAGGCACAAGTAATTAATAGATTTTGGACATTATCCAAGAAGAAATGAAATATTTCCAAATCAATACAATTGCTTTAATATGAGCTCATATGTTTCTTCTTCAAAACAAAATGCAATGAGCAAACAACCACCCTCACTAGAAGTTATCAAGAAAACCTCCTTGTCATCCTAAGAGAAAGAAAAGTTTTCTCTTTTGTAACCTGCAGCAAAATATAGGGTGTGAATACAAATTTTGTCACTATTCACAGATTAGGATTTTCCTTTTCTCCTTTGAGTGGCTCACAATCAGCAGGACAGGTTCTTTCAGTCATTCCAGTTTCTTATCTTGTCATTCCAACACAGAACAGGACAGTCACTGCACCTGAGCAGCTACAACACAGTTCAAGGGTTTGTTTATTCAGTAAGAATCTCAGCTACAGCACTTATTTCCAGGTTTGTGATCTTGACAAAACTGAACAAGATAACATTTGTTGGAGCTGTGGGTGCCAGAGGGCAATCAAATAAAAGTTAATAACTGATGCACACCACCAAAAAATATGATTACAGTTTGAAGATCGACTTTTGTTCTTGCTGCTGCAATCAAAACTTAACCTAAAGGCAGTAAAAGCTACAAAGGGCTACTCTTTGGGAATGCAACTTCAGTGCTTGTTAGACTGATATATGTAAGTCAATCAGTGCCATTTATTTGCAAGACAGTACCAAAACATTTCTGAACATAAAATTTATATTGTACTTGTAAATAAGATAGATAATTTTCAGAGATTATGAGAGATTGTCTTGTTACTTTAATAATCCCCTAGCGTCATTCTTGCCATGTTGCTAACTGAACAAAGCTTTGAGATCTTTAATAATATCAAAAATATCTTGTAAGAAATTTGATGCCTCCTGCACAATGTACACATTCTGTTCTCTGTTTTTCGAAAGTCCATTGGTAGCAAATTCATTGTACATTGTAAACTAATGGCAACAGCAGCCTTGATAGAAAACCATTATCTTTAAATAGGAGATGGTATTGTTTTAGGAGTATCTGATAATACTGTTTTGTTAATGAAATAAAATAAATTTAATATTTTCAAAGATCAAAAATGTTATGAGTTTATTTACGTATAAAAAAATGTACACATTCTTACAGAAAAACAAATGTCTCACCAGAGCAGAGTAGAGGGACAAAATCACCTCCCTTGGCTTACTGGCCATGCTCCTTTGAATGCAGCCCAAGATATGATTGGCCTTCTGGGCTGCAAATGCACATTGCCAGCTCATATCCAGTCTTTCATTCACCAATACCAAGTCCTTCTCCACAGGGCTGCTCTCAATCCCTTCATCCCCCAGCCTGTGTTGATATTGGGCATTGCCTCAACACAGGTGCAGGACCCTGCATCTGGCTCTGTTAAACCTCATGAGATTTGCATGGGCCCACCTCTCAAGCTTGTCCAAGTCCCTCTGAATAGCTTCCCATCCCTCAAGTGTGTCAATTGCACCACTCAGATATCACCTAAATTCTGACTAGAGAAATATGAAATTCAGCAGTTCATACATCAGATTCTGTGTGATATGAGTATTGCCAGCTTCATCTGTCATCTCCCAAAAGCTGGAGAGGTGAAATTTGTTGTGCTGCACCAGCTCTGATGACCAAAATCAAAATCAGCTGTGGAAAGAGATGTGCTGGCTGGATTCAAAGGATGGACCTGACATGCATGGTTAGAGCAGTGGAGATGTTTTGTTTGAACTAATCTGTGCAATGGTTAGCCAGGTAAAAATGACCTCCATGGAGCCCAGGAAAAATTTATAATGGAGAAGGTGAGTCACTATTAAACATCCTCATATCTTTCTCTATCTAAGGGTTTCTGGCAGGAAGTTTTATATTTTCTTCTTCTATACTATAGAGTATATCAGTGCTCTCAGTGATTTAATGCATTTCAAAGTACCTCACTATTTGCTAAATAATCGGTAGTTGAGATAACTCAGTTGGAAGTTAAAATATGTGTGATAATGTTTTAGCCTGAAGTATATATTAGTTTTTATTTTCTTTTTTCTCACAGTAGCTTTTCTTCCCTCACACAGTGATAAGCAATGATAAAATCCAATTAACTTGGGAGCACTATTGTAAGAAAAGAGAAGTGTAGCTTGTTTCTAAATGTTTTGTCCTTTACCAGTAAATTGAATTTTGACAGTGAAAAATTGACATTTTATGAAATTGAAGTTTAGCTAGATCTGATATGCTCACTGAAAGAAATTAAAGAAATGCCTTTAATGCATAAACTTATAGATAGTTTATTTTCATTAATATTTGTCAACCAGTATTTGTGTAATTGTCAAGTAAGAGGTGAGTGACTAGATTTTGGGCGGATTAACTTGCATTAAGGTCGTATTCCAAAGTTATATTAAAAACTACATTTATCATTTTGAATGTAAAGGAAGTCCAATTATATTTATAGATTAAAGCATGCATTATATCTAATATAGTATGATTTAAAATATGTACAGAACATTTATTTTTAAAAGATGCATATGCAGCTCTTAACTCTAGTTCATTAGTCTTTTAAAATGAAAGCAAATACCAGAACCCCTTAGTCTTTACTGCTAAGAACTTTTATGGAATATTTAAATTCATTATTCCACCTAGGTCTCAAATGTGTTGTATAGTCACAGTCCGTACAACAAGACAACACAAAATGTGGATTAATCTAGTGATGGGTACATCTCTAAAGACTTGGCAATTTAATTGAAACTAAAAAAACACCCCAAAACAAACAGAATATCTGAATAACTTCCAGGATCCGGGTTGATTATTCAAACATTCTGGACCTGAAAATCTAGGCAACAAAATACTGTGAGAACTTCCAGTGGTGTTCTGGCTTCTTGTGTCCAGTCCAGCTGGATAATGGCAGAACCAAGACACAAAGCATTTACAGCATGACTAAAAAAGAATTGGCGTTTTCCAGCTAACTTAGGCAGAATAGTTTCCAAGTCATTTCAAGTAAAGGGAGGAAGGAAAGCTGCACTTTTTTTTTACCAGAATAACCCAATTAGCTCAAGTGGGCACTAAAACTAGTGTTTGTTAGTACACTGCCATTTTTAGCAAATGCCTACTTATACCTACCTACAAAAAAAGCAAGAACACAGCAGTGGTATTGTTTATATGTTTCATAATTTGGATGCAGCAGATTGTCCAACAGCAAAGAAGCAATAGTGGATTTTGCAGTCATTGAAATTTCAGCAAGTCAGTTCATAAATTTGTCATGTCCTGATAATTTTATTTCATGCAGTCTATAGACTATATAATACATATGCTTCAAAGCTAGGACATCTGTTGCAAATTCACAAACAAAAGGTAGTGTGGCAAACTACCCAACAGAGACAGAAGCACACCTGCTCAAACAAGTTGGAAGAATTACAAATGTACAAACTTGACCTAGGCTTTATGAAACAGCAACAATGATTTCATAATGCTAAAAAAAAATTATAGGTGAAATGTCAGCTACCTGATCTGCAACTTATTGAACGATGAATGCATCTGTTCATTTAATATTCATAATCAATGCCAAGAAAATGATGCTTCTTTACAGAAGCCCATTTCTATAAATGGAAGGATTATAACAGGTTTCTTATGTTTTGATTTTCAAAGTAGAATAAAAAAACCCAGTACTACATCGTACACCTCAGTGAATGTGTTGAACAGGATGGTATTTTTAGGAGAGAAAAATAGCTAGACAAGCTTAATGAACTAGAAAATATCAGCTGAAGCCAACAGGATTCTGTGTTGGCTGAATTCCCACTGGATCAGGGTCTGTGAAGGGATGGCCACAGTGGGGAATAGGATCTCATCTAATCTAGTCTCTTGTAATGGGGCCTCTATTACCTGCTCTAATGAAAGATATATCTACAGAGTGTTTTGCAGGCAGATGTGAATTTACTCTGCTAGTTTCCTAACCTGCCTGGAAGCTATGTGTGTCAGACAATGAACCTTAGCTAATGCACATTGTTTCTCATTGCAGCTTATTAGCCTAGATTTGACATTATCTGGTGTACCTACTTTGTTTCTGATATGTAAGTGGCTGGCTTCCAACTGGCTTCAAGTGTGGGCAGTTGTCACTGTTGTGTTCAGCTGCATCTGAGCTTGAAATGCCATGTAGACATACTTTTAGCATTTAAGAAAAAAGATGAATACTGTTACCATGAAAGTAAAGTTCAATGCCTTGTTTATTAGACCATACAAACAGGAAAGAAAGATGAGAAATTTTATTTTGGTGGTGACAAACACTCGGGTATTTCCAAAGAAGAAAAGCTTTATGAGGACAGATTCTCATAAAGAAAAAATCAGAACTTTCAGCAATATTCTTTTAGATTCGAAAGTGAGATGACAGGTGTAACAATACGTTATAAAACAGTGCTTCTTGAGTAGGACAAAGACTTTTCTGTCCCTGAGTGCTATCAGATCATGCCTCTGGGACTTCTGAATGAACTTTAAGGCATGTAAATGGGGGTGATGTTAAAAGAAAATACCTAATTCTCATGCAGAACCCTGGATGAAAGAGAGTAGATTTTCCTCTACAAGATCAATTTCAATAGCAACTGTAGGGGCTATTTGTATGAGAGCTATATGTAGAGGCTATATGTATGGACTCAGAACTAAACTGTAACAGCTGAGTTACCCAGCTGGTAACTCAGTACTATGCAGCCATTCACTCACTCCTTCTATTCTCCCTCCCTGGGTGGAATGGGGAGGAGAATTGGAAGAACGTAAAACTCACAGGTTGAGATAAGGGCAGTTTAATAATTAAAGTACAATATAATAATATTATCAATAATAATCATGAGGGAAATAACAAGGGGAGAAAATATAAAACTAAAAGGGAAAAAGGAAAAATAAACTCAATAAAAAGCAGTGATGTGCAATAAAATTGCTTACCACCCTGACCAATACCCATCCTGTCCCTGAACAGCAATCACCCCCTTCAGTGTAACTCCCAATGGTTTATATAGTAGGCATGATGTGATGTGGTATGGAATACCCCTTTGGCTAGTTTGGGTTAGATGTCCTGTCTCTGCTCCCTCCCAGCTTCTCATGCCCCTCCTCCCTGGCAAAGCATGAGAGACTGAAAAGTCTCAGGGTAAATGCTATGTAGCAACAACTAAAACATCAGTGTGTTATCAGCACTGTTCTCAGACTAAAGCCAAAACACAGCACTGCACCAGGTATTGGAATAAAATTAACTCTGTCCCAGCCAAAAGCAGGACATACACTTTGAAGATTTTCTTATTGATGAGCTAGGTCATGAGGATAGTAGAATTACAGAATGGTTTGTGTTGGGAGGGACCTTAATGATCATCTAGTCCAAACCCGTACCAAAGGCAGGGAAAACCTCCACTAGTCCAGGTTGCTCAAAGCCCCATTCAACTTGGCTTTCAATGCTTCCAGGGTGGTAGCATCCACAGCTCCTTGGGGTAACCTGTTTTAGTGTCTCATCACAGTCCCGTAAAGAACTTCTTCCTTATATCTTCTCTTAATCTACCATCTTTCAGTTTAAAGTCATTCTTCCTTGCCTTGTCGCTACCTGCACTTGTAAAAAGTCCCACATCATATTTCTTGTAGGTCCTCTTTAGGTACTAGAAGGCTGCTATTATGTCTCCCTGGAGTCTTCTCTTCTCCAGGCTGAACAAGCCTAACTCTCTCAGGCTGTCCACATGGGAGAGCTGCCCCAGCCCTCTGGTCATAAGGCAACCTAAAGCGCAATGCTGCTAATGCAGCTCAAATCTCTGGGAAGGTACCCACAAGATGAGGCATTGGTGCAGCTTAGCTGACAGAACATCACAAAGAGACAATACAATGTTTTTGCTTAACATGAAGTAAAAAGCATAATATTCAGCAAAAATAGTAAGTTAATGGTACTGATAAGGCTTTGCAAAACAGCAGAGTAAATAATAGCTCATCACTCCTACTACTTGTCATTTTTCCAACGTTTTTATGCATGTGGGAGTTTCAAGTAAAAGTAAACTCTTCTGTTCCCAAAGTATTGTATCCTACCTCCTTGTTCACACAGTTAACAGCCAGACATACTATGAATTCAGACACACACGCCCACAAAACCTCAGGCCTCTAGTGTACAGTCTGTAACCGAACCACATCATATATAAAATATCTTTCTAATTTCCTTTTTTATATAAAAAACCCACAAACATTCCAGTCTCATTCTGGAAAAGAATGAACAGATGGGATGATGCAGTACAGAGAAGCAGTAGAAAACTCAGACAAAATAATCTGAGTGATAAAAGGTTGAAAAGTATCATAACACAGAGTTAGTCCTCAGGAGAACACTGAGGTTTATAGAAACTAGGAAACTATAAAAACATAAAACATGGTAAAAGTAAAGAAAAAAATATATTAATAATTAAGGTATCTTAGAAACCTTTTAAGAATTTCCCATTTTTCTAGCCTTGGTGCACCTTTCATGAAAAATTAAAAGTTTCAGTTAGTTACTACAATGAAACCTTGATAACTCCTCATTTTACATTACTCAGTCATCTTCAGTCACTCACTGAGGACAGGATGTGCATATGAGAAAGGGAGGAATGGAGGGGGGAGAGAGGGAGAAATGTAGGAATGTACATGGACAGAGAGAAAAAAAAAATCCCTATATTGTTGTATACATTCCCATGGTAATGGCAAGAAAGAAGGAACTGAAGATTTTTGTTTCATTTTTTATTAAAGGAAAAGGTCATGTTCGATGAAAAGCTGGACATAAGCCAGTAACATACCCTGGCAGCCCAGAAAGGCTACCGTATCCTTGGGCTGCATCATAATAAGCATGACCAGCAGGTTGAATGAGGTGGTTCTCCCTCTCTGCTCTGGTGAAACCCCACCTGGAGTACTGCATCCAGCTTTGGAGTCCTCAGCACAGGAAAGACATGGACCTGTTTGAGTGAGGAGGGCTGCAAAAATGATCCAAGGGATGGAGCACCTCTCCTATGGGGAAAGGCTGAGAGAGCTGGGGTTGTTTAACCTGGAGAAGAGAAGGCTCCAGGAATAAATACCTTACCTTTCAGTAATTTAAGGGTGATTGTAATAAAGATTGGGTCAAACTCTTTAGAAAGGATTCTTGTGATAAGACAAAGTGTAGTGTTTTTGAACTACAAGAGGTAGACTTAGACTAGATATTAGGAAGAAATTTTTTACTATTCTAAAACACTGGAACAGGTTGTCCAGAGAAATGGTAGATGCCCCATCCCTGGGAGTGTTCATGGCTAGGTTGGATGGGGCTTCGAACAACCTGATCTAGTTGAAGACATCATTGCAGAGGCGTTGGACTAGATGACTTTCAAAGTCTCTTCCTACACAATCTATTCTATGATTATGTTATCAAGCAGAAAATACTAAATACTAAAAGAAGAAATCTTTCTACTGTATGTGTCATGTGAACATAGATTGAAATCCTTCGGCTATGAAAAATTCTGCAAAAGAGGAGGAAACTTATAATTTTTATAATTCACCAAGTAGTAAGGAAGCAAGGTAGACAACAAGTTCATCTGTTCACGAGGACACTTAGTGTATAGAATATTACATGGCATTTATATTTTCGGTCATAAATGCAGTTCTAATTTATTATAAAATGTCTTCTAACATACCAGAGTCTAGTTATATATAACATTTTTCTTCTTTTTACATTCCCTTTAGGAAACAGCTTTTAGGAATGAATGAATACTTTGGGGGTTTATAATTTCTGAAAGCAAGTTCATAGAGATTTAAGGACTGCATCTGTATTATATGTCTGTGTAAGGTTTATTTTGCCTTCTTTGATATAACCAGGGTGCTGTAATTGAAATATGAAAGCCAGAAGAATGCTGTCTTTGATGGACCAGTGTTGCTGCTCCATTATCTCTGGGACTTCCAGATTTTAAGCAGCTTTTCTTTTGTGACTCTGTAAGTGTATTAGCACAAGTCTTTTGTTTCATGTTTTTCTCTTGCAATTCTATTAATTTAATATTTAAAGCTTTCAATTTTTCAGGTAGCATTCAAAAAAACCCATCGAAGACAGGACTGCAGTAAGCAACTTTAATATAAAAGTCAGTTTTGAAACATTGCTACTAGTTCTCTCTGCTCTAAAATCTTTAGTCTTTCCTTTCTGGCTTTTAAAATCGTGTCCTGTTCTCAGATCCTTGAAGGAAACAAATATTTTTAAAAGTTAAGGGTTTTTTCCTAAATAAAAATCTTAAATGCCTGACATAGAGTTCTTTTCTTATATTTTGTCATGAAAGTTACAACCTCGGTTTTTTTTCTCATTTCTCTGAATAAAAATTTTAAACAAATGCCTGACTTAGAATTCTTTTCTTACATTTTGTCATGCAAGTTACAACCTCGTTTTTTTCTCATTTCTCTGATTAGTCACACTTTTCACTGTAATCAATTTTAAATACTGTTGCTGCACTTGTGCTGCTGCTCACCTGGGTTTTGATTTTCTGTGGTGGTGGCTGCGTAGAACCTTACTTTTGTTCAGTGTATAAATCTTATTTCTTGCTCTTAGTGCCAGTTAATGACTAAATGAGAGACTTTCAGTTACACTTTCAGGACTCTGTTCTTAGGACTTCTGATGTGTGGCACAATCTCAGAACAGATGACCCATTTCTTATCGGTAAAAGTTTAAATTATATGAGTAAGCTTCTTTATATTTAAAGTAATTGTGTATTTTGAAACGCAAAATGTGCTCTACAATGAAATATTAAATCAGTAATCAACTAATTCAAACAAGTCACCTGTGAGACAGCAATAAGCTATATTTTTGTGCATTAGAAAGACATCTGTAAGAATTTTATACACCATATTTTACACCAAACATCTTCCTTTACACTTTGGCACTCATAAGTAGTAAAGTTACAAAAGTTAATATTACATAAAACTCAAAAGTAGATCGATGAAGAGAAGTGAGAGGGAGGAGATGAGATCTGCTCTCTTCTGTTGTGTGGTGACATTGCATTTGGCAGCACCAGGCTCCTCACTGATCTGCAGAAACACTCAAATCATTACTCAAGTGGAAAAGGAAAGCACTAAAGCCTCTCCCCAGCTGAGACATGGACCCAAGCCACCCCACCCCAGCATGCAAGGACCTTGCAGGGAATGGAAAGAGGAGCTCCTATGTCCAATTATGTAGTGGATCCAGATCTGAAGTAGATGAGCATTCAATGATTGAAAGAAAGATTTATAATATGAGTAAAAATAGCTTACCAGGTAAAATGACGTCATAAATTTGAAAGCAAATATGACACAAGAATAAATGGAAGATAGATAACATGATGAAAGTAGCTTTAATTAGCATAACCTGTTTCTCAGATTGCTACAGTGCTTTGACCACAGTGATAATGGATAAGCTGCATCTCTTATTTTTTAACCTATTATGCTGACACTTGCATTTGCAGTCATTTTTGATAGTTGCATGCAACAGCTGGGAGCTGTCCCATTTCTCAGCCCTTAACTCCGCACTGCTGATTCAGGCAGACTGAATGTGCCTTCATTAATGTTTTCAATATGTTCTGCTCTTCAGAGCAGAGTTAGTACTGGACTATGAACTGAAGAGAGAAAAGTGCAATCAGGAGTCACCACAATGTCAAACTAATCAATTTTACAGTTTTCCTTTGATAAGAGAGCTAGTGAATGGAAAATAACTGGTGTGATTTAGTCTTTTTTCTTTTTTTCTGTTGAGACAGGAGTGTTCCCTGTTATCCAGTGTTGTGTCCATGTACTAATAGGAACAAAATAGAAAAAAATCCAGCCAAACCAATTATATGAGCCCTGTGTTTACCTCCACTGCAGATGGGCAATGCCCACTGAATATTATCAAAAAACATAGTTCTTCCCAGTGTTGCTTTCTGGGTGTATTTTTGAAAATAGGCACACCCTCTGCTCAATGGCAGGGAGGACATGGAATACAGTTTTTATCACCCAGGGGTTCTGAATATCTTCAGATTTCTTATTAGTGCTCGCCTTACACAGAAGTGGGGAGTAAACCTGTGAAATAGAATGACAATAGGATAGTTTATTTGTTTGTCTTACTTTTTTTTCAGTTTAAAGCTGTTTCTGAATTTAGGTTTTGAACTTTTAAACAAGTCTTTTTAAAGTTAGAAGATGTACTTTCTGGTTTATTAACCTGAAATTCCAGCAGATTTCATTTAATATCTAAATAGTCTAAGCATAGTACGGTATAAAGTGTACCTGACATATTTTTGCTCTCTAGAGATACCTGCTGAGTTTACTGTGTTTAACCTTTAGCTTAAGAAAGAACAGTTATTTGCAGCCTCATCTTATAAAGTAAAAAACCTTTCGCTATTATCTCCATGTTCTTCTCCATGTTAAGAACTAATTATTTCTGAGAGGCATTTTCTCAGTATATTCATGAAAATGTGCAGTGGATTTGATGTTGGCTGGCTGCCAGATGCTCCCTCAGCTGCTTTCTCACCCCTCCTCATCAACAGGACAGAAGGAGAAAATAAGGTGAAAACCTCTTGAGTCAAAATAATGACATTAAGCTGGCTCACCTGTCACCATCACAAGATAAACAGACTTCACTTTGGGAAATTAGTTTACTTTTTGCCAATTAAAAATAGAGGAGCATGATGAGACACAAATACAGAACTGAAACCACCTGTCCCCCCCCCCCACTACTTCCCACCTTTTTCCCAGGCTGAACTTCACCCTTCATCCCTAATTCCTCTACCTCCTCAGTCTGCCCTGAGCCATGCAGTGGTGGGGGCTGGGGATTGTCGACAGTCCATGTCAGTTCCTCTCCGTCACTGCTTCCTCTTTGCACCTTTCTCCTGTTGCTGGAGGGGTCCTTCCATAGGCCTTCAGGACAGACTTCAATCTTGAATCCTTCCCAGGGGCTGCAGTTTTTCAGCTCACGTTGGTGCTCACAGGACAGTTTCTTACACTTCCTCCCTCCTGGACAGCATTTTGCCTTTTTTTACACAAGTTTTCCCAGAAGTGTCACCATCTAATAAACTAATAAACACTAATAAACTAATGTTTATTAAAGCATTAGTTTATTAATGGCTAATGCAGAGGTTTTTTAAAACTTCTGTTGCTTACAATTTAAAGGGTCAAAAAGCTTCTTTTGAAGCTTCATTTGTTGGCTCATGTTGCAAATAATTTCTGCCTTCCAGAATGTGAACACTGCCAGCATCTCCCTCTGGAGTAATTATTTTCTTCCAAAGGTAAAGTAACTGATGTAAGGCTTCTGTTTTTCTTTATATGGAGCACTGGAGTATTTCATTACTTTGTAGTATTTCATTACTTTGCTTTTAGCTGGCATTTTTATGAGCCATTTTAAGAACTATGTATTTTCATAGGGGTTTTTTGTTCCTTACTTATGTGTACATGAAAAAATAATATTAATTAAAATATATGTATTACCTTTTTTCTCCCCAGATAGCTAGTCTTATCACTGGAGAATGCTTGCGGAGCTTCTGAAAGCATTGTTAAAATACAAGTGGCTTTGGATGGTGGACAGCTATAGTGCATTAAAGGAGAGTGCATTTTGTACTGAATGAGATTGTTCCAACCGCATGATTAATTTAAGTGACAGACACATTAGATGGTAAAATATATTCCAACTTTTAGTCAGAAAAACTTGATAGTTAGCAGATGCCTCACATGTGAAATCGTTAGGCATGTGCCCCAATAGGGCCAATAGGGACATGTTTGTATACTTGCAAATTCATGTGCCAAGGTACTTCAACATTATATTGACTTGGGACATTCTGGAGAGACTTCACTCCTTTAAAGGAAAGAAGAAAACGCATGGCAGCTCAGGACAGATGATTCAGGTAACATATGCTTCATGTTATTTTAAAGAGAAATCACATCTATTTCCTTCTGATGATCACACTGTGATTTCACAAGATAGCAAGCACCTCCAAGAGCATATAAATAGAAATACGTATGGTGGATTTCACTTCCAGTAAAAGCTGTAATATAAAAATTTAGCTTCAAATCAGGCATAGAGAAACTTCTTAACTAGAATGCAACACCAGACATTAAAGCTGAAATGAGATAATACAGCAATATAATTTTACAGTTTGGCTAGAAACGAACAACTCATTTAGTAAGATTTCATAAAAAGCCTCTGACCTTTTTTATGCTTAGCTTGAGGAGAAGAAGAAATAGTTAAGGTTTGAGAGAGACAAGTAGTGTGTAAACTCAAGTTTTACCTTAGGTTTTGAAATTCCATAACTTTATCCATTTGAGTATTTTAATTTATAAATTGCACATTTTCAGTATGAACAAGACAATCTAAAATATATTTTTCTAATTTATACCTGAATCTTATTCTGTGAGACACTGGAGACTCTTCTGGTCTTTATGTGCATTATGGAAAAATACATTTACAAATTTACCTGATGTAAGGAAGTCTTCCTCAATATGGTATAACTAGCTCTCATGCCTGTATCATCCAGAATCCTTGAAATATGGAAGCTACAGTGAAATATATTTCATTAGAAGGTTTAGCCAAAGTAGACTGTAGTCTGGCCATCTCCCTTTAGCAGGTGGTCTTGGAAATGTCGGTTGGAAGGGTTTTCTAGAGACCATTTAGTCCAACCTCCTGTCTAAAGAAGACTATGACCAACACTAGACTGGGTCAGCCACAGCTTTGTTTTAATATGGAAAATACCAGGGATGGAGATTCCTCAGTCTCTTGATGTAATCTGTTCCATTGTAGTACCACCTTCTTAGCAAAGAAGCTCTGCTTAATCCCATCTGCATGTCTACTATTTTAATTTATGGCCACTTCCCCTTGTTAAATGGAGTGTCACTTGGAAGAAACATTTAGTTCCATCATCTTTGTGACTCCTTTGAGGTATCTATAGGCTGCCCTTAAATCAGACTTTAATTTCTTTTTTGCCACACTATACAAACACAGCACTCTCAACCTCCATGCTCCATCTACTGGGCCTCCTAACATCTTGTTCAATGACTTCACACAATGTTAAGAACTGCAGTGACACTTTTAACTCCAGGTTTTACTATGCATATCATAGGTAAGTCCACAAAGAAAGGTTATCTGGTTCATGTTAGTGTATTTATGCCACAGAGTGCCATAAGAAAGTCATAGGGCACAAAGACTGAAGCTGCAGTCCATGAAGATGTTCTTATCAATTGCATGAAAACTTATTGAACATTAATAAAAAAAAAAAAGAAAAAAAATCCTCTAATGATCAATTTGTCAGAGTGGTTATAAAGTGTATAAAGGTACAAGACAAATCAAATTCATTTACCACTGAAAAGTTCTTAATCAGTTTGATGAGCTCACAAACTGTCTTATTGATATATTAGGTTATATCTGCACTTTAAAAAAGTATGGTGAGGTTTTTTAATTTTATTCCTTTTAAACTTGAAAAATTATGCAAGAGGTAAAATGATTACAGAAAAGTAAAAAAATGATACTATTATTTAAAAAAATAAATTATAATCCCTGTCTTCTATAATTCAGAAAGTTAATAGTTTGTACTGATGATGCAATTTGAATCAAATAAATAATTGTGAAGGTTTCTTTCATACTGTGCTAAAGAAAACAAAATAATTGTATTGACTCTTAAGAGCATAGATTGCAATTTTTTCGATAGTTACATGATAGAGTTATGATTTTAAGGTATTAACTGCTTTCAATTGTTGTAATAATTAATCAAATTATGGCAAAAATACTAAGTCACCTCAGAAGTGGTTGCAGTTCTTAGGAGTCCACCAGTCAAATGTGATATGAAATCTTTGAAATCCTTTTCAGCTAATGGGATCAAAGTTTCAACAAATATTAACTGAATTCTGTAAACTAGAGCTAACAGCTCTTTTGAAGAAATAGTTTTTGATCAATTTAATTCATTTTTCTCTTTATGATCATGCTGATTCCTATGAATGTAACTACTGTTTATAATGGCTTGAGACAAACATGCTTTAAAATACAGATTGCCTGCTTATAGTATCATAGGATAGGGTTGGTAAGGACCTTAAGATCATCTAGTTCCAACCCTCTTGCCATGAGCAGGGACACCTCACACTGAACCATATCACCCAAGGCTTCAGACAACCTGGCCTTGAACACCACCAAGGATGGCGCATTCACAAACTCCCTGGGCAACCTATTCCAGTGTCTCACCACCCTAACAGGAAAGAATTTCTTCCTCCTTCGACCTGCTGGTCACGCTTCCTTTTGATGCAGCCCAGGACACATTACTTATTCATTATTACTTCATTTCTTTTGTGTTTGATGTGTCAGAGACATGTGGTCTTGTTTATGTTTGGCAATTTGCTGAAACAATTGAAATGAGGATAAGTATTTATGACTAGCAAATATCTCCATTTGCACAGCAATGTCATTATTTGTACAGAATAGAGTTATTCTCCACATGCTTGGGATAAAAACCACTGTACTCATCAGTGTCTTGAGTATAGCTGCCAACTAATGAGGCATATAAATGAATCACCATGTACCTTTTAACTAACAACTGACTTGGAGGGTAGAAGGGCACAAGACTTCTCGCTTCAGTTTCCTTTTTATTATTATTCCATGTATGAGACTGAGCAGCTCAAAGAGAAGCCAAAACAACCTGCTAAGGTCAGATCAGAGATGGGCATTTCTGAGCCCATCAGCATAGCTTGTATGTACAGAAATAGAATGACTGTTCACAGATGTGAAATATTTATTTTGGTTATACCTTGAAAATGTTGTGCTTGAGGACTGGGTAAAAGCATGAGTTGCAGCTTGTCCACACTTTGAGATGTTTTACCTGCCATGGAGTTGGATAGGGATGGATATGATGCCTCACTGGGGACAGAAAGGCTGTCTCGCTATCTGCAGGCTTCCTGAGGAAGAAGAAACTCTTGTGAGACTATCCTTGCCTCATGCTAGCCTGTATCTAGAATAAGGTAAGGATAATCTTTCCAGAAAATCTTACCTCTTATTTTTGTAGTATATCCTTTTTAATGCTGTATATGCAAATATTTACAGGCATAGCAGTTATAAGGGAAGAAAAAAATTTGTGGTGTCTTGGTTGATTAAAAAAAAGACAAATCTGATCTGGCAATGAACTTGTCACACTATATTTCAAAGAATTTTGATTTACACCTGCTCATTTACTCAAAAAAAATAACAAACCTTTCTCTCCATAGGCATATAATATTATACACCAATCTAATTAAAAAATAAAAAGGATATGATACTAAGCTTTGAATATTCATATTTCCTTACAAAGACTGTATGATTTCAATTATGTGGCCTTCAACAACTACAAATTAATACCAATTGGAAAATAATCTTAGCTCAAATAACACTTGCCCTCTCACTTGAAAATTAATTTCATGTTTAATAGGGTAAAAAAGGAGACATTACTTTAAAAATATAGTGTGAATAAAAATATTATAAGAATGACTTTAAGAGCTTTTCAATTTGCTCTACAAACTGCCATAGTAAAGTTCATAGGAATTTTATCTATTTCTAGTAACCTTTACTCTTAGTAAAGCAGCCTAGAAATAAGAATTTTTCCATACAGTTATTATGGATGCTTAACATCTTGAAAAGATTACTTCACAATTGCTAAGCTTAGGAATCATGTGTAGGCTGGCATCCAATAGTGGACCACAAGGCATTATTATTAACAATAATGTCATGTATTTTGTATTACAACCAACTTAGGTCTGTAATATTACTACTGTACAAAAAGGAACACAGTAACAGTATATGTGCATGTACACACGCACACACATGCACACCATTACACGTATGTAGCATAGACTCAAGTAATCAACCCTGCTTTCATTTCAAAATGCAACATTCAAGGAAGTAAAAGGCAAAACCAGTATGAACTCTGACAGTCCTTTTCACTGGCTGGAAACTGGACAAATACTTTAGAAAAAAATAAAAAAAACAGAAACTGTGTAAGAGTAGATTGGTTTTCTCCCCTTCTTCTGAAAGAAATTGGATACGCGTTTGTTACCTTTATCTTATCTTCAAAGACCTCCAATTGTTTGAAGTAATGAACTGGTTCTTCAGTCAAGTGCAGTCTGGGGGGTTGTTTAACACTTTCAAAAGTGAAAGTCCATCTCAGTTCTAGAACTCAGTTTTTCCCACATGACACTTTTTCCTTTAAGAAAAGCATCTTTTGATATGATTATTTCTAGGTTGTTTGAGATCTATTGCCCACCTGTTTTTTAAATTCCACCTTCAGAATTTTTTGAGATCTTTACATCTCAGTGTCTCACTTCTTGAACTACATAATATCCCCTTTTCGATAACATGTCTACTTGTCTTACTACTCTTGTCTACTTTTTCATCTTCATTAGCTGTCTAGACATTTTTCATGTTAGAAAGAGGATTCCCTACCAGTGAAGCTTTAATTTCTATTACATTTAAGGAGTTTGCCCCTTTGCCCCAGCCAGATCTCACTGGCACTGCAGGAAGCTGAGTCCTTTGCTGCATTGCTCAATTTCTTCTCTCATTTCTTAAGCCCAAGTGAGCATTAACTGAAGACCAGCCTTACTTTTGTAGTTTTAAGGAGAAAGGATATTGATTAAAACAACGAAACTCAAATGGACTGTGTGTGAGGAGTACAGAAGTACCATAGATGGATTAAACTAAAATTATTAATTACAGGAATAAGTGAAGAATGCATGCAGAGGCACTCACTGTGGCTTAGCTGACAAGTAGGTTTTGATGAACCTGTAGAAAAATGGATATTTTGGGTTGGTGTGTGCTCATCAGCTTGAGCCAAGTAAATATTCAAAAACATAGAAATACATTTTTCTTGGTTATAAGTAAAGATATTTCTGAAGAAGTTATATTCTGGGATCAGGAAAGAAAAATATAACCTCATTTTTGTATCAGAATAGTGGATTAATCTGTACATTTGTGGTTTTTTACAATAATATCAAAGCTTTTCAAACATACCTAGAATATTGGGTTAAAAAAATTCCCCAAACCAGAAAAGTGGTTAAAATATGTAATCGTCATAGTGGGAAAAAACAATGAAAAAATATTATAGGAATTCTAAAAACCACTGCAAACGGTAGCGAAGAACCAGTCTGTACTATAAGAGAAGTTAGAAGAACAGCAAATCTCCAATAAATTATAAGTGACAAAATCATGACAAAAGTATATGTCATAATATGCTGCAAATGCTGTAACAGGTGATTACTGCATACAATTATTGTTGGTGTATTTTTTCTACTAAAAGCACATATGAACTGATGCAGTGACATCCAGCTACATAATGCTAAAAATAGGTTTACTTTTTTCTTCAACGCGGATGCCTAAAACGCTAAAAAAAACATATTCTGTCCAAATAAGCATATCAGAAGATCATTCGGGAATGACAAACTCTGGTCCCATCATGCTATCCAAAATGTTTATAGAAATGGAACTAGTCAGAACACTGCATTAATTTATACAACTAATAAATTAGAAGAATCTGCATTTTTTGGTAGACAAGGCAATTTTTTTTCTATGCTTTATGTAATATACGTTGTATGCATCTATATATCACCTACTGTAAAACTGATCATGTTATGCAAATGTTAAAGAAGGATAAAAATTTTATTTTCTCTACGTACATTAAAAATCTGGTCCTGTAAAATAGGTTTGATATTTCTGAATTCAAAATTATGCCACTGGGTTTCACTCCATTGCTTTTTATTCAAATCCATCCTGTCA
This sequence comes from Neopsephotus bourkii, assembly GCF_033783945.1. Lineage (NCBI taxonomy): Eukaryota > Metazoa > Chordata > Aves > Psittaciformes > Psittacidae > Neopsephotus > Neopsephotus bourkii. The sequence continues at coordinate 5,945,928 of NW_026901829.1, read as the reverse complement.
TTCTGCAGTTACCCCTCCCTACCTTTGAAAAGCGTTGCTTCATGTCCAAGTGTCTGGTAAACCAGAAATTTCTCTTTTATTAGGATATAATTAGATTTTGAAAAGCCTAACTTCTAGGCATGTAGAATGAGATTCTGAACTGATATCTTCAGTGCTTAAAATGGAATTTAAGTCTTCAGTCTCTGAAATGAGGAGGCAAACACTTTCTGCAGGAAACACAATCTGGGAAACATGTAAAAATGCAACAGATGTGTACGTGAGCAGCTTAAATCTTTCACAGAAATAAGACCTAGGTCCAGAGAACTTTCTGCAGGAAACACAATCTGGGAAACATGTAAAAATGCAACAGATGTGTATGTGAGCAGTTTGAATCTTTTACAGAAATAAGACCTAGGTCCGGAGAACAGTGGGGATTATGTCACAAGTGCTACTTGTCAAAAACTGACATGCTTTTATGTCACTTTGACAAAATATAGAAGCAAAGAAGGTTCAGTACTACGTATCGAGACCTCTGTGGATTAGATCAGTTGCCAGCCTCAGGCAGCAGTACACTGTACAAATGAGGAATTTCCTGTATCAGCTTCCACAGGTTTATAAGAGAGGAAATAAACCCAGTGGTTCTGGAAATTATTTATGTGTGAGTAAGTATGACAAAGTTCAAGTAAAATATGAAATGATACAGAGTACCATTACATTTCTATTGAAAGTTTATTGTCTTATACATTCATTTTTGACCTGTCTTAAAAATCCAGTTATTACGGTCCATCTACTTCAAAACATAAACTGTACAGTGGAAAAAACTCTTTAATAGATTTTCAGTTTTTTGTTCTTAAGTAACACAAAAGGCCTACTAGGAATAGCAGGAGAAATAGGATATTATCTTATAAGAGAAAGCTTGTGGTTCCTCTATGATGTAAAAGCAAAGCTGGCCAGCAGGCACAGCCAAGACACACCTTGGTTTCTCAAGGTACTACCACTGTAGCTACCCAGCCCTGACAATGTTTCAGAACATTATTCCCCTGTGAACCCATGCCAGATTCTAAATGCTTGGAAATGCATTAAGGATCTTTGCTGTACAGAATTTTATGAGCAGTTTTGCATGTTAAGCCTAGTAACATGATGATGTGGAAGACATAGCTCATGTCAGACTGAAGGATTAATACAAGAGAGAGAAACGAGTTACATCTCATAAAAGACAAAAGGCACAAGAACAAATGGGAATACTTTGGCTGGTGATACATTCAATGTTGAAATATGTGAGAGAATTTCTGCATCAACTTCACAGTTATAGTCCTTTTTTTGTTCTCTCACAGATGCTGTGAGGAGATAGTCACATAAAATAATCCAGCCTCTCTGGGTGCCTCAGCAGGTACAGGCTTGGAATACTTCACCATTCAGTGGTACTGTATATTCATGGGTTGCGAGATGGCTTTCTGTCTTCAACTTGATTAGTCTCCAGTCATTTTTATAAATCTGTTAAATGAACAAGAAAGAAATTACACTATCTCCTTACTGACTTGGAAAAAACTGCTTGCCTATGTTTTGATCAAATTACTTCTAAGACAGTTTTCCTAGTTATTGTGGCAAAGTACTCAAAAAAGGTTCAAAGGCCAGTTATCTTCCTTTCATCCGCTGTTTCAAAAAACATATGTTCTTATATGCAGCAAGGAAGAAAATTTTGTGTTCAGAAGCTGATTTCTGCACAAAATGTATCATTTTAACCCTCTGCATCTGCTTCGGATAGTTCAGGACTTCTGGTCTTACCCCTGTTCACATTAGGACCTCCTTAGTTCTGCCATTGTCTTTATCTCCCAGTAAATGAAGCTGCCCAATTTGCTCATCCTGGTGCCATCTACGTTGGCATTTCTGAAATTCTTTTCTTTCCCTTCCACAGGTAAGCATTGCTTTTGTCCTGTCCTGTCCTGGCAAAGAGCTTGATTCATTTGCCAGTTCTGAAGAGAGCTTGGCAATTCGTTCTATCATTTCATGACTCATGGTGTCAGCTCATGCAGGCCATTGATATCACTGCCATATATCTTTACTTTGAGTCTCTCTGGCATTGTAACTTCACTGAGGTTTTGAAGAAGCACAGGTGAAAAGTGCCACTGGATTGGAACAAACACTCAGCTACCTTAAGCTGAAGCTTTCAGGTGAACCACTTAGGGAAGTTATTACATGAAGTGATCTATGATATTGGGAGGCAGGGCTACACAATTCAGTCTTTGCAGAGTTCTCTTTCTGTAGGGAAAAAAAAAAAACAAACCCAACAACAAAAACAAACAAAAATCATCAAAACAGAATGAAAGCTGCAAACCTACTTGCAAAACTCTGTGATTGTTTTCCCCCTCCCACACATTTTTTCATGTCTATATGATGTTATGAGAAATATGCTTAACTGCAATACAAATTTAATAGCTACCCCTTCATTTTTTCTGTTTTCCAATTTGGAGAGCACATTAAAGCTAACAGCTTCAGTTCTCTCTCTGTGAGCAGTTTCACAACTAACGTAAACTTGAACCTGAGAGTATAGGAATATCTGTCAATTTTATTGGGTTTGTTTGCTATGGCCATGTTAAGCTTAAAATGAGAATTGACCATACTAAATATAAAACGAGAATTAAGGTCATTTAATTCAAGGGAAAAATGCTTAGGAACTTGTAACAGGCTATTTGCGTGTTCTAGGAAAAATAGATTAGTTGAAGCACTTTCTTCTCTTGTATTTCTTAGTATTTTCAAAGACTAAATTGTCAGCAGTTAAGATCGATGTCCCCTAGTAACTGAAATTTACTAATCCTTCTCATGATATTGATGTGGATATCTGTGTTATGTATGGTGATACCTTTTAAAAAATATATGTTTATTTTTTACTGAAGTTTTAGTTTACTTTGCCTTAGCTGATAGGTATATTCTGAATTATAACAAAGCACTTTAAGTTGTTCTCTTTATGATCTACAGTAATACCCTAAGTCTTTCCAGTATTGATTAGTCTTACAGAGCTGGATTTAGCTTCAGGGGGAAAGCAATTTGTGAAAGGAGTTAGGATCCGTCTTCAAGATAATGCTGTAATTACTGTGTATATAGTCAGATACTAGATACTTTTCAAATGTACTACAAAGAGCCATATAGAGTGAGGTGTCCCTGCCCATGGCAGGGGGGTTGGAACTTGATGATCTTAAGGTCCTTTCCAACCCTAACTATTCTATGATTCTATGATTCTATATTAAAAAGTGGACAGTATGAACAGGAGAGGCTATTTACTATCTTAAGTATAGGACAAACACAACATAATCATTTTTACAAATAAAGCTATATACCATTGTAGCAGCAAAATATACAAATATGAATCTTCCTCAATATATAGATCTTCATCAATGTAAAGTAAGTCATTTGCTTGTTTTTTCTGATATACTTTTTTTGCTTTGTTTTATTTACTTAAGACTTTTTCTGTACAAATTAGGTTATACCTGTACAGCATCCTAGTAGCATCCTAGTCAGACTTCACAGAAATCTGTATCTGGAGAACAATAACCTTTGCAACCTCACCTAAGAGTATTGATCTAAATATATCCTGCTGTTGGATTACTTGTTTTGCCTTACAGGCTATACATGTAGTGTTATCTATAATTAACCAGAGCCTATCTGGTCTTTTATTTCTCAAGCTGAGAGGGAACTGAAATGTAGACTTTACCATGGCAGTCAGCTGGAATTCAACTCCTTACTTGAAGAAGTACATTAGGTTACCCAGATATTTTGCGCAGATTTTCTGTTGATGAAGGGGTGATGCTATGTTTCTTTTACTTTAAAAAAATATGTAGAGAAGGCTAGGGAGAGAGAGGAGTGGTTTGTTTCTACTATAAGCCATTTAGTGGATTCCAGTGGGAAGTAAAGCGAGAGACAGCATTGTGATTCCTTCCCTTGTACATATGAGACAGCACACTGTAAAGGGCAGTGTAGAATCCCCCATCGTACTTGTATATGATGAATACTTTCCTGTAATGTGAATGCCTCCCAATGGTTGAATACTAGAGCATTATCAATAACATAGTAAACATTCAGGTTAAATCCATCCCTTCAAACTGAAAAAATTAGATGTAACAAGACACAAGCACATGCTTTGCACTGTTGGAACTCAAAAGACCTGATGACTGCACCAGTACTGGGACCCAAATGATAGATGCTTTGTAGGAAAGAAAAAGAAAATGGAAAGCAGGAAAACAGATTAGGACATTTCAACAATTCTCAGATGTTATTCTTACTTCTGTGAGCTAGTCATTCTGGTTATTTGTTCAAAAATAATTTTTATGGATAATCTGCAGATCTCAAGCTGATCTAAAACAGCAGCTCACTAGTTTTATAAGCCATTTTGGCTAACAAACATTTGGGACAATACATGAGCACGAGTTCATGAGTGTATAATTTTAAGAAATAAGCTTGAGAAATATTTTATTTACCTCCAAACTACAATTTTCTTTATACCTAATGAAATGTAATTTTGCATACCAGCACTAGGAGAATTAGTGTGATGGAGATTAAATTAATATTCATATAATAATTAAAAAAAAAGCAACATAACTGAAAAGGGTATTTTCTAGTCTGCCAGTAAAAATATATGCATGCATGCTTTCAGACACTGTAAAATAAAAACTTGGTTAGCAAAGCATTACTAAAGTTATCCTTGTTATTAGTATAAATGTGATCTTACTGCTCTCTATATACAGAGGTAACTTTTTAAACTGACTTAATTCCAAGTTCATCCTGTAATTACTGAGATGCACAGCTGAAACTGAGCTACTTTCATCTACTTTAATTGTGCAGATTTGGTCAGCAGTTGAAATCTAAACTGTATGTCAGCAAAAACACATAATGCAAATGGAAAGAGAACAATGCAAAATAGCTAATATTTTGGTAAGTGTATCTGCTGATATAGGCCAATAATAACGATTCCAATTCAGTGTTCAGGTCTTATGATAATGGTCAGTCTACAAAAACTGAAAGTGTGTCTCCTTTTAATATCTACTATTAACAAGTGGAAAAAAAAATAGAAGGAAAAAAAACCAAAACCTTCAGAGTTTTCCTTCTTTCAGAGGAAGGAACTGGGGCATATAAACTGTCTGCTAAAGTGAATAAAATTGTGAAAGATGAGAAAAAATGAAATTATCACCTCAGGGAAACTTAACTAATATGCCAAACTTTGTAATATTTTATAAACTGACTCATTAAAACCATGCCAAGCCTTAAGGATAAATTTCTATAATAAAATGTGGTATCCTTTAGCAAAACAACAAAAACCTCTGCTGCTATTTGTGAAACAAGGAATTTTGAGCAAAAGAGGCTGTTCTAATGAACTCTAAGAGCCAGCGTGGTCTTAATGCATACATTTGTTAGGAGAGGATTACCAGAATTTGCGTGTTTAGCTAAAAGGAGTAAATTTTTAACTAACTATATTTTAGCTCTTATAAAAATATTCAAAACTGAATTGTGATGGATCATAAGTATTCATTGGTTAAGTTTTTTTTCTGTCTCTTGAGCTAACAGTGCCCAAGTCTTACCTTTTTCATTAACTTATACATGATGATCTTTGTGAAGGACTTGAGCTTTCTCACTGTGTTTGTAGTCTCTCCTGGAAATAAGAGGGAGAAAACCAGCTAGAGTGTAACCTATCACAGTATCACAGTATGTTAGAGATTGGAAGGGACCTCAAAAGATCATCTAGTCCAATCCCCCTGCCGGAGCAGGAACACCTAGATAAGGTTACACAGGAACGTGTCCAGGTGGGCTTTGAATGTCTCCAAAGAAGGAGATTCCACAACCTCCCTGGGCAGCCTGTTCCAGTGTTCTGTCACCCTCACTGAGAAGAAGTTTCTTCTCAGGTTTAAGTGGAACCTCTTGTGTTCCAATTTATACCCATTTCCCCTTGTCCTTTCATTGTTTGCCACTGAGAAGAGCCTGGCTCCATCCTCGTGACACTCCCCCTTTATATATTTATATACACTAATAAGGTCACCCCTCAATCTCCTCCAAACTATAGAGACCCAGCTCCCTCAGCCTCTCCTCATAAGGGAGATGCTCCACTCCCTTAATCATCTTAGTTGCCCTGCGCTGGACTCTCTCCAGCAGGTCCCTGTCCTTCTTAAACTGAGGGGCCCAGAACTGGACACAATATTCCAGATGAGGTCTCACCAGGGCTGAGTAGAGGGGAAGGAGGACCTCTCTCGACCTACTAACCACCCCCCTTCTAATACACCCCAGGATGCCATTGGCCTTCTTGGCCACAAGGGCACAGTGTCGGCTCATGGTCACCCTGTCGTCCACTAGGACCCCCAGGTCCCTCTCCCCTACACTGCTCTCTAACAGGTCGTTCCCCAGCCTATACTGGAACCTGGGGTTGTTCCTGCCCAGATGCAGGACTCTACACTTTCCCTTGTTATATTTCATCAAGTTATTCCCCGCCCAACCCTCCAGCCTGTCCAGGTCTCTCTGGATGGCAGCACAGCCTTCTGGCGTGTCGGCCACCCCTCCCAGCTTAGTGTCATCAGCAAACTTGCTGATAGTACACTCAATTCCCTCATCTAAATCGTTGATGAATATATTAAATAATACTGGTCCCAGTACCGACCCTTGAGGCACTCCACTAGATACAGGCCTCCAACTAGACTCCGCCCCATAGACTACAACTCTCTGGCTTCTCTCCTTCAGCCAGTTCACAGTCCACCTCACTACCCGATCATCCAGACCACACTTCCTCAATTTAGCCGCAAGGATGCTGTGGGAGACCGTGTCAAACACTTTGCTGAAGTCGAGGTAGACCACATCCACCGCTCTGCCATCATCCATCCACCGTGTTATTTCCTCATAAAAGGCTACGAGATTGGTCAAGCATGACTTCCCCTTGGTGAAGCCATGTTGACTGCCCCTCATAACCCTCTTATCCTTGATATGCCTTAAGATGGCACCAAGGATAAGGTGTTCCATCACTTTCCCAGGAATGGAGGTGAGGCTAACCGGTCTATAGTTACCCGGGTCCTCCTTCTTGCCCTTTTTGAAGACAGGAGTGACATTTGCTTTCCTCCAGTCCTCAGGCACCTCTCCCGTTTCCCAAGACTTGGTAAAGATGATGGAGAGCGAATGACTCAGCTGATTCATCCTTGTCATTCTCAGAAACACAGTCTGAATTTTATTCCTTTACAATTGGCTTTATGGAGACTTAGTCCCAGAAAACATGTTCCCATTAAGACTGCCATTTGCCCTGGGAGATATTGCCATATCTTCATTCTTCCATTGGTAATCAGCTGTGCCTTTACCACATTCCTACCCACACTGTAACCTATTCTGAGGGCTTTGAATAAATTAACTTTCCACTCCATCATCACCTTTCAAAGCAAATGTAAAGGTTTCCTGGTTGTGACATGGATTTGCCAGTTAGCACATTCCTGAGACCTCACTAGAATAATTCTATACATGTTCCAAACAGAGATTTCAGGTGTTCAGCCACTGATAGCTTCTACCCCGCCTTTTGCTTTGCCTATAATCAGGTCTTTATTCAAACGAACAACTTCTGCTCTGTCCTATTGAAATCTTTACCTTCTCATGAAATAAATTAATTCTGATCTCCTGCCTTTGAATTAGTTAATTGACACTTTTTCTCAATTTCCATTAGGTCTCTGACACAGATACACATTTAAAGGTAGGAAACAATGTTCTTCAATGGCACATAGCAACAAATTATTAAAATGGAAATTTGCTGGAAATTTGCTCATGTCTGCTTGCGTATATTAGTCCTGCTCAACAAGTACTCCACAGTACTGCATTCCTTTCCTTGATGTTTTTATTCTGACACATTGCTCACCCTGCTTTATGGAAAATGGTCAAAAGAGAGATTATCTGCTGTCATAAAACCAATGTAAGTATTTGTAAATATTTGTTAATTTTCTTTTTCTATGCCCACTGGTTTTAATTTTGGACTCTATTGAATATTTTGTAAAAAAGAAATGGGGGGAAAAAGGTGCTGTACTAAAAAGTAATCAGACCAAATGAAAATTTTGTCAATATTTGATACAAGTGTATATTCCAGGTTGCAAAGTAAAGCAAAGTTCATTTTCTCTTTCAGTGATGGCTAACTATTATCCTTCCTGATACTTCTTTAAAGCAAAAGTTTGCAAGAGGTGACCATGATTACAATGACACTGTCACTAACATGGCTGGTATATTGGTATTTGTCACACTGCAGTTGAAAGGGGAAGAGTTAGGTTTTCTGGCACATGCATGAATCCCCACTTTTACTTTGTGCATTACATTGCACTTGCTCTGTGCACTGCTGGGAAAGAAAAAAAAGGTCAACTCTACCATTAAGCTACGATTCTCGAGGACTGAATGGGCACTGATGGCATGATTACATTACAAAAATTCAGCACTGTGTCAGAACCTGAGACTGCTGCTGAATATGTTGGCATAGCAGCAACACAGCACAATGTAACACCGATGGTGGTGGCAGAGTATCTATACCAGCATGTCACACCACATGCTTCTTGAGATGTGCTAATAAGCTTTATCCGTGGAAGGATCTATGCTTGCATGGCTTTCTTGCCGACGCCTAGTCTAGCTTCCAGGATGCTCTATAGAAGACATTGTAGCAAACCTTAACATTACTAGACAGCAGTTGCAGCAACCATAACTGATGGTACACCATACTTCTGAATGGTCTTACATTAATCTTTTACATTCTTTACAATTATAACTAAAATATCATATACCAAACAGTACTTCAGAAGGTAATATTTCTGCATTCTTGCCACAACTTTATTCAGGCGATTGCATTTTATTTTTTTTCTTCCTATAGGGTTCTTCTCAATGGAAACAACCGTTTCATTGCATTTTGTGATTATCCTGTTTTAGCAGCCATGCCCTAATAATGCTCCCTAAACAAGAGACGAGAAAAAGCATGTCAACTTAAATATTTTTGGATAGTTTAGGTGGAAGGTGTGTGTTGGGCAGCTTAGCTTTTTCAAGACTGAGGTATGTGTGGTTATACATTTAACTAGGGGCTTCCTTTTAAAAACATTAATGTTGGAAATTGAAGCCATGTTTAATAGTATGAAATGCTCTGCAACAATACTAGTTTTGGAGCATTACCTCCATACTGGCTTCACTGCTCATTCCTACCTCTTTGTGTTGCTCTTTCTTCACGAGTTCTGTCATATATTGCCAACAGTGTCTGATAAATTATTTGAAGAAAATTTAATGGTTACAAAAAAGACAAGTTGTTGGTTTTTTGTTCCCTTTTTTCTTTTTCTTTGTGCCATTTTTCTCTAATCAGATTCATAGCCAGATATACAAATAGCTGTGCTGTCTGGCATAGTGGTGATGTGCAATGCATAGAGGGCAACAAACACTCGAAAAGAATGGGAATATTATAAATCAGTTTTGCTCCTGAATTGCTTGCTGAAATCATAGCATATAGGAAATTTTCAGACTTAAATCTCTGGATTTAGGTAGCTGAATCCATTTTGGTGCCCCCATTTTCTGTATCCAACCTGAGCATATTTCCAATGCAATCACAGGAATGTTCTGTGTTGTATAGGATTGTGAAGTATCACTACCTATGATAGGCTGGCTAAGAAAAAAAAACAAAAACAAAACCAGCCCCCCCTCCCGCCAAAAAAATAAATAAATAGTGTTAATAATTCAGTCGTTACTGATTTTTCACTCTTCCTATGAGACCACTGAAGTTGATAGGAATCTTAGACCATTTCTTTTCTTGGATGTTGCAAAAGGGAAAAGAATGTTGATTATTAGGGGCTAAGGTGAAAACTGAAGGCATGAACTCTCATGAACATAAGGTATTTTGAATATAAATTATGAAAGCTGGTAATAGATAAACTTATTGAAAGGAAACAAAGTCAAAATTTTCTTACCTGCAATTCAAACTTTCTGAAGAGATTAGGATAGGGCAAAAATATCCCCAAAATCTAAACACTACAACTTTTCCTTTCTTTTTTTTTTCTTTTTTTTTTTTTTACTTTAATGAGTTTGAAATTCTCTCCTACCTTTTAGAAGCCTCCATAGTACAGATATAGGGTAAAGGTGAAAAAAATTTAGATAGTGTGGCACAGTGGCACTTTCAATTTGTCTAGCATTTAGTTCAATTTTTCCTCCATGTCAATCAAAGACAAAGAGACTTGGAAGCTGATTGAAGCGGGAAAATATTTTCTGGCGTTAGGCATTTGTTTGCTATTCATATGGTGTTCCTCAGTGAAGTGATTCACTTTTAATGGATTGCTTTGTTGGGGATACCAAACGAAAAGTAAAAACAAGAAGAGTTTGTGTTATACTCATCCCAGTGACTTCATCTAAAATACTCATTGACAGATCTTCAGCTGTTATAAATTGCAATAATTACATAGAAGTCAAATGAGTAATGTTTAATTATATCACCATAGTATCTTATCCTATTATTGTAATTATTAATTTGGGGGACTTCATAAATACGTACTATTAAGGATATCAGTGTGTGATACCTACAGTGCCTTACAATGAAACCATTTAGGTGAATTAGGAAATTTTAATTTCTGGGGATTATGAGTGAATAGAATAAATTGCTATGAGTGCTTTTCTGGGCAAATACTCTGATTTATCACTTTAGATAGCATTTACATTGCTGTAATTAGCTTCTGATCTTCTGGAGACTTAATGACCAGCTTTAACTTCCACTTTTCTTGTGTGGACCCTATAACATCATCCCAGGGCTGCTGGTCTGGCAATACCATCCAACAGCATACCCTGTGTGTAGCCTGCTACCAGGAAGTTGAATAGACCTGGTCTGGCACCAAGAAACTGCTTTTGTGTAGACAGAAAACCTATTCTGCACATGGATTAGTCCTGGGCTGGGCACAACTGAATTGTGGAAATCAACCACATGGTACTAAATAATTTCAGTTAAAAATTTGCTGGGACTTGACCATGATAAGATATAAAAACAAATAAATGAAGGGCAATATCTCATTCAACAGAAAACGTGCAAATATTTTTACTTTTTTTTTTTTGGGGGTGGGGGGGATGTACCTTTCTCCTCCTCTTTTCCAATCACAGAATACATCCTTTCAAAAGCTTTATTTCTTTTATTTTTTAGTTGGGTTTTGTGATTAAATCAGTGTCATCTGGAGAACATAGTTCTTTACATCTCTTGTATTTTCTAAGGTGCAAAAGCTTCCTTATTTCATTCTGTTTTCTTAACTGAATTGTTGAAGTTCAGATTTTCATAAGTGTTATTTCACACCCTTTTTTTTTCTTGTTTAAGCTCTAGTATAAGCAAGTTTAATTTATGGTTTTCATTATGCATTTATTTTCCTTTTTGACAATTAGATCATTGTATGTCAACATTGGCTTCATCATGGGTGCAACTGGGAACATTTCACAGATAAAGGAAAGGTCATCATTCAGCAAATGTTTACCATTAAAGAGATGTATTGAATAGACATCTCAGTTTAGTAACATCTCAGTATAATGATGTGTCTTTTATAGATAGAAGAAACAGAACATTTGAAAAATTTATGAGAACTTAAGCTTCTATTTGGAACATATCATTCCATTCATGTAGAAAAATGGATACTTGAATAAATTTTCTTGAATTAAAAGTTTTGACTTGCAAAAATACAGTATTATCAGAAGTTAACTTTTATAATCAAAATATCTCCTTGTCTTCTTACAAACTAAAATGAAATCCACAATGTAGAGTTTCATCTTCTTTGAGAAGCTGCCAGAAGATTCCCTCTTGTCTAATAGAGACAATGCCAGCTGCCTTTAAGATGGACTCGCCACTGGTCACAACAGAGCCCATCAGTGATGGTGGTAGTACCTCCATGATAACATGTTGAAGAATGAGGGAAAAAATGTGTGTGGAATAGCAGCAGCAGAGAGAGGAGTGAGAATATGTGAGAGAAACAGCTCTGCAGACACCAAGGTCAGCGCAGAAGGTGTGGAGAAGGTGCTCCAGGCACTGGAGCAGAGATTCCCATGCACCCCATGGAGGTCCACAGAGGAGCAGACCTCCACCTCTAGCCCACGGAGGAACCAACACCAGAGCAAGGGGTTGCTTGAAGAAGGCTGCGACCCCTTGGGAATCTGTCATGGTTTAAACCTAGCCACACAGCTCATTCACTTACTCCCGCACCCCCCAGCCCCACCCTGCTCCCAGAGGGATGTGGAGGAGAATCAAAAGAATGTAACTCCCACGGGTTGAGATAAGAACAGTCCAGTAACTAAGGTATAACACTAACCCACTGCTGCTACCACCAATAATAATAATGATAAAGAATATAACAACGGAAGAGAACACTATACCACCTGCCGAAATGAGCCCAACCCGAAAGGGGGCCAGTGCCCCTCCAGGTAACTCCCAGTTACCTCCCCGGGCATGACGTTCTGTGGCATGGAATACCTCTTTGGCTAGCTTGGGTCAGGTGTCCTGTCTCTGCTTCTTCCTGGCTTCCCCTTCTCCCTGGCAGAGCATGAGACTCATGAAGTCCTTGGTCAGAGTAAATGTTACTTAGCAACAACAAAAAACATCATTGTTATCAGCTCTGTTCCCAGGCTGAAAGTCAAAACACAACACTGCACCAGCTACTAAGAAGGAGAAAAATTACTGCTACTGCTAAACCCAAGGCAGAAGTCCACACTGGATCGGGCTCCTGGAGATAGGAGCCCACACTGGAACAGGTTTGCTGGCAGGACTGGTTACCCCGTGGGGGACCCACTCTGAAGAAGACCCATGCTGGAACAGACTTGTTCCTGAAAGATGCATCTCATGGAAGGGATCTACACTAGAGCAGTTATTGAAGAACTGTAGTCTATGGGAAGAATCATGTTGAAGAGGTTCTTGGAGGACTGTTTCCTGTGGGAGTGACTTCAGGCTGGAGGAATGGAAGAGTGAGGAGTCCTCCACCTGAGGGGGAAGGAGTGGCAGATACAATGTGTGAGAGGATAGATAAACTGACCTCAGCCTCCTTTGCATTTCCCCTGCACCACTGGGGGTGAGGAGGTAAAGACAGGAATAAAGTTGAGACAAGTAGAAGGGAGAAGTGGGAGAAAGGTGCTGTAGTTTTTATTTTCATTACCTTACTCTGATTTGATTGGTGAGAAAATTAAATTAATTTCCTCAAGTTTAGTCTGCTTTGCCCATGACGATAATTTCTGAGTGACCTTTCCCTGCCCTTACCTCCACCCATGATCCTTCTGCAATGTTTTCTTCCCCCTGTTCAGTTGAGGAGGGGAGTGACAGAGTAGCTCCGGTGGGTAATTGGCATCCAGCCAGGGTTAACCCACCACAGGTTAATAAAATTAAAATGAAATAATAAATAATAAAATCTAATTTTAGCACAATTTTTGTCAATCTTTGTCACTATTTTCTACAAAACTAAACTCTTTTTAAAATTAGGTTTCACAAAAATATCATGTACCTTTCTCATAACACTGAAAAGATATTATATATTTTGTATGAATATGTATTTGCAGATCCTTTATTCATTATTCAAATCTATTCTACAACCAACAGAAGAAAAATATGCAGGAGATACAAAGCTGAATTCTGACCACCTCCACAGTCTGTTTATCAAACACATGCCATCTAATTTCAGGCAAGTATGAGAAAACCCCAGTCTCCATTAAATGTTTGTACAGTAGGAAAAGAAGATCCCTGAGCAGACAGAAATATCTTATAACCATGGAGAAAAGGTGAAAAACATGAGATAATTTTTGAAGAACTGTATTATATTCCTTACGGCACACAGTCAAAGAAGGGTGGCTTATATGGAAGTCTATTACCATGAAGAGATGGGAAACTGAAAATTAGAGCTACTGGTGTAGAAGAGACAATCTTGGCAAGTTGAGTTGGCAGCTGAAAATGTGGATAGCAACATTTGAGTGGGATCTTACCAGACTGTCTGATGTGAGAGATAAATCCAGTTACTCAATACTCTAATAAGGTATAGAGGGACATCACTGTAAAGGGAGTCTTGTTGAAATGCTCTCTAATACAAAAAGCCTCACTGACACAGATGGTCTGCATTGCACATCCCTTATTAGATAGTACCTGGTAATATGTCAATCTATCTTCTATAAATTAATTATTTAATTTTGTAGAATATGGCTGAAATTTAATTTTGTAGAATCACTGTAAGTTGTATGAAATGTCCTAATCAAACTGATTTTTAACCATGTCAGTTACACATTTTATTGATGAGGCATCATATTAGTTAATACTAATTATTTCAAATGAATACTGGTAACTTCATTCTTCCATAGCTAAGCATATTTTTTATAACCATGAATATGCACGGCTGTTACTTTTTGCTGACAATTTCAATACTAATGTGTTCCATACATTAACAACTGATTTTCATCTAAGTGCTGAAATGCAGCACTTAATGCACTGTGCACAAATACTTAGAAAGTAATTTGTTGAAAGCCAAGTGCTATATATTCCAGATTTTTATATGCATTTTTGCAGTGCTGTATCATTTGTATCTATATAGACATGTTCACATACATTTAAAACTTAAGCAATAGCATTTTTATTACAAATGTGAATTCTCTTATTATGATCCAATAGAATTAAAAATAAACTTTGCAAGTTGTATGGTAACATCGGGAACTAAGTATAGCACTTTTTTTCTGCACTGAAAACCTATACTTTAGAAAGAGATAGGATTTCTAAAAGGAACAGGAACTAACAAGTTTTCCTTTCTTATTCAGAATTTCTATTAAAGTCACTAAAATTTAAAAAAAAAAGAAGTTACAAGTTTAGACAAAAAAGCTGATTATAATTGAATGCAGGCTGAGAGAGTTGGGCTTGTTCAGCCTGGAGAAGGCCCTGGGAAGACCTTATAGCAGGCTTCCAGTACCTAAAGGGGGCTGCAAGAAATCTGGAGAGACACTTTTTACAAGGACGTGTAGTGACAAGAGAAGAGGGAATGGCTTTAAAATGAAAGGAGATTTAAATTAGACATTAGGAAGAAATTCTTATCTATGAGGGTAGCAAGACACTGAAACATGTTGCCCACAGAAGCTGGGTCTCCCCCATTCTTGGAAGAGTTTAAGGCCAGGTGGGACAAGGCTTTGAGCAACCTGATCTAGCGGAAGTTGTCCCTGCCCATGGCAGACGGGTTGGAACTAGTGATCTTTAAAGTCTTTTTCAACCCTAACCATTCTATTATTCTACAACTGTATTACTGTGTTGTTCTTATTCAGCATAAAGTAGCTTGCACTTTTTATTCTCTTTTGTAACATCTTTAGTCAAATTACTACAAAATAATTCTGAGTTTAACTTACAAAAACACAAGCAGATATGCTAACTACTAAAGATTTAGTAATCAGTTTTTGCAACACTAAGTTATGGTCATGAATCCTGAACAGTGCAAATTTGCCAAAGACAGTAATGATTTTTTGATACAGAAAGATGTTAATAGATATATTTTTTGCCATGAGACACTGGGAGCCAGAAATACTTGGAAAAGTATTCATATTCCTTTTAAAGTATTTTAAATAGGCAAATAATTTAAAGTGGAAAAATAGATTTCATTATGCATAAATGCCAGACAAAGGCAGACCCTGTTTGAAAAGTTGGTCTTTGTACTTCTGTATGTGTTGGTCTTGTTTCAAAAGTGGTAATCCTTCTAGTCAACACTCCTGCTCACCATGGCCTTTTTATTATACTAATGATAAATCACAGCACCATGAACATCAGACGAAATTTTTACATTCTGACCCATCACGATTAGAGTTAAAATATTATAACATTTGTGTGTTCTGTTTTTGTGGTATGCTACAACTTTTATCTTGATATAGAAAGGAATGAGGTTTATAGTGGTTTAGTATTTGCAACTTTTGAGGGTTTTTTTATTTATATATTTTTAGTTATGTAAGTATATAGCTAAAATGCGTATATTAGTTATATAAAATATATATAATTTTTAGGGCTTTTATAGTTATATACACATACATATATTTAGAAATATCTGTTATGTAAGAAACAATTTTTTTATTTATTTTTATTTAGCAATGTATTTCAAACATTTATTCTTAGTGTAGTGTCATGGTTTAAACCCTGTCAGAAAGTCAGCCATGCAGTACACTCCCTCACTCCCCCCACCTTCTTACTCACCCCGCTCCTAGAGGGACAGGGAAGAGAATCGAAAGCATGTAACTCCCATGGGCTGAGATAAGAACAGCCCAGTAACTAAGGTATGACACAAACCGCTATTGCTACCACCAATAACAATAATAAGGGAAATAACAAGGGAAGATAATACAATCTCACCCTTCGATACCAAGCACGACTGAGCAGTGCACTAGCCCTTCTGGCTAACTCTCAGTTGCATCCTGGGCATGACATGTTGTGGTATGGAATACCTCTTTGGCTAGTTTGGGTCAGGTGTCCTGTCTCTGCTTCCTCCTTGGCAGAGCATGAGACTCAGTCCTTGGTCAAACTAAACATTTGAGCAGTAACAAAAATATCAGTGTTATCAGCACTGTTCCCAGGCTGAAAGTCAGAAACACAGCACTGCACCAGCTACTAAGGAGGAGAAAAAATGACTGCTACTGCTGAACCCCAACATGTGTCACATTTTTTTTTCTTAATACACAATCCCTCTCTTTTGAGCACTGAATTGACAAGAGGACCAGATTGCCAGGGGAGTGGGAAAGGAGTACATAAATATCTTAACAAATGGGAGTTAGTCATATTAGCTGGTTACTCATATCAGCTAGGAAAATGAACAGACTTCCTCTAGGAAGTACAGGGGAAAAGACTGAATTTTCTTGAGGCAGAGTTCGATGGAATTTCTGAAGAAATCACATGGCATGAGGACATGAGTAAGAGCTCAGTGAATCAAGAAATCCCTGTGAGTCCTATAGATAACTTATGAAAGACTCGTCTATGTAAGTTTGGTTAAAGCAGTTAAAAATCTGATCTCCTCTTATTCTGAGGAGAATAAGAGGATTGTAGGTTTCTGAGCAAGTTCAAATCCTGTCATTTACAGATATGAATCTATGCTAATTATTAGAGAGTTCTTCAAACTTCTGCTTACATCAATGTCAAATCTACTTAATTTAGAAGAAATGCAGGCCTGGTGTGTTTAGTGGAAGAAATAGTGGGGAAGGCCATGAAGTCCTATTGACTGACCAATATCTGCTATGAATATTTATGAACCGAACCATCAAGATGCATTTGCTAAGCAATTATTGACTGACTTACTCAGAATTTAGGATAAAGGGCTTAATAAATTGAAAGGAAATGCTTTTACTTCTGCTCATCTTCTTTAGTCGAAGCCACTGAGTTTTGCCATTGCCTTTCCATGGAAGCAAACCCCTTCTCTCTTAAGTGTCTCTGATGAGTAATATTGCAAAGGTGTAAATTAATAAATACGCATTTATAAAATACTTCAGTTGCTAACTGCATTGATTGCTATGTTGAGTTCCCTTTGACTGACTGTTATGTACTCAGAAAGAATGACTGCCTTATTCAACTTTAGAATATTTATTTACTCTTGCAAATGTTTCAAAATGAAGTGCAAAGTGCACTGCCCTATTAAAACAAGCATAAAAGAAACCATATGGGTTTTAATGAGTTTAAAAGGCATTTTGTGAGGATTCAGGCAATCATTCATAATACCAAACCTGGAGAAAATCAACTTATTGAGTTTAATGACCTATTAATGAATTGCAAAGAAAAAAACCACGTAAGATTTTTCATAGCCAATTTTGGTTTTAAAACATGTTTTAGTTTCAGATTCTGCATTGAAGATGTTACTGCTTCTATGTTTTTTGTTGTTTTTGTTTTTTTCTTCCAAGGAGGATTTCACCATTTTGTGGCTCTAACACTCCAGAGACAGAGGACTTAAAAACTTTTATATCTGTGTGCTATCATCATTGTGCTTAGGCTTTAGGGCTAATGCAGCTCACAATTCTTAATGGAAGAGTAACAAAATGAGCATTGGAGTCCCTGCTGAGCAAGTCAGCAAAAGTTAAAGGTATCTGAAATTCTAAGTAGCTATGAAAAGCGATTGCAAGTTAAGTGCCTGCTGTTTTCTCTTAAACCACTGCAATAATGTATAAATTAAGCTGTATAAGAAAGAGAAAACTGTTAAGAAGCAGTTTGGGTTCTCTGTATGTGAAGATGAATCACTAAGCCCTACTGAATAATTTTATACGGGGGGAGAGAGGGAGAGACCAATGAAGATTTCAATTATTTTATAGTTTTAACTTATTAAAGGATAGTTTGGCCTATAATTCTTTATCTGATGAAATTGTACATATCATTTTAAAATAGTATATATTAGAGTAAAACCACTGACATACAGAGCTGCTTTCTATATTTTCTACAGGAAGGACAAAGAGGACTGTGCTAGCACACATCAGAGCCTTAAAATGATCACTTCAGTTCATTGCTTTGAAAGACCCAAGGGAGTCCCAATATAAGCTGGATAGAAGTTTTGGCTTTACTTGGTGCTTGTAAGGATAGTCTGGAGGATTGGGATTTTCCAACCTTGCTTGACTAACTGGTAAATAAAACATCTATTTAAAACTCTCCACAAAAACTATTCTAGTTATATTTTCTTTTCTTTATATAGAGGTAATGTTTCTAGTAACAGATTGTATTGATGTTGGCTCTCTCTGTTTCTATATTACTGTGGTTTCCGATGTTTCAGGATTTTGTGTAACTGTAAACTGGAGCAGAAACACTTCAACAAACCTATTGATTTAACTTCTTTCCTTTCACTTTGATGTAGTTCATTACTATTATCCTCTTACTCTATGATGTGGGCTTGAGACTTGTTTTCTACAGCAGGTAGGCAAGTACATAAATGCAAGTAGTTTCAGTGAGTTCTAAAAAAAACCCAAACAAACCAGAATAAATATAAAGAACTCATACCCAGCTGAAGAAAGTAATTTACTTAGTATTACAGTTTGTAAACCTGACATTTCACTTGTAATTCCTAACTGTATAACTCATATGTGGATAAATGAATATTACTAAATCTAAATAAATATTGGGAGTAAGAAATTGAAGGAAAGAATATGGTAAAATATAAAGCAGGCAAAATAAAAATACCTCTCATCTCTTCCTAAAAAGCATCAAAACCTAGCATTGAATAAAATGAGAAAAAAACATTGAAAATATTATTGAAATGACAGATACAAAATCAGAAATAGGAAATGAATGAATTAACATTGGAAAGAGGGATTAAAAAAATCAAGTGTTGCTTTAATAGTCTCACTGTAGAATGTGTATATGTTATATATTTGCTCATTTTTGTTTCATTCTCATTAAGGGCTTGAATTCAAAAATGTAATTTATCATAATTTTATTTTCTCCTTGTCATACTTTTTTCTTCCTTTTTTCCTGTCTCAAATATTTTACAAAATTGCTATAGTGTTCCCCATTTTGAGATTCTGTATGCATAAAGCAATTTCAACAGCAAAGGCAGCTGCTTGGGAACATTTTCAAGAGGCTAATGCAGACATTTCAGATTACTCAGGTGGGTTTTTAATCAGACGTTCAAACTGAAAATCAGTGATAGGAATTAGAACCTGGAATGTATGACTTTGAGTCCTATCCTACATCTTCACTTCCTTTGTGTATCCGTAATTGCAACAGGAAACCCTTTTCATAATTTCGTAAGAGGACATACATCAGATGCTCTCGACATGCTGTATACTCCGTACTGTTAATGTAAAGCAATAATACTAAAGGCTTAAAGTAGGTAGAAGTATAAGGATTATTAAGGATATCATTGAATCTGATAAGCTTCATTTATCCAAATTTAGTCTTCTCTGGGGCATTCATAAATATTGCGTTTATTATCCATTCCTACTAAGTTTTTCTTCTCATACAACAAAAACTTGGTATGATGGCAGAACAATACATCATCATTTTCCTTTAATCAAGCTGATCATGTTAAAATGCAGTTTTTTTTCACGAATAAATGTTCACATTTCATTGTACAGCTAGTCATATTGACAAAAACCAATACAATTTGATCCCTTTCTCAAAAAACCCTGAAGAAAACTACTAATATTTTCAC
Organism: Neopsephotus bourkii; assembly: GCF_033783945.1. Classification (NCBI taxonomy): domain Eukaryota; kingdom Metazoa; phylum Chordata; class Aves; order Psittaciformes; family Psittacidae; genus Neopsephotus; species Neopsephotus bourkii. Next base: position 5,925,853 of record NW_026901829.1, on the reverse strand, counting down.
AACCGTCTCTTGCCTTTTAAGTCTTTTCTTCATTGAGTGTCAGTCTTGCATACTTTCTTAATATGTTACTGTGGCTGAGAATGCTTGAGAATGAATTAATTTTAATCATAATTAGTCTGGTTAAATTACATGGTTAAACTACTGAAAATTATAACTTTGAGAATGAGATTTTTAAGGGAAATTAAAATGGAAATTAATGGAAATTTTTGCAAAGAAGAAAAAAAAATCCAAAAATACTCAGTGATATTTTTTAATATATATATTACAGACCTTTATCCATGTTTAATAGCAGAAATATCTCAGTTGTGATTTAAAAAGAAGAAATCCAGATAACCATTTTTAGAGAACCTCTCTCAACGAATGTATCTGTGTTATGGGCAACACCCTGAGCCACTCCACTAAAGAAAACAGAATTTTAATGCCTTCTGAAATAGGGATTTCTTATTAATTTCCCTCTGCTTCACCTTCTTCCTATTCTCCACTGAGAATGCCAACATTTCCATCTGGTCCTTCCAGCTCTTCTATTCTTACAAGAATATTGTGTTAGCATTGCACAAGCTTGTAATACTGGAATTGTTGCACAAGCTTACAAGAAGCGTTAGACTTTGGGGAGAAATTCAATTAGAAAGAGATGAGGTTTTGCCATCATTAACCTACATTTCTTCCCTAAATGTCAAATGACAGTTCTGGGAAATATATACGTTGTAGACTTGACACTTATGGATATGATTTAGTGGTAGAATTGGTAGTGCTAGATTAACAGCTGGGTGATGATCTTACAGGGATTTTCTAGCTTACACAATTCTGTTATTTTGTAAAGTCTATGGTTAATATATTATGGCCTCCCAACCACTTGTTAGCACAGTGATTTAACTGATTTTCAAACAGGGACTGAATCCTGCGCAGAGATTTGGTCCAGCTCCATGCTTCTCTAAATTTTATTGATCCCCATTTGGTAGAACCAAAGACTATTCTTTAAGAACTAAAGGGTGACTCACCTCTATCAGAAAAGAAAGAGAAAGAGAAGGGGAGAAAATAATTAAAGCATATGAAATGAATCTGAATTGAAAAGGGGCCTTACCAGACATTAAATTGTGTAAAAAAATAAAAAATATAAAAATAAGTTTTAATAATATCTTTTTATTTTGCAGTATTGATTTTTAAGCTATGTATTTAAACATGCAACACATAAACTATTTGAAGAAGTAGTTTAAGAAGCTCTGAAAGGTAAAAATGTCATTGAGATAGTTTATGAAAAAGTTAGGAGATATTTAAATGTCTAAGTGTTTAGGTAAGATAAGCAAGAGGACAATAAATCAGATTTAGCCCAAATCTAAATGCAATCTTTCAGTCTATAAATTTGTTTTCAGGTAGTTAATTATAACAATGCAAGTAAATAAGACTGATATAATCAGTAGCTAAAATGTGTTTGCTGGTGTTTTGACTAATAATTCTGAAAGACATTAGTTTCCAAAAGGATACAAAATATTCTGTTCTGTAGATCTAATTGCCATCTGACAAACTTATATAAGATTTTCAACATAAAAAAAAAAAAAGTTTAAAAATTATAGTTCCTTGTCTCTCAAGCAGAGTGTGTTAAAAACAGAGGTGAATGACAGTGAACCCAGAGATACAGGTGTTTCTAGAAGTCTGCCCTGAGATCCCTTCGAAGGTGTTGCTGCTAAATGCAAGGCAGGGGCAGAGACACATAGAAACCTTCTGGACTGGGGCTAGTTTATTTAGTGGCAGGTGTGTATTTTCTATTAACTGGGTACAGTTAACCTAATTGTTCTAAACTGACAAGACTATATACATATTTCTCATCCTAGTGACTGTGGCACACATTGCCTTGACTGGTAACAGGGCTACTAATATCAGTCAACACTAAACAGTACAACTCTCCATCCCCGGCTTTTTGTTGACAGAAAGGACCTTCATACAATACCAGGCGGACTCTAGCTCTCTCAGGGTAATAAGCATTGTTTCTGTATTTAACATAATAGTGCCCTTGGGTTCTGGGAGGAATGAGACTTAATTAACCTCCACTCACTGTCTCTTTATCTTCTCTCAAGAAGCCATCTGTGTAACTAGAATTTGATTACTTTATACCTTCCCATACAGCAGTAGAGCTTACTCTGGGTAGCACGTTTCTTGACACTGGCATTTATGTGCCTCTCAGAGAGAAGATGAATTTAGGTAGAGTTTCTCATGCATCTGTTTTCACCAAAATACCTTCAAAAGCCTGAGCGCCAACTGCTAATATGAAAAATTCAGTAGATTATCCCTAGCTTCTGCTTACAGCTTGGCTGCTCTTACACTGCCCATGGCAGTGGGTATGATGAAGAAATAATTGCTTAATTTGTTTGCTTCTGGGTGATGGTGCACATCTGGCACTTTCTTATTTCATTGAAATTATTCTAACTTCATTATTTCTTATTTCATTGGTACTTTTCTTATTTCGTTTATGCAGCCTTACTAGGTATGACAGGAGCTAACTATGCTCACTAAGAAGCATTTGTCATTTCAGCCACATCAAGTACAAAGTGATAGCACAGTCTGGTACATCTACAGGTAAAACAATTAACATCAACTAACATGTAATGATACAAACATTTTTGAACGTGTAATTCTTCTACAGCACACTACTTTGTGAATTGCTTATGATGACTCCAGTATCCTGTCACTCTGCCTGTATTGCTCACTTGGACCATGCATTCAGAAAAGATAAGGAATAAACAGGAACTTTCTGGTGCAGTAGACAGAAGTTTCTTCTGAAGCTTCTGTCACCTGGAAAAGTACTTTTAAAGACATGGTAGCTATGCTTTATGATTTGTGATGTATAGGTGTTCCCCAAAATTATGAACCCATTATTTTAATATATATCTCCCTATCGATCCCTGATCTGTCCCTGCCAAGAGACATATATATCAAAGATGGAGGCTTATTCTACATGGAAATACACATTCACTAAAGGTGCAACACATGAAACTATTGATGACAAGTGTAGTGAAGGGCAAAAATGATCTTAAGCTTGTGCAACTCTGTAAGAATTGTTGACAGGGGCCACAGATGGAGACTGCAAGATATAGCAGAGCAAAGGTAGCAGGCAAAGATGATCAGAATGACACAGAAATAGAAGTTTGTAAGGATCTGAGAGTTGCATCCAAAGGGAGGATGCAACACTTGAAAACTCTGTAATATGAACCACCTGAATCTCCTAAGGATCCCAGGAACAGCTGGTGGCAAAATGGTAGTGTAGGTGTACTGGGCACATGCTGGGGTATTGGGGAGGGGTGGTCTGGAGCCCACATAGAATGATTCCTCCAAAAAAGAATTTAGATCAAACTCAACAAAACCATTTTGAGACAAAAGAAACAACCAAAAGCAATAAAAAAATAACACAAGGTTTCTCATAAAAAAATAATTATTGCTCTAAGTTGCTAATATATGTGCACATGGAAGCAGAGCCCACAAAAGGAATTGAAAAATTTGATTAAATTTAGACTTCTAGAACAATTAGTTAAATTTTGAACTTATCTGAATGACCAGTTATTAATTTAACAAGGATTGGTACATACGTAAAAAAAAAACTAATTAAGAAAATATCATATGTGGTAACTACTGTTTGAAGTGGGTGACAACAGCGTGATCCAACAGGGAGTTAAAGATGCCCTGACATAACAATTCTTCTTTGAATAACTGATGCTTTCAAGGTGGGATAAAAAGTTAAGGTTTTATGATTTGCATAAGAAAAATTTATCTTCAATACAAAAATAAAGGGAAATGAAAAATACAATAGAGGTTTATTCCAAGAACTATACCACTTTCCCTCCTCAGGACAAACCATCAGAACTGTTTTTATTAACCAGCAAAAAATTTGCAATTCATGAAACAAATATCTTACATGAAATCTAAAACTTGATTCCAAATAATCAGTCTCTCTTTCGGTATACATGGGTGAAAATGTATTTCTTTGCTAACTAGCAAGACATAAAACTAATTAGCTTCCAGCCAAAGTGAATAATTAAGAAACCTTGGTGACAATTAATAACAATTAGTTATAATGAATAATTCCCTAGCTGTATTCTTTACTAATTAAACTTCATGAATAGAATATTAATATATAGCTGAAATAGTGTTCATGTTGCAAATATAGAAGGGGGTCTGTGTTCTCACTCTTACTAAGGCAATACATCTGATATGCAGTAGGTATTCTCAGTTTATATTGGCATACAATATAAAAAAGTATTCAATATAGCTATCAAAAAAGGTGAGGTGCAAAAATATTGTATGCATAGCGTGCATCAGTTCTTGCATGAAAAAGTAAGGTTCTACTTTCCACTAGATAATGCTACCACAATCCAAATACATTGTTTCTTTTCTTTTCTTTCCTTTTCTTTTGAGTGTAATCAGATTGTGAAGATGAATGAGGGGAGGTTGGGGGTGAGAGAGAGCTTATTAATTTTTTCCTCGAGAACCATCATATTTCTTTACTCAGTAGTACCTAGATTTAGCAAAATAGAGGACCATGTGTAAGAGACATACATAGTCCCTGGAGACAGAATTCCCTGTTTGAGGCTCTCAGTGGTCTGGATTCATAATAGCCAACAGTTCACTGCTGGGATAGAGGGAAACCAAACAGCATGCATGTCTGAAGTTTTTCCTCCCTCTAGAGGAAAAAGACATTCACTAAGTGAGCTGAAATGGAAATGATCTTTGGAAATATTAGCTTGGTCCTATAAGTTGGAGGAAGGAGGTACAAACAGGCTGAATAATGAAGATGAGGCTCCTGGTTTGCCTTCTAGTCAGCTGTTACTATTGCTTCATGGGCATGGAACTTCATGTTGCAGTTCTGAAGCAAATCTTAAATCTAGTCTTGACTAATTTTAGATTTAGGCACTTCTTCCACCTAACACCTAATTTAGTTTCCATAATTTTTTATCGGAACTATGTCTGGATCTCTGTATCCGGCCAGCTTATGATTACTGCCACAAACATGATCCTAATAAAGTTTACTGTGTACCTACCACCCAACAGAATCTTATTACATAAAGAAATGAACATATAACATTTTTCACATGTTGACAAGATCTTAATTACCTTTTAAGTAATGTTCATGTCCATCAAATAAATACAGATTTCCTGAATTACTTTAAAGGACAGCCACTTGGAAATGTTAAAGCCTTTGTACTGTATTGAATCTTAGGTTAGCATCTGTTTTCGAAAAGGATGACAGGAGAAAGTCACACAGTTAATGGGTACACTTGAAGTAACTAATTTATATGGAAAAGCAAGTCACAGAATACACAACTAGAATTCAAAGGCTAATGATTTTTTCCTGTTTATTCAAAGGAAATGATCTTATTCTAGTCCCTTTGGGGATAGCAGTGGAAGAGGGGAACTGTGAAATAAAGTTGCTTAGAAATGTTTTCTTAAAAAATAATATTGCATAGGGTTAATGTATTTAAAAAAAGCAAACAGAAAACTAAGCGGATTACTTTGTTTCTCTCTCTTCATGCAAGTCAGAAGAAAGAAATAAGAAAATAAAAGTTAAAAGATAGTTTTATTAGACTGAAGTTATTTGAACATTACTTCTATGGTACACAATAGTATTGCTCTCACTTATACTGGAGACAATGGTAGGTCCTATTCCTTCTAGAGCTGGTTGTCTACAGAGGTCTTGGATTTTCTTGGGAGAAGCATTATCAAAAAGTGGATTTAATGATAAAAATCCACTCTCTCACTTTCATCACAGCTATAGAATTGTTATCGGTACACTCTCTCTTCATCATTCCAGAATTTATTATGCTGTCAACAAAACACATGTAACATAAATAAATAAGATTTAAGCCAGAAATTAACTATTTTTTTGTGCCATAGTCTTTGCGAAAAAAAAATAAAAATAAAAAAAATGCCCAAACAATTTTTATCTAAGACATAGGAAAGACAATCTAGTTTCATTTTTTACTCTGGAATTATACACATGGTAATTAGAACCACATACATATAGATATTTACTAACCAAATTCTAATTGTATGCACCAAGGCTTCAATCCTCAAAGATACCTCAACTGAAATTACAGGTAAGCATTTAAAAATTGTTGAAAAGCTGGGCCATTTTTATATAAAAATGAATGGATAATTCTTTCAAATCACTCCTGAAATACTTTGTGTCCTAACTAACAACAATACTTCTTAAAGTCTTTAATATTTTGACTCCGCTCTTTTCTGAGAAACGAAGCGAATGGTCCTTCGATCTGTCTCTCTTCTGTCACCCTCTCAATTAGGATGTATCTTCATATTGCACATGTCCATAGGTATTGGTTTTTTCACTCTAAAATATTTTTGCTTCTTCCTAATCTTGTGGGGTTTATATTACATTAACGATAATAATTCTGAATTTTGGCATGTACAAAGACACTTTTACCATAAAAAGAGGTATAATTAATATGAAAATATAACAAATGCAAAGTGTACTGAAACTGTAAAATTGTACTTGTTAGATACTAAAATATACATGCAGATGTGTGTGCCATATTTGTCTATATTACTGTGGCAAATACAAATTGCTTGTTGCAAGGCTGCCCTGGCTCCCCTGATTTGCCCTGCTTCTGCTTGGGGGGTGGGTCAGGTCCAGTCTGCCCTGGCACAGAAGGAGTCTTTGGTCCTGGTAGCACCTTGACATTATTTCTTTTTTTTTCTGCTTTCCTTGTCACAGACCAGAAACAGAGGGCACGCAGGCGGTAGATTGGCTTCTTTCCCGGAGCACTAGGAAACAGTTGTGTGGCTGAGCAGCTACGCTATAAATTTCTCCACTGTCCACTTTTCTGATTCTCACAGAAATTTCCATCTTCTTTCTTATGCATAAAGTGGATTTAGTAAGCAAGGACACTACTCCTTGACTCCTGTTGTCTGCAGCAATCACATCTGTAATAAACTTTTAACTGAAAGTAGTTAAGCATTTTCACCACTTATTTCTCTAAATCTGTTATGGACTTTTGTACCCATGGTAATATTCAGTAAGGTTTCCAGCTGTATTCTCTATTTTCACTCCCTTCAGAAAGCCTTCATCAGTATGTTCCGCAGCTTGCAGTGTTTTATTTATTCACTTTGCAGTGTTTCTTAGTTCATCTCTTCCTATGCTGTTACAGTATGCACAGAAATTATTAATCTTGGTAGGAACTCCTAGTCTACTGTAATTATCATAGTAGATACTAATTTCATAAGTCCTTCATAGTGCATTCCATTTGCTGGGGTAGAGGCAGGAAACTTTTTAAAAGTTTCTTCAGTTAGAGAGGAAACAAATACCACTAGACAGAGATTAGGCCGTGGTGACATAATAATAATTCTGGAATACCCATACGAAGATTTTAAATTGTCAATGTCACTAAAGTCTACACACTTAATTCACAAGAAGAATTAGTTACAAGTCTGTGAAGCATGTGTGGCTCATTTTCATTAGCTTCCTTAACAGGCTGTTGTGATTTAGCCACAGCTGTCAACTAAGTATCAAGCAGCTGCTTGCTCACTCCCTCCCCTGGGGGATGGGGAGGAGAGCTGTATTGGACAAAAATTCATTGCTTTTTAGACATGCTGTATGTTGATTAATTATTGCCAGATTAAAAAATTGAAATGATCCTGCTCTCCAGTAATATGGTTAAGATTGGCCTTTATACAGTATGTAAAATCCAACATAAAAGATACATTGACAAACGTGTACCTGAGCCCACTCTATTAGGGTAAGCAGAATAACAGAGAAAATACTTAGTTGCTTATTTCTGCCAATAATTTACACTCCAGTTTATTAATATTGAATTAAATGTCATTTTGTTTTTCTGATAGCACTTTAATATAATTCAATTGAATGATGTAGAAAGTCAAATTTTCTTCATAAGTTTTACAACTGTTCATGCCAAGAACAATTTATAAATAACAAAATTAATAAAAAAGAGGTTGTGAATGCTCCATCCCTGGCAGTGGTCAAGGCCAGGTTGGATGAGGCCTTGGGTAATATGGTTTAGAGCGAGGTGTCCCTGCCCATGGGAGGGGGGTTGGAACTTGATGATCTTAAGGTCCTTTCCAACCCTAACTCTTCTATGATTCTATGATTCTATTTCAGGAGAGTCTGAAACATACTTAAAATATTTCTTCTTGAGAGTATGTTTAAATCAGACTCTTATCTATAAATTGAGTTTTGGTTGGTATCAATATGCTTTCATTGCTAAGGTGTTCAATAAGTATATGGTGCTGTCGTGGTGCTGTTGTGGTTTAAGCCCAGCTTGTCAATTCATCCATGCAGCCCTCGCTCACTCCCCCTGCTTCCTCCCCCCACTCCCAGAGGGGTGGGAAGATTCGAAAGAATGTAGCTCCCACAGGTTGAGACAAGAACAGTTTAGTAACTAAGGTATAACACAAACCACTGCTGCTACCACCACCAAGAATAATGATAAGGGAAATAACAAGGGAAGAGAATTCAATCTCTCACCACCGGCCAACTGATACCCAACCTGACCCCGGCAGTGATATCGCGAGCCGAGGAGAGATCTAACCCTTCTGGCTAACTGCCCCCAGTTGTACCTCCTGGGCATGATGTGCTGTGGTATGGAATACTTCTTTGGTCAGTTTGGGTCACATGTCCTGTCTCTGCTTCCTCCCGGCTTCCCCTCCTCCCTGGCAGAGGATTAGATTCACAAAGTCCTTGGTCAGAGTAAACGTTACTGAGCAGCAACTAAAAGCATCAGTGTTATAAGCGCTGTTCCCAGGCTGAAAGTCAAAAACACAACACTGCATCAGCTATTAAGAAGGAGAAAAATGACTGCTGCTGCTGAACCCAGGACAGGTGCTTATCAGGGTATTAACATCATTACTTACAAAGCAATGTCACCACTACCATTATCAGCCAGTTGATGTGAAGACCTCATGTGGCTTATGTCTGATACTGCAGGAACATGGGGTTTGCAGAAAGCTTGGGAAATTTAGAACACTTATTTGGGAAAGGAACTTAACGTCTAGTTTGAGTATGGTAGATATAATGCCTGGTGTTTTCACTATACACCTGAAGATGGAAGCTTCCTCTTCACTTTCTAGGTATAACTCCAATTAACTAACTGTAATACATTCATGCAGCTATCCAGAGAAACCCTTGAAGTCTTAAATAATTTTTACTTCCCTTTTTGTATTCTTTAAGCTGTCATCACTGTTACTCCAAAACATTTCAAGTGATATGGTACATATATTCTCACAGCATTGAGATGCTCTGTTTTAGAAACAAATGCATTTGGGGAAATTAACCTCAAACACCACACTGTAACAGTAGTCAGTCAAGAAAAATATTATGTCAAGTACTCTATTATTGCTTTCTATTTTTCATTTTCCTAGTGTCAAAGAAAAAACATGAGTTAGTAGTTTCCAGGAAAATGCAGCATCCTGTGTTCCAAATTATATTGTAAACCTTGCCTCCAAAAGGAACATGGGGTCAGAGTCTCCTGTCCTATTAGTGACTGTAAATTTGCTAATGCAAAAGTGAGTTTGCCCTCCCAAAACACTGAGGAAGCATTGAAGGTTGCATAAAGACTTGAGGTCAGGGAGGGGAGGATTAAAAGGGTAACCTGGCTGTGACAAAGGCGTTTTTCTCTTCTGAGAGGCAAACAGTGCTGGAACGGAAAACCAGAGGTGAGAGACTGAGACTTCAGAGACAGTAGTCCCACAAGAAGGCAGTTCTGCAGCTGGTGGACACAGCTGGATCCAGTGCCAACCCTGGAACTGCTGGCATGATTGCTGCTGCCAGCTCCAGCCTTGTTCTTCATTCCAGCCATGCCATTGCCCGTGAATGCAGCAAGTACAGTTCTTTGAGTGAAATAAAACTAGAAGAAATTCTTCTAATTGTGACACTAACACAACAATGTTTATACTTGCTAGCCTTCCAGTACCATTTGACTCTTCCAGTACTTGATTTTTCTCCTTTCTCATCTCCTCTCCCCCAGAAATTGAGTGATCAGGCGGTGTGATAAGTATGAACTGATACTTTGGTTTATTCGCAATTATTATTTATTTTAAAAAAATCATACTAATTTTATGCTTCTAGGAGAGAAAATTGCAAGGTTTGAATGAAGACAAGTGAATTTCAGGGCAGGGGAAAACAGAATGGGTGAAATGAAAAATAGGATACTTAAGCACAAATGAGCAACTGGTGGCTAAGGACATCACCCATACTCATGGAGTCAGGAGCTGATTAACAATACAATAGAAATATTACCGGATCTTTTTTTTCCTAAGTTATCTCGACCATCCTCCAACGCAACGGTATTGTTAAGAGATTTTAAAAGCATAGAGAGTTTCTGTTTCTTGCTAAAGTGTATGCTTACTCTTTAAGAGGTGTACCAGTCTCCTCTTTCTTTGACTGTTTTCTTCACATTGTTCCTGTTACTGAAATGGCCAGAATCAGGCAATATGCTTAGGAAACTTTATGTCTTGATTTCCATTAAAAAATTTTGAATTCCCAGTTAAAAAGTAGTTGCTACCTCTTCACAATTCTTCCTGAGACGTGCAACTATGAAAAAAAAAAATAATCTAACATCCTTTGATACCTAATGATTAGTTTCCATAGAAATCAAGAATTAATCATGAAAGAACCAAAATAAAAGCCCAAAATAACACTGCATCTTGACCATAGAACAATTATAAAATTCATGTTCAAATGATACAGATTCAGCAAGAATACAAAAAATATGTAAAAACTAAAAAATTAATTTCCCACATTTCCATATAAGATAGAAAACATTTTACATGCCTATAAATTGCAAAAAGTATTTAGCAAAGTTTGCCATGAAGCATGTTCTCTGGTATATTAATATTTCGATCAACTCAGGACATGAGTAATAGCTAGATTCAGTAGATCATGTATAGGAAAAGAAAAACTCAGTGTGTTGTAGTTAGCTGATACTCAAGAGAGTTAGAAATTCTGCAGAAGTTCCAAGACTATCAGAATAGTGACTTTTCAGGTCCTCAACCTCTCTGCAGTTCAGCTATTTTGCTACCCAATAAAATTCAGAAGAAATCTGGACTAATACATGAGGAAATATACCTGGAGCCTGCATTTTACAGAAAACTTACAATGAGAGATGAAGTAAGAATCTAATAGTCATAACATCAAGGCACAATATATTCTCCAGATGTCCCTTATTGCTAGTTTAGCCAGTAAACATAGGTGTCACAGCTGCATTTCAAAGTAACTGGCAATTAGAAAATTCCATGTATTTTCTCTGGTATATAAATGTATAGACCTAATCTACCTGACATAGCCATGTTAGAACTAGAACTACTTGTCCGTTGATTATGGAAAAAATATTTCTATATGAAAGTCAGCAGGACATGCAATTATCTTATAAAGTTGTGAAATATTACAGAGCTAGTCTAGAATAGTTCAGCTACAATGTTGCTATCTCAATTTTTTATTATGCATCCTATAAATGTTTGGAAAACAGTACACTATAATATGTGATAATGCGATTATTGTTGGATATCCCGACTGTATAGAGCTGGACTCCTGATTTTAAGTACTAGGACCTGTTAGCATTACACACTGAATTTCCTAGTACAGAAAAGTTCAAGAATCCTATTTTTAAACTGCTGACAATTTTTTTTTGTACAATCCTTCACATTTTCTGTACTCCTGAACACATGTGCATACTTAGGTGTTTTTCAGAAGTCTCTAATTTAAGGGGTTTACTTTTTCTCTGGCTTAGAATTTGGTAAAGCTATTTTTCTAAAGCAATTCTGAGGTGCTTACATCCTTTGTGTTACTTGCAGAAGGTAATTTGAGAGTCTTTTCTGAGAACTGTACACAAAAGGCAGCCTGACTTTACCAAATTTCTCCATGGTCTTTTCAGCTTTTTATTCTTCCCTTCCTTAGGAGGGACAAAGACCCTAGAAACTTCTAACAGTCAATTATTATTTGACAAATTATTTCAGTCTAAAATATCTTAAAGTAGAGTAACTAAGGCAAGGATAATTTAGAAGAACCACAAATTAACAGTAATTCATATGGGATACACAATTTATGCACAAACATGACTTAAAATAATTTTGTGTGTTACAAGATTAAGAAAAAATAAAAGAATTATTACTCACAACATAAATGAAGTGATTTTCCTTATTGTATTTAAAGTTACTTCATGATAAAACAATACATCAACAAACAGCAAATTTAATTGAGCTCAGATGTACAAAGAGACAGCATAATATAAATTTTCATCAATAACCAATGAATTATTCACTGCCTTGAAACGTTTTGGTCCTGGTTTTATCCTTGTAAATCATTTTGTATCTTCCACACTGAGCTTAGAATTAAAATAGCGAAGCTGGTCTTTCTGCAGAAACATGCAAAGTTTAACTGTATTTTTTATTTTTCATTTAGTTTTTGCATTAACATTCTAGTTATGGGACATAACTAGACATAAAAAAACCCCACTTCAACAACACTGTAATACAATTTTATTTCCATTGTTTCAAATTTAAAACTAGAATAGCTATCAAATGTTCTGAACCACAGTCAATTTTCTTTGAGCATTTCAGCATGTCCAGGGGCAAATTTCTATATGACCTTATTCAGCTTTCAACCCCAAGAAAGTTCTGAAGCATCGCAGTTGACAGGGATATCCATTCTAATTGAATATTCTCCATATTCTCCAAATATTCAATTGAATATATTCCACTGTTTGACTGACGCAAACCTGGAGAGAGTCCTTGGCTATGATGACCACAGAATAGTGGAGTTTGAGATCCTTAGGGTGGTAAGGAGGGTGCACAGCAACTTCACCACCCTGAACTTCAGGAGAGTGGACTTTGGCCCCTTTCATCTAATCCCATCAGGGTGAAATTCCATGGGTTTAGAGATTTCACTTAATCCCATCAATCTGTTGGTAGAAAATAACCATACAGGCTGAGAAAACCCAAATAGAACTAACCCTGATTGCCACAATAGTTATCTCTGAATGAGGTTGGGAGAGGAGCGGAACAAATTGCAACGGGAAGCAACATTAACATCTTCGTGATTAACTTCCTAGTGCTCAGCAGTGTACTTTGTTCATGACTGTGCACCTGACAAGTAATGCAACTACTGACTAACAAAAGGTTTGACAGTACAGAAGCTTGTGTAGTAGTAGAATACAGTGTAGATGCAGATAATAATTTGCAAAATTGTGGGTTTTTTTATTTCTGCTGATTTAGTGGGAGATCAATTGACACACACTGGTGATGAAAAGAGGCAGGAAAATAGGCTTATATTTCTGTGACTGAGCTGCTTATTTTTTAAATATTTGCAGGTGGGAAGAGCAGAATGGAAACTGCTAAATATATGTTTTTCATGTAATCCATCACTGTTCTTCTTTTTCTGTTTCCTACAATAGCTTGCTTATGAAAAGGCTGTTCTGGGTGTCTTTGGTCATTCAAGAGACATTTGGCATCCCCTGTTTTCCTGTTTTGTTATTAAAAAGTTGCACGTGGGAACTAAAGAGAAAAGAGGACACTGGTTTTTTTTGACATTTCTCACGAAAGGAAAGAACAGGTTTTTGGAGGAAAAGATGGGTGAATATAAAAGAAGTTATTTTGTAGTTGTATAAAAAACACCTGGAGACAGAGAAAGGAGGATATATATTTATCGTTTCAAATTTAGCTTCAAATAAATATTTATTCTGAAATAATAGTAAGGTCTAGAAACTGTGAAATTGTAATGACATAAGGTTCCAAGTCAAACAAGACAGATTATTGTACATATATGATTTCTGTACTGTTGAGTAAAATTCTGGAAGTTGTTGAATATCCTTAATGTTCATTAAAATAACTAGGATGTTTGAAGTATTCTCACTATTCTTCAGGAAATAGTCATTTCAGCATGAAATTATTAGTGCTGTAATAATGCACTAATTATTGTTTGCAAAGTGTTTTGGAATTCCAGATGAAGGACATTATGAGATGGTAAGTGTTATAATGAAGATAGTGTGTAATTTTTTATTTTGTTTTTTTTAAACTCCAGCTGGATTTGTCCCAGCTTCATTCCCCAGAATATTTTCTGAATTCAATTTTAAAATTTGTTATAGCATTTTATCTTACTGATTTTTTTCCTTTTTAACTTTTGTTGGACAGTTATGTGAATAGATTCTATTTTGTGTGGGTTGTTATGAAACCATTAAAAGAAAAAAAGGAAAAATTCTAGAAAAATTATGAGGAACAGTACACGCCCAGGGTTTTGTGTATAGTTTTTGAGCCTCCTGATCAGAGGCAAATCTCAGCCTGGAACACAATAAAAAAACATATCAGGAGATATTTGAAAAAGATTTGTATACATTGTATGTATGTCATTAAGGAAAAGAATAAAAGAAGAATTTAATGAAATTGAGGAAAATCAGCAATATATACACCTGACTTGTTTGTTTTTTTCTTCCCTAATCCCCTCTGTCATTGTACACACATATATGATGGTAGGACCCTTGTGCTTCACTTGTGTTTCACTTGTTCACCTTAAAACTGCTTGTGTTTTACATAAGCAACACCTGCTTAGCCTGTTTTGTTGGAACTTCCCATTTCTCTAAAAGCCATTCAAGAATAACACTCTTCTGAGAAAATTCCCTATGCCTGGAGAATCAGATTTTACTAGTAGAGTAAAATCTGATTCTCCAGGCATAGAGAATAATCTAGAAATGATTGAACTGTTTATGTGTCTGTATGAAGTTTCTCTTCCCTTCAGATTAGAAACATAGGTCTTTACCAGTTTCTGTAGCACTTCCAAATCACAGCAAAATAAATCAACTAAAGTGGTAAATTATTTTTAAATTCCATATGTTCCTAATGCCTCTTTTGCTCAAATTCAGAAATTAAACAGAAATATAACATCATATTGTTAATTATTAAAGCTGCTCCTTTTATGAAGATATGCAATTCTTTTTCTCCAGGCTCACTAGTAAAACAGTCTGAAAAAGTTTTTTAGGTAATCAAACAGTTTAGAATGTCAGTTTAAAAATAAGTTTTTCAAAGATCAATTAAATTTTGGAATTTCCTTACAGTCCAAATACAATATTCTTTTAGCACACTGAAGAAATGTAGCATTCTTTTAATCCTAAGTAAATTTTACCTTCTTGCAATTAAAAATCATGCTCATTATCTTATCAACAATATTGTGCCTCTTTTCCCAATTTTGAAATAGCTAATACTCCACCCTTACTGATCAATATAATTAAAAGATTATAGGCACAATCCTATGCAAGTTATTCCGGAATTACACAACATTCTTACATTTAAATACAATGTAAAATTATAATAAATTATAATTTAAAATTGAGTTTGTATATGTGCTTATTTTATCACTATCATATCTCTACTGAGAACAACAACAATTCATCAAGGTAATATAATAAATTGCTCTCTGCAAGTCCTAAAAAAACCCATAAATCGCTTCTCATAAATATATTTCAAATAATTTAACTGATTTAATTAACCCTAAATTAAACACACTAATTAGGTACTAGTGAAACAAAATATTGGGACATTCTGGGATAATGAAAAGAGTGGCAAAGAGTGATTGAATTATCTTTAATCTCATCTTTCAAGGGAATCATCATGAATAAATCTTATATTAATAATTTTTAGGAAATACTTTAAAGTAGCTGCCACTCCCAATAGAAATATCCATCTGGGTAATTATTTTGCCTTCCTTCCTCCCCGCAAGCCTTTCAAATCCCAGACAAACTAGAAAATAAAAATTGACCAGCAAAAATCAATTCACGGAAAAGACTTTGTTTTTTCCAAAACCGTTGCAAGCCTGTTGCATGACATCAGTCAGTAGATTCTAGGAACTTCTGAGAATACAGAGAAAATTACTGGTGGCCTCACATGCACCCATCACTGGTCAGCATACGTTCTTTAGCAATGAATTAAAGCTTTTACAAGAAATACTGAAGGAGAAGGTTTTGGGTCAGAACCATGCATATCAGCATCATTAACATCCCTGTTTACCCCATCACCATAGCTTAATCATTCATTCACTTAACTAGAGAATATATTTCTAAAATCATTTCTCTGCCTTGTCTGAAGCTTAAATACCTCACAAAGAGGACTTTTTTGTTTGTTTGTTTGTGTTTGGTGTGTTTTGCTGGTTTTTTTTGTGGTGATCAAGTTCAAAATGGATGGTATTCACAATGAAACTATTGGTTCTCAGGCAGTTCAACAAACTTTGTGTATGGTCCAAGATGTAAAAGAATTTCTTATTGGAGAAAAAACACTATTGGACATTAAATAAGGGTTTATTTGTGTATTCAGAAGTATATGATATTTACTGAGCTAGATACTCATATGAATAATACATTTCCATTAAACTGTCATTGAAGCAATTCTGAATTACTATGGTCAATTACCTTTAACATTCTTTAGCGGGCAATTACAGACCAGTCAGTCTCACCTCTGTGCCTGGCAAAATCTTCAAGCAGATTCTCCTGGAAGGCATGCTAAGGCACATGAAAAACAACAAGGTGGTTGGTGACAGCCAGCATGGGCTTCACTAAGGGGAAATCCTGCCTGACCAATTTGGTGGCCTTCTATGATGGGGCTACAGAACTGATGGACAGCGGTAAAGCAGTTGATGTAATCTACCTGGACTTGTGTAAAGCGTTCGACACTGTCCCACACGACATCCTTGTCTCTAAGTTGGAGAGACATCAATTTGATGAATGGACCACTCGGTGGATAAAGAACTGGCTGGACAGCCGCACACAAAGAGTGTGGTCAATGGCTCAGTGTCCGGCTGGAGACCAGTTGCGAGTGGTGTCCCTCAGGGATCAGTGTTGGGACTGGTCTTGTTTAACATCTTTGTCGCTGACATGGACAGTGGGGTTGAGTGCGCCCTCAGCAAGTTTGCTGATGACACCAAGCTGTGTGGTTTGGTTGATACGCTGGAGGGAAGGAATGCCATCCAGAGGGACCTTACACGCTTGTGAGGTGGGCTGATGCCAACCTCATGAAGTTTAACCATGACAAGTGCAAGGTCCTACACCTGGGTCGGAGCAATCCCAGACACAGCTACAGGCTGGGCAGAGAAGAGATTCAGAGCAGCCGTGCGGAGAAGGATTTGGGGGTGCTGATTGATGAGAAAATGAACATGAGCCAGCTTCAGTGTGTGCTTGCAGCCCAGAAAGCCAACTGTATCCTGGGCTGCATCAAAAGGAGCGTGACCAGCAGGTCGAAGAACGTGATCCTGCCCCTTTATTCTGCTCTCGTGATACCTCACTTGGAGTATTGTGTACAGTTCTGGTGTCCTCAACATAAAAAGGACATGGATCTGTTGGAACAAGTGCAGAGGAGGGCCACGAGAATGATCAGGGAACTGGAGCACCTCCCGTATGAAGATCGGCTGAGAAAGTTGGGGCTGTTCAGCCTGGAGAAGAGAAGGCTGTGTGGAGACCTTATAGCAGCCTTCCAGTATCTGAAGGGGGCCTATAGGGATGCTGGGGATGGACTCTTCATTAGGGACTGTAGTGGTAGGACAAGGGGCAACGGGTTAAAACTTAAACAGGGGAAGTTTAGATTGGATATAAGGAGGAAATTCTTTCCTGTTAGGGTAGTGAGGCACTGGAATAGGTTGTCCAGGGAGGTTGTGAATGCTTCATCCCTGGCAGTGTTTGAGGCTAGGTTGGACGAGGCCTTGGGTAATATGGTTTAGAACGAGGTGTCCCTGCCCATGGCAGGGGGGTTGGAACTTGATGATCTTAAGGTCCTTTCCAACCCTAACTATTCTATTATTCTATGAGTCTATGTTTCTGATGAGATGCATTGCCTGCATGGAAATGCCATTAAGTGCATAGCATAAACAATAACATATTTTTCTACAGATCATCCTTCATAGCTGAAGGAAAAATAAGATTAATTTGCTGTCCACATGTTTCTCCCATATATTTTTGTCTTCTGATCTTGAGTTTTCAGGCAACGTTGAAGTAAATAGGAACTGAGCAGAAAAACAATTTAGGAAAATGGCTTAGAGACCAATTGTTTTAAGCATATGCTAAGGTTTTTTCATGAAGAAAAAGAGATTGTTTTAAAAAGTTAAAATTTAATTATAAAACTGACAGGTTGATCATCTTATTTCATGAAAAGGCATTCATTTCTAGATATCAAGTAACCATGACTACTGTTACTTTAAAAAGTAAGAGAGAATAGAGCGTGTTGTTAAAGTGTAAAGTCATCCTGTGCAGAGATGTGGCACAGAGAATATGGAAATCCTTAGGTTTCATACAATTACATGTTCTTAAAAACTTGGTAGACCTTCCTCAGAAGGTGAACTTTATCTATGGAAAAAATGCAGGTTATATTGCCAGATCAGTAGCTGAAATAATCATCCTGATACAAGTATTTAATTTGTCAAAACACATACATGTATAAGTGACCAAAAGGTGAAGGAATGTAAATTTCAATTCTTCACTGGATTTGGTTGTTGGATTTTACTGCATATAGATTACAAACATACCCAAATGTTGCAAAGGTTCCGTTGTTTAGTGCCTTTCATGCACTAAAAAAAAAAAAAAATAAAAAAAAAATAATTGTAGTTTGTTTAAGAGCACCTACACTTTAGCTAGGTGTCCTTAGATAGCTTTTTAGATAGGGCTGCTATATGTCATTGTGAGAAACAGCTGTAAGGTAAACTAATAATCAAATAGACTAAATCTTTTTCCTTTACAATGATATGCTACTTAGTGCAAGGTTGTGTAGATGACACAGGTTTTCTTTACTGAAATATTTCTGGAAGCAGATGAGTCCTAATGCAGGTCTGCAGAGCAAACAATAAACTAGGATTAGTTTGTTTGAAAATTTATTGAAATTAGAGTAAAAATATGCATTGTGGTACAGAATGGTTTTTTGCAGGGAAGCAGAAAAAAAAGAAAGCTAATGTGTTATTTTTCATTATTGGTTGATTTTATAAATGAACTTATATCTAACTGAAATTATCAAAACATCTTGAGGGTCTCAGTCTTCCTAACTTTTAGACTCATAATTTCTTTCCATCTTTTAATACAGTAACTTAATGTATACAGAACTTAGCTTCACCTCCTTTTTCAGTAATAAAACACCAGTATTCCTTCTTCCATTCCCACTCCCTCCTCCCCAAAACCAAACCAAACAAAAAAAAAACCCACAAAAATCCAACAAAATCTTAAGCCCCTGTTTCTTGAGAAACCCTTGAAAAACTGTCAGGCTTGCCATCCAAAAATAAAATAATAAAAAAAAAAACATTCAAAGGAGAGGAAGAACCAGATCAGTTATATTATTATATAGATCATGTTTACATAGTCTTTTACCAAAAAAAAACTTTTTCAGAACATGAATCAGACAATCCCTAATGAATGAATTTACTATACTTTTCTGTCATTTTAGATGGCTGCCTGTGTGTTGCTCCTGGATTTAAAAATCCCTGCATATATTCCATATCCCTGGAATAATGATCAGTTATTGCCAAATGATTTTTTTTGTTTCTTCTCAGGACTTTATTAACTGGCGTCAATGTATGTATTTCCATAGTATGAAAGATTAGTATTGGGTTTTCTTGAACAAATGTGAAGAAGTGATTAGTGTCAGAAAGTATCAATTTATTGGGATCACTATTTGAAAAGAGTACGACTGGATATTTCAAACAGCTCAGGTTTTATAGCACACATTCAGAATACAATAACATTGTGTCAGTGATATGTTCCGAAAATCTGAAAATCAGACTCTGTCCTGTATCAGTCTGGGAACCATGAAAGAAGAAATAGAGTGGATACTTATGATTCTTTGTTTCATCTTGTGAAGGGTCGTCATCTTTAAAGGGTCTCACATGAACCAATTATACTGTACAGTCAGCTAGAATTCAAACACTGATGAACATGTTTTTTCTTCCCATTGTTCTCTGATCAATGCTTTCACAGTCCTTGTCACCTTGTTTTCTTTTCCTCCTGCTCTGGTTTCTCATCTTCCTTTTCTGATTTAAATTCCTGCCCTTCTGTGTGACAATACAACTCCTCTTCCACAGTGTTTAGCTTTTTCCTTATCACTCTGCTTTTAAGTGAATAACCTCCTTTTTCTGTGCTCTCTGCTCCATGGAATATTGAGAATCCAGAACAGATAGTTTCATTGCTACATTTCCTGATATTTATCACCATGGACACATTCATAATCATTCTCCTGATTAGTAAGACTATCATGCAAATGGCCTTAAATTTACTTTGGATTTTTCTGGGTATATGGAGAAATTTACGAGGGTTTAAAAAAAAAAAACTAAACCACAAGAGAAATAGAGAAGATTAATATTTGGCACTGCTCTGAAGAGCTAGTGGTAACTTTTGGTACTTCTGCCAATCTACATCCTGGCCTAATTTCCCTAATTTCTGCCTCCAAGGGGCTGTATTTTTTTTAGTAGGTATCTTAGTTTTTAGGATTAAGATGTATTTCAAGAAAAATGTGGAAATATGAACCAGTAGAAATGCTAGGAAATTTAACATATTGCTAAATGGGAGGAGGGGAGAGAGTGCAGTGTAGGAACATCCTTCAGTCTGTTCTGTGTAAACAAGCATGCAAGCAAATAACATTAAAACAATTTATTCTATCAGGATTTTATATTGGCTGGAAATGCATGTCAGGAATTCTTTAGCTTTGTCAAAGGAATTACCAACATAAATTTACATGGATTTCACAGGACTGATTTGCAATAACATTAGAAAAAATACAGCTCTTATCTTAATTGAATGTGTAGTACAAATGAATTTGCACAACTCTTATATTAAGAAATAACACCTAGTTAAATAAAATTCATACCACCTACAGAATATATTTTCAGTCATCATTTGATCAGACCACATAATCAACAGCAAGCAAATAAAGCAAAAAATGTTCTTTCTCTTAAAAGAAAGAACCTGATTCAGTCCATCTTTCTCACAGTATGTAATTTATAATTCCTTAAGTACATCTCTTGGTTTTGGTAGGGCTCGATGCCAAGTACTATATTTCAAAAGAGCTGAAAAAATCTTGCTGTAGCTAATTTATTTCATTCTTACTCAGGCCTTGCAAAATATTAAGCAAAATTGGCATCCAGTCTAGTTGATGATGAAAAAATAGCTCATTTAATTCATTCTGAATTTATGAAATGCTATGGTCTATAAATGATGTTGTATCATTAGGTTAGTATCTGCTCCAGGATTCATGGTATTTTGAAGAGGAATGATTAAGGACGTTATTAGTAAACCAACCAAGAACAGGACACACAACATTTAAACATTACCCTATCATCTGTGCAACAACTGTTCAGCATCATTATGTTTCCACAATAGCAATTTGCTATTTCTCTGTGGGGTAAGCAATCAATACAGGCAGGTGATGCTTTTTATATCAATAGGAAGAGTACAGCTTAGACCATTTCAGCCTTTGCAAGATCAATAAGCATGTCTTTATATGGCAGAAAATTAGTCTCAGTTGCAAACAAGAGTGACAAGGTATGAGCTATAATTAACACAGGAAAGCCTTACAAAGTATTCATCCTTCTATAAAATGCCATTCAACTTTTTGCTGAGCATTAAATGTAAGTATTGTTTATATCAGTCACTAATCCACAAAGAGATGCCTTGAATCTTAATTCTTTCACAGCAAAGTTACATCCTCTAAAAATGACGTTGTCAAAGTTTTTAGCAGAGTACACAAAGCATGCTTAATACCTATCTGGCTCTGTGTATAGAGAGAAACTTTATTTTTTTTTTTAATAGAATAAATATGTTTCAAATCACACTCAATAAGATGAAGTGCATGAGAATAACTCTGCAGTGAGTGGTTGCCATCAGAAGCAGATCATTTTCTCTTCATTGGCAAGTTGTACTTACAAAGGCACTGAAGAAGTAAAACCCACCTATTTCCAATGTTTTAATGAATTTTCATTTAGAATTACAATGTTAATAATGGTTAACTTGTAAAACACAAAAAATAATATGTGTCTGTTTGTTTACTTTTAAGAGTACTTAGGATTCAACACTTTTCTCAAGTCCTTGTATAAAGACATCATCCAGACCTTACAGGCAGATGAGTAATGATGAATTCCATAAAATTTGTTTACATGACTTAATTAATGTTCAAGGTATTTAAAACCTCTAAAGTACGGTAGGTATGGAACTACAAAGTACTTCCTTAAAAAAAAAACACATTGATTATAACTTTACCTATTATCTGATGAAAAAATTAAAAAAGAGCATCTCCATATACCTGCTTATGTATCTTTAACCTAAGATACATTTAAATCAGCATTTGTATATTTTTTATTTTAAATACCATAGTTAATTTAATTTAATTATAAACATGAATCATGTTATAAGCAAGAAGCTCAGAAGTGTTGTTTTAAAATTCACTGGTTTTACAAAGAATATAAGGAGGTCAGAAGTACAAAATTCTGACTATGTGTGTCCATATATGGATCTGTTCTTTCTGATTTTCTAGAATATTTTTTCTTTTAGATTCCTGACAACTATTGTACCTTATCAATGAGTAGCTCGAGCAATAACATTTCAGCTAGCTCTATTTGAAGTTTTTGTGATTCTTCTAAAGATATCATTTTTAGTTGCTTTTTACGGTAGTTGTTGTCTTTCTGACATTTTTATCAACACAAAAGAAGCTACCAGTAGCATTCTTTATCTTATTTTTTTTGCTTCTAACATTTTCCTGCTTCTAATACCCCACCCTCCATTTTGTTTTCCTGATTTTTAAAATGCTACTCAGTAATAACTGTTTGGGATGACATTCAAAAAACATTAGTTCTCTGAGGAGCTTTAACCACAGTAAAACTTATTCTATGAGTCCTTGCATATCAGGAACTTGTGAACTTGAAACTTTTGCCTTGTGTATCATGAACTTGTGAACTTGAAACTTTTGCCTTGTGGGTGTCTCAATTTGCATACAAACCAGCATTCAGAGAGACAAAAGGATGAAGTCTTCACAGACTCAGTTTCTTACAGCTACAGACAGAGCACTGGTTCTTCCTAGTCCTTGAACTAAGCCCTTGAACATAATTTGCTATAACATCTTTAATTCCTTCCAGTTTCCCCATAAAAAAATTTGAACCAGTGGCTTCAGGACTCTATAAAGAATGGAAGAGAGAGGAATAAAAGTGCTTCAACGGTACAGAACTAATTGTTGCATACATGGCATCTCACATCTCCTGAAACTCTGGTAAGAACCTAGCTATTGACCTTTTCTGACAAGTATTTCACAAATCAGTCTAATCAATCAAGAACAGCTTTGTTTTGCATTGTATTTCTTCCTTTTTCTACTCCTTGCGAAGGCAGGTTGAACAGCACTGTTTTAATCTGTGCTTCTGCTGTAATTTTGATGTAGGGAGTCTTCAGACTACAGTGCATGCCCATTGAGTCAAGGCTGAACATGCATCCCCTTTGCATTTATCTTCTTTTACTGTGTGAGAAGCAGCTTCAATAGGAGAAGGCATCCCTTGATTGTAGGAGACATCTTTACCCTGTACCACAAGGAAAAGGCAACATTCAGTATTTATGCCAAATAAAAAAGGAGGAAAATAACCCATTGGGTACTTAAGTCACATACACCAAGTCTTTTTGATGACATGTGCCTTATGTCTACCTGTAAAACGTAGAGTACTTGGACACTCCAAAGGGAAGTTGAGGCAAAAATCATTAGATGGTGAAAATTTCAGATGCTACTCTAAGAGATGAATTCATGACAGTAATTTGACAAACTCTTCAGGCCAAGTTAGGTATTATATGTTAAACATAGACATAAAGATCTTTAAGAATTTCAAGTTAAACTGCAAACCTGGCACTGTCAAGTCCACTACTAACCCATGTCCCTGCACATGCCTTTTAAATACCTCCAAGGGTGGTGATTCACCACTTCTGTGGACAGCCTGGTCCAACACTTGATAACCCTCAGTGAAGAAATTTTCCCTAATATCCAATCTAAACCTCCCCTGGCACAGCTTGAGGCCATTTCCTTTTGTCTTTTCACTTGTGAAATGTGACTGACACCTACCTCTCTACAACCTTCTTTCAGGTAGTGCAGGGAACTATAAGGTCTCTCTTGAGCCTTCTCTTCTCCAGGCTAAACTCCAGTTTCCTCAGCTGATCTTCATATGACTTTCGTTCCAGACTCTTTATCAGCTTTGGTGCTCTTCTTTGGATGTGCTCCAGTACCTCAATGTCTTTCTTGCAGTAAGGGGCCCAAAACTGAGCACAGGATTCAAGGATGCTGTGGAAAATGCTGTCAAAAAAGAATAGGAGATTCAAGATACATGCCTTGAAATACTTTCAGATATGAAGTTTTCCAGAACTCTTTTGTGAGCTTATTGCCACTCTGATAAAATTGTCTGTTTTATGAATTCTGTGCTCCTTAAGTAAACTAGTTATAAATTTATTTTCTGCTGTCGAAATAGCTCAAAGCTGTCTCAATCTGCAACAGAATCAACCCCAGTTTCCTTTTCCCTATTTCACCATTTGCTACTGTACCGTTTAAATAGTACCAGATGTGAACATCACTTGAAATAGAAATGACCACGATCCAAGTATGCACCATTAAGTGAAAGAAAGCTAAACTGAAAGGTAGGTGTTAACTGCTGTCTCCTGATTTCAGGCTGCTACCACTTGATATTTATAACATGATTCTTTTATTTAAAGTGAGTGATCAAGCATCCCATTGTGATCAGAATAGTTGCACAGAGTAATCGGATGTGCAGCTACTCAAGTGACTTTTACTATCCAAAAGACAAGCTAAGGCAGCTACCATCCACTTTCAAACAGCAACAGCCTTGATTTGAATAGAGACAGTCTGTAACTGCACCTCCCATATGAAGATAAGCTGAGAAAGTTGGGACTGTTCAGCCTGGAGAAGAGAAGGCTGCGTGGAGACCTCATAGCAGCCTTCTAGTATCTGAAGGGGGCCTATAAGGATGCTGGGGAGGGACTATTCATTAGGGACTGTAGTGATAGGACAAGGGATAATGGGTTCAAACTTAAACAGGGGAAGTTTAGATTGAACATAAGGAAGAAGTTCTTTACTGTGAGGGTGGTGAGGCACTGGAATGGGTTGCCCAAGGAAGCTGTGAATGTTCCATCCCTGGCGGTGTTCAAGGCCAGGTTGGACAGAGCCTTGGGTGACATGATTTAGTGTGAGGTGTCCCTGTCCATAGCAGGGAGGTTAGAACTAGATGATATTAAGGTCCTTTCCAACTTTAACTATTCTATGATTCTATAACAATATTCATTATATTGATTCAGATATCTGTGTAATGTCACTTTTAGGAAAAACAGTAAGAAATTGTAATTAGTAATTTTTACAAGAGGTGTGTTTGAATTTTTGCTTTTTTTAAATAATCTCAGAAAGATAATGACTTTTTCTTCTTATGATTTGTTCAAAGGGGTGTAATTTTGTATTTACATGAGACCCCAGCCAAATGGTGTTGTCTCTGAGTTAATAAAAGATACCGACTTGAATAAAAAGTCTCTCAAATAATTCTAATAGGTACACAAAATTGACACAATATTAAAATGTATGT
Source organism: Neopsephotus bourkii (assembly GCF_033783945.1). Lineage (NCBI taxonomy): Eukaryota > Metazoa > Chordata > Aves > Psittaciformes > Psittacidae > Neopsephotus > Neopsephotus bourkii. The sequence goes on along the minus strand of NW_026901829.1, from coordinate 5,900,283 downwards.
CTACTTATAGGAACATGTTTAGTCCAATTAAATTTAGTAGATTGATTACCTATTTAAAGACAGGAGTGTATTTTCTAAATGAGAAACAAGTCTTTACAAATAAATATATTCTAAGAATATATGAGTTATTGTCCCTAACACTTCAGTTTCTCAGTTTCTGTGGAAGTAATGTGCCGTGGATTAAGCCTAGCCGGCAACTCAGGACCATGCTGCTGCTCGCTCACTCTGCTCCTTTTTATTTCCCCCAACTCCTAGAGGGATGGGGAGGAGAATTGAAAGATTGTAATTCCCACAGGTTGAGATAAGAACAGTCCAGTAACTAAGGTATAACACAAACCACTACTGCTACCACCAATAATTATAATGATAAAGGAAATAACAATGGAAGAGAATGCAACTGCTCGCCTCCCACCGACTGATACCCAGCCCAGCCCGAACAGCCATCTGGGCCTTTTGGGTAACTCCCCCACTTTATGTACTGCGCATGACATGCTGTGGTATGGAATACCTCTTTGCTCAGTTTGGGTCAGGTGTCCTGTCTGTCCTTTCTCCCGGCTTTCCCTCCTCTCTGGCAGAGCATGAGACTCAGAAAGTCCTTGGTCAGAGTAAACAACTTAAAATCCCTTAACAACTTAAAGTTACTTAACAACTAAAAACATCTGTGTTATCAGCATTGTTTCCAGGCTGAAAGTCAAAAAGACAGCACTGCACCAGCTACTAAGAAGGAGAAAAATGACTGCTACTGCTGAACCCAGGACATTATGCTAGAAATTAGTCAGTTCAGGAAAGCCCTTAAGTGAGTTCAATTTTTTCCCCAGAATAATGATCTTAATAAAACGACATGTATTTGCTGACACAGGTGAGCTTTCTTACAATGTACATGTGTTAGAAGAGAATAAAACAACTATAGAAATGTCTGTAAAAATCTGATGAAAATTAGCCTGAAATACGTCATTTCACAGTGCCATTGGAAAATATCTAATAGCTATGAGAAATTACTGAAGAATTTCAAGGGCCAATGGAAAGACACAAGGGATGAGAAATACAAAACCATAGCATTCAAGTGGTCTGAGGCTCTAGAGCAATACCAATTAACTGGAGATCTTTGGAGAGGTTGTTAGGGGAAGAAAAAAGAATCATTAACATTTTCCTATTATTCTGTCACAACCAGCTATAGGAGAGAGATATTTTTCCAGTAAGATAACTGAATGACAGAAATTTTCAAGTTCCTGGAACAGAAATGTGAAACTATTTCATGATGTCTCCAAAACAAATTCAGGTAGGTTCAGATTTGCATTATTTTTTTTTAACGTAAAAAATCTACTGAAAAAAAAAAATTACCATGACTCATTGTTTAATGTTCTTAATGTGGAGTTTTGTCATTATCCTGTATTTTACACCCAGTTTCTACTCCACCAAGCTGGTGTTTTCTGCTTGGTTTGAAGTATCTCTATAGTGTCCCCAAATTCTCTGTCTTCTAGGGATATATTGAGAAAAGACTCATTGATATGTCTAGGTAGTGATGTTTCCAGTATGCTGCAGTGCACTTCCTAAAAAAATGTATGAATGACTCAGCTCCTCCTAGCATTCCCTGATGAACTTTTTTAGCCAGTCATTGTATACACTTAGAAAAAACACAGGATTCCCTTGCCCCTTGCTTTTCACTGTTCTTCAGACTTCTGTGCTAAACTTACTCTATCATGCAGGCGGAATTATTTAGATATTTCCAGATATTTTATTTTCATTAAAAGAAATAAATGATTAAAAAAGGTCACACTCATTTAAAAAAAAAAAAGTAGAAAATCAGGATCATAACTACTGATGCATTTTACTTTTCACCCATCCAAACACTGTTCTCTCCTTTAACTCCCCAGTGATTCCAGGAAACAGCTAAAATACTTTTCTATCTGCTTCTGAAATGCTTACAGTTCATCTTTCATGCTATTTTTTTACTTTCCTGTTATTCAACCAATGTTTTCCCCTCTCTCCTTTTAACAGAAAGTTGGAGGTTAGATTGAAATGCACCTTATATTTCACCTTACTAATAGTCCAACCCACACACTGTCAAGCAGCGGAAATGCACTCTGACAAATGTGTCCTTCCACAATAGAACTGACCCTGGGTACAGCTGCTAATTCCCTTTTTATATACTCGATAAGTTGAAATTAAAAATCAACCAAATGTCATCATTGCATCACTAAAAAATGAGATACAGTATCTCTGAAGTCTGAGGGATAAAAGAGACTGAGGTTAAAATCACAAACTGTAGCTATAATTTATGACTTAATTAAACTCTGCATTGAAATCCTTATCTGGCAATACAATTTTTGTTCTTAAATTGCTGCAGCATGAATGATTTAGAAGGGGCATGTGAATCTTAAGATTATGAATCTCAGGGTACTGAAGCTCAAGAGGCAGCAACCAATCAGATAGGAAATGGGAACAGATGTACTGATTTCTCATGTTCTCAATTCCATTTTTCTCTTTTCAACATCTTTGCAAGATGACATCTATCTCAAAGCTGTGGAAAGTTTTTAGAAAATGTCATGCAAGGAGCCTAATTACTGATTTTTTATTTTTTTTTTTAAATGAAAGACTTATGACACATATCATCATTCTTCCTTTATGATTTGGATTATTTGGGTTTGATAGAAATGTCTTTGTTCCTTACAGAAATAAACAGGAATCCATATTATACAATATTGCTGTGAACGGATACGACACTGAAGCATTGTGCCCTGGCAAAGGTGAAACCCTGTACACATAAATTATCCAACTATCACCATATTATAATCATAATATTATCATAATATTGCTATCATTCTATATTCTGTATATCATGTGTATAATATATAGTATTAATATATTATATCTTAATAGAATCATAGAATCATAGAGTAGTTAGGGTTGGAAAGGACCTCAAGATCATCTAGTTCCAACCCCCATACCATGGGCAGGGACACCTCACAATAAACCATGCCACCCAAGGCTTTGTCCAACCTGTCCAGTATTAACACATGTTAATACTGTATCATATTAGGGTGCTGCATGTTATATATACAAAATACTATATTAACGGTGTAATATATTATTAATATGCAATATTAATTATATGGTATTATTTATTATATAGTGTATATTCTGTCATATAATCTATTATTAATTATATCCTTATTACAATATATATTACTATACATATATATAAAATATATTAATAATGTTATTAATTGTATGCTGTTCAATTTTGTTATCTAAAAGATATCTATAATATTATACTACTCTATTACATTATAATACATTGTTATGCTATGCTATGCTATGTTATGTTGAGGTTTTCCTGTGCATGACCATGTACCTTCATCCATCTGATGTTACCTTTTTAATTTGTTGTAAAATGTAACTGAAAGATTGTGCATGTAACCTTGCTTTTTCAAGGTGCTACAGAATTGTGAAATTTACTGCATTATTCAAAACACATAAAGGGAGCAAAAGGGAATAAAATATTTCAATTTAATTCCATAAACAAGAACCCACAAGACAAATGCCCTCATTTGAAAAAAGTGAAAAAAAATTTATCAACTTCTGATACACCTAATATGAATGCTTACAGAAGTTTTCAAAAAGCATCTCAATGACAAGTCAAGATTCCTTCAACAGGAAATAAAAGAAAGAAAGCAAAATAAATTTTCATGAGACATATATCTCCCTAAAACACCTCCCTTGATTTCTTGGCTGCTACTATTCTTAACAATTCAGTGTATTACTTCATTGGTAAGATATTGACAGTATTTTCAATTGGGCATTTTTGTTTGCTTGTTTGCTTTTCTTCTTTTCTCTCTCTGATCCTCCAAGTCATTTTACCTTGTTTTTTATTTTTCAGCCCAAAAACCACTTATGGCTGTATTCTGTTGTTCTTCTAGACTGTTTCAATACCTGAAAAGTATATCTGTCTAGGACCTTTTCCTACTACATTAGAGGATGAAAATTAAAATAACTTAATGACTCACTGCCTGTAAAATTAGTTTCATTTTATCACAATTTTTCCAATAAAGAGCACAGCTTCAATGCAAACTTTGTTTTTTGTGCTCTGAATTTGGGATTTCAACTAAACTCTAGCTGCCCCTTTAGTCAGAAATTGCAGGAAGATTAATCTGCAAAACATAGTACATCACTGATCACTTGGAAAATTCTGATCCTTGCTCACTCTACCTCATACCTGAAAAACAGAATAAAGGAGTATCTGGTTTAGTGGGTTTTTAAAGCTGGTTTAAGTAAATGGCTTCTTGTTTTTGTTTTCATATACTCATTAAGAGTTGTTTGGTTATTGCATTAGAAGGCTTTGGGAATCAACATGTAAATATAAATTTAGGAGTTATGTGCATTTAGGAACTGACCAGAATAATGCCTTAATCCCATCATTTTTTGGCAATATGAAACTAAACATCAGCTTGAGCAATACACGATATTTGCATAAGAGAAGACTTTGTTTACATATGAATTATCAAGTTTTAAAATCACACATGCTTTTTCTCCATTTCTGTTACAAAGAAAGCTGCAGCAAAAGAGATAATTAGTCATTACATACGAGAAGACTGAAGTGCTCCTTCCCAATTTTTGGGTCTACATTTAGGTACAGAGTGTTTACTTAACAATATGCACCATGTTGAACGAAAAGGTCACCAGAACCTCAGAAACTATAGTTGTAGTAATTGAGCAAATGGGAATTATACATTGGAATCAGTTCTGGTAACAGGTTTTCCAATGGTGCTCCTCATTTTTTCCACCTCTGCTTGGTAAGTTTATTTTTATTGTCTCAGTTATTACACTACAGGGGATAAAAAAACCCCATCCCAGATGTCTTTGGTTTTGGGAAGAAATATTTGAATAGCTGTTTAGTTTGGAGTTAGATTATTTTCTACTGTACTCAAATTTCATTTCCTGATTCATTCTGTGTGAACCTAATCTATTCATTGCATAAATTGAACATATTACATAATAAGGCAATAATTGTGTTCGACTATAGACATTCAGATGAAAATTGTTTAATATTAAGGCACTGATTTGTATCTGACTTTGCAATAAGATATTTTTTGTTTCAATGTACTGTATCTAAAATAGCCTTAATAATCATCTTCCCTTATTTCTTCAGTAAGATAAGGCCAGCTGTACTTTTCAAACTAATGATGCTGATCTTTATGTGAATCAATAATAAAAATTGCCGTTGATTCAAGGATTATTTTTCATCTAGCTTTAGCAAACGTATAAGCAGCATTTTGTCAGATCCTACAGTTCCAGACAAACAGGCTGATTCAAACAAAACTGTGACGGCAAACATTCAAGCAAGTAAAGCCTAAAGTTTGGGACAAAAAAAACCACCCTTTAAAATTCCAGTTGCCAGCCTCACCATGTTGATAAACTCAACTAATTGACTGCTGTGACTATTGAAATGGTTTGAACTGCTATTCACAGTAGTTACGGCTGTCTCTAAATACAAATTAGGGTTTCAAATGGTCCATATTCTAAAGTAGCAATAACATATAGGGCGAATATCAAATGGAAATGAGGAGATTTCTGTGGCAGCATTAAAGAGCAGGTTTAGGATTGTGGAGGTTGGTAGAGAGCTCTCCTTTGAAGAGTTTTGATGAGACAACTGCTTTTCTGTTTAAGAAATAAATAAAACCAAAACCAAAACAAGCTAAACAAAACAAAACCCCCAAAGTCAAACCCAAAACTTTCTGAACTGTTCGCTGTAAGAAGAGAGTACTGTGTGCAGTTCTGGTGTCCTCAACATAAAAATGACATGGAACTGTTGGAACTAGTCCAGAGAAGGGCCACGAGGATGATCAGGGGACTGGAGTACCTCCCGTATGAAGATCGGCTGAGAAAGTTGGGGCTGGAGAAGAGAAGGCTGCGTGGAGACCTCATAGCAGCCTTCCAGTATCTGAAGGGAGCCTACAGGGATGCTGGGGAGGCACTCTTCATTAGGGACTGTAGTGACAGGACAAGGGGTAACGCATTCAAACTTAAAAGAGGACGTTTAGATTGGATATAAGGAGGAAATTCTTTCCTGTAAGGGCGGTGAGGCACTGAAATAGGTTGCACAGGGAGGTTGTGAATGCTCCATCCCTGGTGGTGTTCAAGACCAGGTTGGATGAAGCATTGGGTGATATGGTTTAGTGTGAAGTTAACAACCTCCCATGACAGAGAGGTTGGAACTTGGTGATCTTAAGGTCCTTTCCAACCCTAACTATTCTATGATTCTATGATTCTATAAGTTTTATTTCTATTTTTAGTGCAACCATTTCAAAGACCAGACCATAGAGCTGCCAACATAGATACTCATGTTTTCTAAGAAAGCATTCTGGTAAGCAGGAGAGAGAGTAGAGATAACAAAAGCAGTGATACCCCAAAGGAGTACAATTGAGAGAGAAATATTTCAACAGCAGAAAAAGTATAAAACATAATCAGTAACCTTCAAGCTATGTTCAAGTTGAACACAACTGTTAAGTTTAACCTAACTATATTAATTAATGAAACAATATGAAACAAAAGGTTCTTACTACCTTGGAAGAAGCTGTGGAAGACAAGGAAAAGTAGCAAGGTCATGAGCCTTCATGGAAAAGATAGAGAATAAGAGGTAATTATTATCCACAGACCAACAAGGAGTTTGCTGAAAAACTGTAACATGTTTACATTCTTAGTGATACACTAGGATACTCAGGCCTTGGAAGTCAAATGTTTCATTTTGGGTCTCCACACTGATTTGTTTTTAACATAGGTGCCTAGAAAAAACAACTTTTAGAAGAACCTTGAAATGTTCTCATTTGTCTCTGAGTACTTATAGTCTTAACAAGTATAGAATAAGGTCAATGATAACCTTAAGCAGATATGGAAATGGTATTTTCTACACTACATAGTCCTTAAAGATTTTGCAATTTATTTTGCTTTAACTTTTTTTTTTTAATTTACCTTTTTTTTTTTAATTGCTATTATAAATTTCATTGAAAGAAGTTATCTATTCACTCAGTCCATCAAGATGTGGGAAGTTTTACTGAGTTGGCATTTTTTTCATGTTGCTCCAATGGTTTCCTTAACTTTTTTGTCCTGGTTTCAGCTGTAACAGGTTTGGGGTTTTTTTCTTCCTAACAGCTGGTGCAGTGCTGTACTTTTAGTCTGAGAATAATGCTGATAACACACCTATGTTTTAGTTGTTCCTGATTAGCTCTTACCCTGATCAAGAACTTTTCAGTCTCATGCTCTGCTAGTGAGGAGGGCCATGCTGAGAATCGGTCAGCAGGTGGTGAGCAATTGTATTGTGCATCACTTGTATTTATTTTTTGTTGCTTTTTTTTTTCTTTCCCTTCTAGTTATGTATTTTCTTCCCTTATTATTTCACTTATCATTAATTGTAGTAGTAGTATATTATACTCTAGTTATTAAACTGTTCTTATCTCAATCTAAAGGTTTTACATTCTTTTGATACTCTTCCCCATCCTGTCCAGAGAGGACAAGGGGAGAGGGTGAATAAACCACTGTGTGGTACTGAGTTACTGGCTGGGTATAAACCACAACAATTTCCCAGTCTTCTGAAATCCTTGCTGATACTGTCAACAGCAAATTTCTGAATTCTGCTCTAGTCAGTTATATTCAAACAAGGTCACCAGCACACACTGTGTTCACTTCATTCATTCAAATGTCTCATTTACAATATTCTTGATTCTTCTGCAGATTTTTATACTTTCTGCATCTGTGTTGGATAGTTACAGAGATAAAACATGCAACCTTGGCATGCATCTATCTTGATGTTACACTGTTCAGCAGTTTCACAATCTGTTTGTATTGCTTTCTCCAAGTGCACATATTTTTCATTAGCTACATATTTCATGTCACCATTTCATATTCAAAAATATGTATTAATCTGACATATTGGGTTTTATCAGCAATCTTTTCAAAACCAACAAAACATTAATGAGCTTTTCTCTGAATTTCTAATATATACATATGCCATCATTTTCTTTCTTATGCCTAACTCTATATACAATCCAAACATACATTATAACGCTTGTCTCAGTGTCTCGATAATACATGTGCAGAACAGTTTTAACAATACTTTTTAGTAAATTTTATAGTTTCATGTTGTTCATAATCTTTGCTGAAGGAATAAAGACAAGTATTTGAACAGGTTTGTATATATGTTTTGCAAAATTTTAAGGAGGTTTTTAGTTTACTTTGAGAGACAGCATTATTTCAAGTTTGCAATACCATCTTGCTAGCATATTCTTTTTTGCTTGGCAATATCTATCTTCTGCCTAGATGCTGTTTTGCAAGTATGAAAGCTTCATATCTGTAGCTTTATCTTTAGATGTGTAAGAACAACAAAAATCATTCAGAAATTGGCTATTCATATAACAGCTTTAATTTCAGAAGTTGCACAGTCATAGAACCCATATTTAGTCATTAAAGGATGACTGTAAGTAGATATTTCAATATTTTTTACTTTACTTTCCCTTTGTGCCAACGCTGCACTTGGATATTATAAACTACTGATAATAGATAACAGTCAGTGTAGACATTAAGCCTACATGCAGCTTTAGGGTCAAAGTCACCTTCTGACATCGATCTCTCCAAATAATGTGCACTGCTTTTCTGGACAAAATGAGCTAGATGAGTGTGATGGCACTTCACTTTAAATCAATGCGTGCTAGATTAGCTACTTTAAACTAAATGATTTGGTGCCAGAGACGATGTGCAGGTGGAAATGATCATTGCAGTCATTGTTTTATATAACTTGTGAAACAGAACGGCTTGGGTCACACTTGCAGGTTCTTAGAATTGTTTATTACATGAGCTGCAGTTTAATTTGAGGACAAACTATCAGAAGAAAGAGGTATATTTGGAATGCATAATCTTCTGGGACCCAAAACTCACAGTAATTTTCCATGTTACTTAATGTTTCTTTCCTGCTGAGAATATTGTGTGCTCTTTATTTTGTCTGGGAAGTTTAAGCCAAAAAGAATGAACTTTGGGGTTTTTTCTAGGTACAGTGTTGAATTGAAAGTACCAAAATAAGATAATAGTACTGTACATACTGCACTGTTTTTGAAAGCACACCTGAACAATTCCAGCCTAGCAAGCTCAAGCTTCAGAAGCAAGAGATCTGAAAGAAATGCTAGCCAGAGTTTCACTCAATCTCACTGGGCTTTATGGTCTGCAGTGCAGATGTACCCACAGACTCTACTTTTCACCAATATGAATGCCTCAAATGTTAAAGTTGGATAAATAGTATTGGCAGATACTTGTATAAAGAACAGAACATAAAAATTGCACTCTGCTTGCCTACTGGCTGCATGATGCAGAACCCTGAAATTTCAGCAGAAAGACAGCCTGGTATTATTATGGTCTTGAGTTTATTTAAAAACAGAAAACCAAAGCTAGTAACTTAATTTTAGATGTTTTTGTTAATAAGTCCTATGTTACCTTCAATATGACATGCCATGGAATTTAAGTATTGGCTTTATACAAATGTACCATGAAAAAGTAAGAGGAACATTTAGATGATCACAACGGTTGATTTTGTCTTCTATCTGTATAGAATGTAAAAAAAAACAATTAAAATGTTAAGTAGATTAATTTCATTCTAAAATTATTTTTCTGTGTTTACATTCCATGTTTACTTTTAGTGTATGTATTAGTAAGAAAGGTCATTGCTAGATCACTGAAAGCAAAAACATTAGCCCTATTAGATTATTTACACAGAATAGATACTGTGTATGTTGTTTAAACACATGTGCCAGGACTCTATCGAAAAAAACACTAATTCTGTATTGCTTAAAAACCCATTGCTCAGAGAAGCAGTCTGTTAAAATATTGATGTTTCTTATTTCCTACAAATGGTTTGATAGTTTCATCCATGTGGCCTTCACTTGGGAACAAAAAAAATCTGGGTCATTTTCACTTCAGGGTAACAAAAAGAAAAACTAATAGTTTTTTTTTGTCATGTTTCTGCCAGCAAGTAGTGGGCTTCTGCTTGAGAATTCAGTTCAGTCTTAGACATTCACAACCATCCCCACCCGCACATATATAACTATTGTTTGCATTGTAAGCTGTTTTTTCACCTATGACAATGGGTAAAAGATCATTTTGCTAGGGAACAAACTAGAAATATCCAAGCAACAAAAATGTGTTGCAGTATGTCTGCATCTTGCCATCATTCAAAAATAGAGGGGAAAAAAAAACGAAGAAGAAGAGCTGGAGAAATTTAAGTATTTTCTTGACATTCTAGTTCAGAATGTCAGCTGAACTGCCTTTAGTCTCCATCCTGCATAACTCAGATATCTGTCTAGACTGTATGTCTCATAGCTGTTGACAAGCTCATGGAGTCTTATTAACTGTTCAGGTCCACTGACATCTGTTGCTTTATTACCAACATTGCTAAGCATTTAAAAGAAGAGTAAAAATTATGTAGTTGAAAAATTCCAGGAAAGTTGCATTAAACAGCTCCCCCCAACACACTTTTTTCCTTTACAAGTCAATAATAGCAAACTGCAGGGTTGTTTTTTTTTTTCAAGTGGAGTCATTATTACCACAGAAGATTGTTATAAAATGTTTGGGTTTCCTGGTGTATTTATTGAAGAAGTAAAAAACATATGAGTTGAAAAAATAAAGAAGAAAGTTAATAACAAGTAGGTAACTCTCTGAAACTGCATTTCAAAAACATCCCTTTGTTCTACAGTTGATGACACATCTTAGTGTCTTCAACTTTCATATCATAATAATCAGTGTCTTCCAGAGCTTTCCAAAGACAGCTTTAAAACTTCCAGGCAGTAGGTGTACCCTACTTTTTTTCTGTACCACAAAAAATAAGTTTTACAAAGCTAGTATATTCACTGTCATTGTGGCGTGGTGACATGCCAAGCCAAGAATCATAGAATCATAGACTAGTCAGGGTTAGAAGGGATCTTAAAAAGCATCTGATTCCAACCTCTCTGCCACAGATAGGGACAACTTCCACTAGACCAGGTTGCTCAAAGCCCATCTAGCCTGGCCTTGAAAACTTCCAGGAATGGAGCATCCACAACTTCCTTGGGCAGCCTGCCTCCATATCTTATCACTCTCATAGTAAAGAATTTTTTTTCACAATACCTAATCTAAATGTACCCTCTTTCAGCTTAAAGCCATTCCCCTTATCCGTACATCCCTTATAAAAAGTCCCTTTCCAGATTTCTTGCAGTCCCCCTTTAGGTACTGGAAGATTACTATAAGGCATTCCCAGAGACTTCTCTTCTCCAGGTTGAACAAGGCTAACTCTTCTAGTCTGTTCTGACAGGTGCTCCAGCCCTTTGATCATCTTCATGTCCCTCCTTTGGACTCACTCTAGCAGGTCCACATTCATTTTTTGTTGTAGGCCTCAGAGCTGAACGCAGGTCTGCAGGTGGCATCACACCAGAGTGTAGTAGATGGGGAGAATCACCCTCTTCAGCCTGCTGGTCACACTTCTCTTGATGCAGCCCAGTTCATGATTGGTTTTCTGGGCTGCAAGTGAAAACTTCTGGCTCATGTTAAGCTTCTCATCAACCAACATTCCCAACTCTTTCTCCTCAGGGCCGTTCTCAATGCGTTCTCCTCCCAGCCTATATTTGTGCTTGGGATTATACTGTGCTTGGGAGAATAATGAAATTTAAGAAATCTGTGTATTTAACTTCTCATCTCTTATTTTCCCCTAAGGATCTTGACTTATTGTTGAAGCTACTGCAGTGTTTTGCAAAACCAAGAAATTAAATGTATTGAAAGCATGGATTTCTCAAAGATTTGAACCTATCCACAAGTACTCTTCTTCTAACCCTAGAACATGCAAGAACATTGTTAAAATGGAGCTTGTGTTTTGGATTTGTGATGACACCAGAGTTGATAGCACACTAATTTAGCTGTTGCTGAGCAGTGTTTACACAGTCAAGACCTTTTAATTTCTGATAAATGTTATAATTACTTAGTAAAAATAGGTGTGGGTGTTTCATAGTGATTGCATATTGGCCCATTAAATAAAAGAATTATTTTTGCTGTAGATCATTTCAGTTGCATATTAACTCCATTATTATATTGTGTTTTAGTAATTAACAATCCAAATTATAATCAGTGGGGGTTTAGCTACTAGTGTTTAAACATTTTAAATTTTTTTGTTTCTTTTTCCAATATAGAAATAATATTTGTCTAAAACTGTCTCTCAGCATGGAGAAGTATTTGTTTCCATAGCATCTCTGAACAGAATTTCAGGCTTTCACCTGATTTCAGTCATTCAAATAACATTCGGAAGTGTGAAAATTGTGAAGAAAACAAAAATAATTAAATGTGTGGCTTTTATTTACTGTATAGACTTACAAGTGCTCATCAGTTTTGAGCACTTAATTGTCTGTTACGCTCTAGCCTGTGCCATAAACCCTTTGGTCATAATAGTTCTTTGGTGTGACTGCCTTACAGGATTAACTCTTTATTGAAACTCAGATAAAAATTTTGGAGCTTCCTAAAAATATTCCTAATAGTCTAGCTGTCTTCAGCTGTGTGATTCAGGTTTTAGACTGAGAAGTAACGCTTGCCAACTTGCTCAAGAAGTTCAGAATGCTCTGTGCCTACAGTTTGGCATTTGAGAGCAAATGAAAATAAAACGTGGTCTGAAACTAAAAGGTCTCACTCTATTTTCCTTTGTTACGTGCGCAGACTCAGCTGTCTTCTGCCACACACACATATGTGCATAAACATATATACTCCCAAGTTTAAAATAATCATTAGGAAAAAAAAGAACAAAAAAAACCCCAGACATTTCTGTCACAGAGTACTCTCTATTCACTGTATGTTTTACTCCTTTGTTTGAATGGTCACAATTTTGCTATGTACATGAAGCAAACAGGGCCTTGACTGAAATGAGACTTCCACCAGAACTAAAGTAGTTGGAGAATCATGTTTTCAAGCTGTGTTTTGCCCCTGCGTGGAGGGATTGGGGAAAAAAGTATCAATAAATAGATAAAGTGTATCCTCAGTAGGACCAATCCATCTTTTATTTCCATCATTAAGCAAATCTAAATTTTCTGGAATAGATTCTTGACATTGTTTTTTGTTAGGGCTTACCTGCCTGTTTTCAGTTTTTTATGGTTCTTGTAGTAGGACTCATTTATCTTTTTTATCATGTTTTCATTTGGCTATACACTGCTGCATCAAATTTTGTGCTTCTCCCCCCAGTTAAACACAGTAGTTTAAGATGCACAACTGCAGAAGCGGAGCACAGTATAAATATTCTTAGAACAAGTTGCAACACCTAGAGGGCTTTTACTCGTGATATTTGTCACTGTCTATTTATGGATTTTGCTAAATGGGTGACAGAATCAGCATACACTGTAATATTCTCCGATTCTCTCCTTGTGACATTTGAGAAGCACATTCTGGATCAAGTCTTAATTATTTTTTATTTGTGAGCTCTCTCCCAGTCCTATTCAAATATAGGCACTTTCAAATATTAGTGTTATTATAAATAGGATTTTACATCCACATTTGCTCTTTTTTCCTCACAGTTTACCTTTCCTCCTTCACTAACCAATAATAAACCACACTTTTGGAAAATAACTTAGATAACTTACTTTTAGATTTATATCTTGCTTGAAAATAATTCTATAAGAACTGCTCATGAAAGAAATTGAGTCAAACATATATGCATGAGACCTTGTGATGGTGAAATACTACAGTAATTATGTTCTGAGAATTGACTGAAGTACAAGTTGGTGTTTTTGGTTTCAGATACATTATAGTTTTCAAATTTCTAAGTAGCAGAATAAATTTTACAAAATTAAGAAAGTGTTCTATTATAATTATGGGAAAAGGAAGATTAAGAGCCCATTTTAGACCCATTTCTGTCATGAAGAAAACAAAAATGAAGATAATTTACCAGTAAGCACATTTTATTTCCCTTTCTGTGCTACCCTTCAATTCACTTTTAAACACCCACTACGTGAAAATCCATTGTGTTCATGTGACAAGGGAGAATAGACTCAAGTGTAGGGTGTACCTAAACTTTCCTATATGTGTGTGAATATTTCGGATTATACTCAAGAAAGACTTTTTAGAAGTTGTCAGAAGAAATACATGAAAATTTCATCAGCAGCTCAAGTCAGCATATGTCACTCTGTCTGGCAGGCAAGTTATTTTCCAGACACAGCTACGGGCTGGGCAGAGAAGAGATTCAGAGCAGCCCTGCGGAGAAGGACTTGGGGGTGTTGGTCGATGAGAAAATGAACATGAGCCAGCAGTGTGCACTTGCAGTCCAGCAAGCCAACCGTATCCTGAGCTGCATCAAAAGGAGCGTGACCAGCAGGTCGAAGGAGGTGATCTTGCCCCTTTATTCTGCTTTCGTGAGACCTCACTTGGAGTATTGTGTACAGTTCTGGTGTCCTCAACATAAAAAGGACATGGATCTGTTGGAACAAGTCCAGAGGAGGGCCACGAGAATGATCAGGGGACTGGAGCACCTCCCATATGAAGATCGGCTGAGAAAGTTGGGGCTGTTCAGCCTGGAGAAGAGAAGGCTGTGTGGAGACCTCATAGCAGCCTTCCAGTATCTGAAGGGGGCATATAGGGATGCTGGGGAGGCACTCTTCATTAGGGACTGTAGTGACAGGACAAGGGGTAATGGGTTAAAACTTAAACAGGGGAAATTTAGATTGGATATAAGGAGGAAATTCTTTCCTGTTAGGGTAGTGAGGCACTGGAATGGGTTGCCCAGGGAGGTTGTGAATTCTCCATCCCTGGCAGTGTTCAAGGCTAGGTTGGACGAGGCCCTGGGTAATATGGTTTAGAGCGAGGTGTCCCTGCCCATGGCAGGGGGGTTGGAACTTGATGATCTTAAGGTCCTTTCCAACCCTAACTATTCTATGATTCTGTGGCACATTAGTAATGTCCTTTCCTTTTCACTACAGCTAGTAATACTCAAAGCTGCCAGTAGGAGTTCATAATTATTATGGTTTTGATAACAGTAAACAAATGTACAAAATGATACATAATTAGCAAATTTGGCCTTTCATCATCCATTTAACTAGCTTGCCTTCACATGCCCTTTGCATAGCGTTCAGCATTATTTTGACTTTTGGAAGTAAGTGTAATTTTTTGAGAGTGAAAAGGATGTGATATCTCAAAGTTCTTTTAACATTAGAAATTCCAAAGTAAAAGACACCTGCCAATAAGTTGTGACTTTCCCAAAGGAAATGTGAGCTTGTTCTTTCCCAAGAAACTGCAGGTGTATTGTGCGATGGTGTGATGTGGCACATGGTCTGCATTACTTATTAGCTGTCTTAATGAGATGGCATCACGCTGCAGTACCCAAATACAACTTGCAGTTGTTATGTGCCTCTTTTCAGTGAAGGCAATGGCTTTCAGATAAAACTCTGTT
This sequence comes from Neopsephotus bourkii, assembly GCF_033783945.1. Taxonomy (NCBI): domain Eukaryota; kingdom Metazoa; phylum Chordata; class Aves; order Psittaciformes; family Psittacidae; genus Neopsephotus; species Neopsephotus bourkii. The sequence goes on along the minus strand of NW_026901829.1, from coordinate 5,884,856 downwards.
TCAAATCTAGCCTCTTGGAAGCAGATCTTCTACCAAGGAAGCAGATTTTCTATCTAATTACTGAATTTGTTCATGTCTTTAAAGTCTTTTTTTTTTTTTTTTGCAAGGAGGCCAGTTATACCAAGATAAAAATGTTTTGGGGTTTAGCCAGGAGAGCAGAAGACATACACCTATTCCCAATTACGGGCCCCTATCTAATCTTGGACTCTTTTCTCTTCCTGTGAATCCTGATCCATTTCGGAGGACGTCACCATGATTACCTTTCTGATAACAACTTGCTTCCTTGTCAGACGGGTCCCATGATGAGCAGCAATTCTCACAGTGTGCAGTTCTGCCAATGGACAAAATGACAGAGTTTGCAGTGTGTCCTGGGTTCAGCAGTATCAGTCATTTTTCTCCTTCTTAGTAGCTGATGCAGTGCTGTGTTTTTGCCTTTCAGCCTGGGAATAGCGCTGATAACAATGTTACATTTAGTTACTGCTCAAATGTTTAGATTGACCAAGATGGTGGAATTCAGGATCTTGTGTGGTAGGACCAGTAGAATAGCAAGTAGAATTGCAACCCTGGACTTCAGCAGGGCAAACTTTGGCCTTTTCAAGCAATTGCTAGGGGAAATCGCATGGGCAAGGCTGCTTGAAGGTAAATGGGCCCAAGATCGTTGGTTGGTATTCAAGGATTGCTTTTTCCGAGCTCAAGATCAGAGCATCCCAACACGTAGGAAGTCAAGGAAGAGGGCCAGGAGACCTGCGTGGCTAAATAGGGAATTGCTGGGTATGCTGAAGTGGAAGAGGAAAGTTTACAGGTCATGGAAGGAGGGGCTGGCCACCTGGGAGGAATATAAGGCTGCTGCTAGAGGATGTAGGAAGGCAGCTAGGATGACTAAGGCCTCCTTAGAATTAAAGGTGGCGAGAGGGGTCAAGGACAGCAGAAAGAGCTTTTTCAAATACACGGCAGATAAAACTAACACCAGAGGCAATGTAGGCCCACTGATGAACGCGATGGGTGTCCTGGTGACAGAAGATACAGAGATAGCAGAGTTACTGAATGCCTTCTTTGTCTCTGTCTACTCTGCCAGAGGCAGTCCTGAAGAGCCCTGTACCTCTGAGACCTCAGATGAAGTCAGGTCAACGGAGCGGTTTGCCTCAGTCGATGAGGAACGGGTTAGAGACCAGTTGAGCAATCTGGACATCCATAAATCCATGGGTCCAGATGGGATGCACCCACGGGTGCTGATGGAACTGGCGGAGGTCATTGCTAGACCACTCTCCATCATCTTTACGAAGTCTTGGGAAACGGGAGAGGTGCCTGAGGACTGGAGGAAAGCAAATGTCACTCCCGTCTTCAAAAAGGGCAAGAAGGAGGACCCAGGTAACTATAGACCAGTTAGCCTCACCTCCATTCCTGGGAATGTGATGGAACACCTTATCCTTGGTGCCATCCTAAGGCATATCAATGATAAGAGGGTTATGAGGGGCAGTCAACATGGCTTCACCAAGGGGAAGTCATGATTGACCAATATCGTAGCCTTTTATGAGGAAACAACATGGTGGATGGATGATGGCAGAGCAGTGGATGTGGTCTACCTTGACTTCAGCAAAGCATTTGACACAGTCTCCCACAGCATTCTCACAGCTAAATTGATGAAATATAACAAGGGAAAGTGTAGAGTCCTGCATCTGGGCAGGAGCAACCCCAGGTTCCAGTATAGGTTGGGGAACGACCTGTTAGAGAGCAGTGTAGGGGAGAGGGACCTGGGGGTCCTAGTGGATGACAGGATGACCATGAGCCAACACTGTGCCCTTGTGGCCAAAAAGGCCAATGGCATCCTGGGGTGTATTAGAAGGGGGGTTGTTAGTAGGTCGAGAGAGGTCCTCCTTCCTCTCTACTCTGCCCTGGTGAGACCTCATCTGGAATATTGTGTCCAGTTCTGGGCCCCTCAGTTTAAGAAGGACAGGGACCTGCTGGAGAGAGTCCAGCGCAGGGCAACTAAGATGATTAAGGGAGTGGAGCATCTCCCTTATGAGGAAAGACTGAGGGAGCTGGGTCTCTATAGTTTGGAGAGTGGCAAACAATGATAGGACAAGGGGCAATGGGTACAAACTGGAAGACAAGAGGTTCCACTTAAACTTGAGAAGAAACTTCTTCTCAGTGAGGGTGACAGAACACTGGAACAGGCTGCCCAGGGAGGTTGTGGAGTCTCCTTCTCTGGAGACATTCAAAACCTGCCTGGACACATTCCTGTGCAACCTTATCTAAGTGTTCCTGCTCCGGCAGGGGGATTGGACTAGATAATCTTCTGAGGTCCCTTCCAATCTCTAGCACACTCTGATACTGTGAGTTTCTGAGTCTCATGTTCTGCCAGGGAGGAGGGAAAGCCGGGAGGAAGCAGAGACAGGACACCTGACCCAAACTGACCAAAGAAGTATTCCATACCACAGCACGTCATGCCCAGGATGTAACTGAGAGTTACCCAGAAGGGCTAGTTCTCTGCGGGGTTGGACTAGGTATCAGTAAGTGCTTGGTTGGGCAGGGGGGGTGAGTTATCGGTCGGTGGGTGGTGAGTGGTTGTATTCTCTTCCCTTGTTATTTCCTTTATCATTATTATCATCGGTGGTAGCAGTAGTGATTTGTGTTAGACCTTAGTTACTAAACTGTTCTTATCTCAACCAGTGGGAGTTACATTCTTTTGATTCTCCTCCCTGTGGAGAAGATAGGGGAGTGAGTGAACAATCTGCATGGCTGGGTTTAAACCATGACACAGTGTTATGGGTTTCCTCATGTCCTGAGACTTCAACTGTTTCATAGAATCATATAATCTTGGAATCATACAATTATAGAATGGTTTGGGTTGGAAGGGACCTTTAAAGGGCATCTGGTCTAACCCCTCTGCAATGTATAGGAATGTCTTCAACTAGATTAGGTTACTTAGCATCCTGTCAGGTCTGACCTTGAATGTTTCCAGGGATGAGGCATCTACAACGTCTCTGAAGAACCTGTTCTAGTGTTTCACCACCCTCACATGTCCAATCTAAATCTACCTTCTTCCATTTTAAAAACTTTACCCCTTGTCTTATCCCTACATGTCTTTGTAAAAAGTTTGTCCCCATCTTTCTTGTAAGCCATCTTTAAGTACTGAAAAGCTGCAGTACCTAAAAGCTGAACAACCCCAGCTGTCTTAGAGTTTCCTCATAGGAGAAGCATTTAATCTCCCTGATAACTTTTGTGGCTCTCCTCTGGACGTGGTCCACAAAGTCCCTGTTTTTCCTGTGCTGAGACGTGCAGAGCTGGAGGCAATATTCCAGGTGGGTTCTCAGCACAGAGAAGAAGAAAGAAAGAATCATTTCCCTTGACCTGCTGTCCGTGCTCCTTTTGATGCAGCCCAGGATACAGCTGGCTTTCTGGGCTGCAAGTGTGCGTTCCTGGATTGTATGCAGCTTTTCATCCACAATTACCCCTAAGGCCTTCTCCACAGGGCTGGTCTCAATCACTTCACCCTCTAGCCTATACTGATAGGACGTTGTCCTGATTCAGCTGCAGGACCCTGCATTTAGCCTTGTTGAACCTAATGGAGGTCACACAGGTCCACTTCTCAAACTTGTACAGGTCCCTCTGAATGGCAGCTTATCCCTCGTGAGCCAACTGCATCACTCAGCTTTTTTTTATTTGCAAGCTTGCTGAGGGTGAACTCAATCCCACTGCCTATGTCACTGCTGAAGATATTAAACAGTACTGGCTCAGTCCAGACCCCTGAGGGACACTACTTGTTGCTGGTTTCAATCCAGACTTTGAGCCATTGACCGTTACTCTCTGTATGCAACCATGCAGCTAAATCCTTATCCACCAAATAGTCCATTGATCAAGTCCACATCTCTCCAATTTAGAGAGAAGGATGTTTTGGGGGCCTGTGTCAAAGGCCTTACAGAAGTCCAGAGAGATGACAACCATAGTTCTTTTCCTTGTCCACTAATGTTGTCAATCCATCACAGAAGACCATTATGTTGGGCAAACAAGACTAGCCCCTAGTGAAGCCATGCTAGTTGTTTCAAATCACCTTGTGTCCTCCATGTGTAATCTCTGTTTGGGTAGCCACATCAGTTCTGGTTAGGGCAGAGGACATCATATCTTTCTGCTGGAAATATGCTGGTTACCATAGCTAAGTTCCTTCTGGGAGGGTGTTGACCACAGCTGAACTCACCTTGTGAGCTTACCAGTGATAATGACCTTCCTGCGTGCCCTTCTGTGCAAACTGCTGTGTAAATTGCCATAAAACACCCTGACTGATGCACACTGTTTTTATCGACTCTGGTTGCAGTGCTCCTGGTCACTAGCACTTCTTGGCTGATTTCTGTAAGTGTGAATATGCAGATGGTGCAGAATTCTCTTTCTGCTGCCCTTGTTTTCTCTTATTCTATTAGGCTTTGTAAAAATTCAAGAGGGTGTTAGAACTTAGTCACTGCCAAGACATGCTATAATTAACCTGCCTTAAAAAAAAATATGTAAAAATACACATTAATATAAATTAATTGGATTTTCACAAGTATTATAGTTACCCATACTTTTGTTTAATGGTGTAATTTTCATGATGAAAAATTTGAAGCTTCTCTTCTTAATTATTAAATAGACATAGACCTTCTAAGTTTCACCCCTGTTGCTAGGCTATTAATAAATCATCTTTGTAATAGAGCTGTTCAAACTAATGAATTTTGGATTTATACAAATATTCTGATAAAGCTACAAATTACAGTCTTTAGTAAATAAAAACAGTTTTACTTAACATTACTAATCTATGAATAAAGTGATTATAGCAGCTTTGTTTGCCATGTCTGGGTATTTTTCAAATTACAATTTGACTATTTTTTCAGTTCTACAGATCTGCCTACAACAGCTTCTCCATGCGACTGATTCTGTTTTGGAGGGCAATACTTGGACAACATGACAGGTCTTTTGAATCCAACATTCTCAACTAGTTTCAATGCTTTTAATATTGACAATGAAGATTTTTTTTTCTAATTTAAACATCTCTTTACAATTACATTTCAAATATTAAACAGTGATAGGGAAGTCAGATGAGTAGCTATGCCTTTGGTTATTTTTTAAGAGGAATATAAAGCAGTCAATAAAATACTTTTTCTAATAAATAACCCTTTAAGACTTTTTTTCTAACTGCACTTGTATCTATACCACATTTTCCTCCAATTTTTCATTTTAATTACATTTGCTTTGACTGTGCTTACACCTTTCTCTCTGCTTGCTGCAAATAATGAGCAAATTAATGCACTGGCATGTATGCTAATGCAAAATTTGTTTTACTTGTGTATTGTGAAATATTTGTAGAAACAAACTATAATTGGTATATAACATTATTCGCAGTTGGAATCTCTTCATAAGGTTTTGGTTCATTAAAAAAAGAAATAGATTTTCTAACTGTTTTCTCAAAAGAGCTGGACTTAACAAAATACAAGTGTTTACAATTAGTCGTGCTTTAAAAGCTACTGATCAGGAGTTTGGGTACAGAATTTGTCAGATGACAATGTTCATATGTGCACTGGAGATCCAAGTTAGTTTCTTTGGCTTTTTAAAAATGAAATTCACCCACAAATAAGTGTTTAAAGGTAGCACATACACAGAATTGAACTATAATAATTTGTTATGAATTACTTGCCAACATATGACACATTTTGGGTCAGATTTTCAGTAGGAAACAGCTCCTCATTATTTTTGTAAGGTCTGTGCAGAGATCAGAGCAGCTTGTTACATGCCATGCATTAAAAAAAAATAAAAAAAAACCTCAACAACTCAAAACATTAAAAAAATAGATTGTGTCACCAAACTTTGCACGCCTGTTATATTTGAAAATTTTCTTGGAACTCTGGCTTTAAAAATTAACTTATTAAATGAAAATGTTCATTTATTTAAAGAAAAAATAAAGTTTCTGTTGCAGGGATAAAACTCAGGACATACTGTAAACCCAATAACAATATCAAAAATAAACTAGTCGAATAATCTTATAATCTCATTTTCTAAACCTGGAGATAAAAATCTCTCATGTTCAGAAATGGTTCACCCTTGATCTGGTCATTTGTTTTAAATATAATTTTATTCAGAAACTTAGTCTATCTCACTATTTAGGACCCACTAGTGCGACTAATTTATTTGATATGTTCCTTATTATTGAAACTTGTTTTAAGACAAAGACTATTTCATCTTGAAGCCTTTAATCAAAGCATAGCAAAGGTCATTTTTTGCTATGACTAGATCAGTGGGTGTGTTCATGTGTTTAAGGGGATTCCCTTACAGAACTCGATGTAACAAGCTTCGACATACGTGTACTAAGTCTTGATGATTATTTCAACTGAATGACTGTGGCATTTTCATAGTTTAACATAAAATCCAGAAGTTGACACAGTAATGACTAACAAAACGGTTAATAAATGGTGTTAACTATTATAGTTTCTGTAACATTCTTTTTATGAGAAATGGATAAACAGGGAAGCAGCAATGAGGAAAAGAATATCTGCCGAAAGCAGAGGAAGAAGCAGAGTTATTTAAATATAGCTGGAATATTAGCTTGGCTAAGAAAATTTAACTGCTATTCAAAGATTATGTCCAAGATAGTTGCTGTCCTGATAAAAAACAGGAAAATATATTTGCTGTAGGTACCTGTCTCCACATGGGTGTATCTGATTCTGGCAAGTGGTAACAAGCTTTTGCTGAATCTGTAGAATGAACAGCTTAAGTAGTTCTGTGTTACTAATGCTTGATGGTCATTATTTAATCAATCATTTAATTAATTAGCTTAGAATAGCAGCTGCCTGAGCCATAAAACCTTCACACTTTTAATTGCAAGAAAGGTGGTATAGAGTCAAAGCTAGAGGTGGCATCTCTGTACTTTTTTGCAGCTGTAAGGCTCAAGCCTTGCCTTTGCAATGGCCACTGACCTGACCCAGCTTCTCTCCGTGGGTGATGCTGCTATTCAGCTTTGGGAACACTACGGGAAACTGTGAAAGATCAGGAAGACTGAAAATGTTCATGTCCTTAGTTATCCATAGGTTATCTTGGAGGCTGTATTTCCACTTCACAACATGGAAGGCTACAACCTACAGGAACTGAAAACTGAGTTAAATTTTTCATCCTGTCTGGGTAGAATTTTGGTCTTCAAAGTAATTTCTGCACAAAACAAACTCCAGAACTAAAAAACCAACCAACAGAAAAAACCCAAACAAAAAACCCCACCCCCCCAAAAAAAAACCAAAACCAAAACCCAAATGAAAAAAAACCCACCAAAACAAAAAAAAAACAAAAAAACCCAGTCAAACAGATATTGCTCTTTAATTCTCAAACCTCACCTACTGTAGAGCCAGTCCTGAAATACGTTATTATAATTTATTCTAGCTGGTTTCCTTCCCTGAAGTCTGACAACAGCTGATTCAGTAAACTCCAATGGAACAAGATGCTGTCAAACCATGAAGTTTTTTCAGTTTCAATACTTCATGAAACTGGCTTCTTTCAGCAAGAGTCTGTTTCAGGGAAGGGCACTGGGGAGGGGAAGCCCTGTTTTGAAACTTTCGCTTTGAAACTTCTTGAAGGCAAATGTAACTATTTTGTCTGAAAAATGAGGGCTTGGGCTTCTGTTAATCTGAAGCTGTAAAAAACCCTCTTCATTTTCTGAATAAATGCAATGTAAAAGATAATAAATACTGTCAGTTTCCTCCTTCACAATCATTTATTGTAGCACTTTTTTGAGCATGAGCATGGCAGAACAAATGTGCAAGGTTTCAACACAATTAATTTTTGTCTCATTTAATGAGTTCATTAACAGATATCAAATTATTCTGCAGCTAACGGTATCAAAATAGAAGCTTTTTCTGTTCTGTTCTGCCCACAGTTTAAATTAATTCTATCTGCCTTTTGTTAAAATTTAGCTTCAGTGATCTTTTCTGTATTTAAAGAGAAAGTGCGATATAACTGAATGCAGGGGAAAGAAGCAGGCACTGAGAAATGAAAAAAAATCTTGCAGTTTAACTAAAATGGGAACGGCTACGTCAGCTGTACTGGGGGATTCATAATTTTCCTAGAAATCACTTCTTGTCAGAGGTTTTTATTCACACTGCTAAAAATAAGCCTTAGATCTTAAACACTAAATTGTTAAAATGTCCGTTTTCATAAAAAAAGGAGGGAGCAGTGATTAAGATGTGTAAGTAGTGATGACAAAATACATATACAATTAATGAAGAGCTATGAAAATGTCATGGTTTAAACTCAGTCAGCCACGCAGCCGCTATCTCACTTCCCACCCTTCTTCCCCCCCTGCTCCCGGAAGGATGGGTAGGAGAATCAAAAGAATGTAGCTCCCACAGATTGAGATAAGAACAGTCCAGTAACTAAGGTATAACACAAACCACTGCTGCTACCACCAGTAAGAATAATGATAAGGGAAATAACAAGGTAAGAGAATACAAGCACTTACCACCCGCCAACCGATAACCAGCCCGACCCAAGCAGCGATCTAACCCTTTCCAGCTAACTGCCCCCAGTTTATATACCGGGCATGACGTGCTGTGGTATGGAATACCTCTTTGGTCAGTTTGGGTCAGGTGTCCTGTCTCTGCTTCCTCCTGGCTTCCCCTCCTCCCTGGCAGAGGACGAGACTCACAAAGTCCTTGGTCAGAGTAAACATTACTAAGCAGCAACTAAAAACGTCGGTGTTATCAGCATTGTTCCCAGGCTGAAAGTCAAAAACACAGCACTGCACCAGCTACTAAGAAGGAGAAAAATATGACTGCTACTGCTGAACCCAGGACAATAAACTATTAGATCTAAACTCAGAATGAACTCTCTGAATGTATAAATCAATAAAAACATCAGCTTGCAGTTTCTGAATTCACAGTTTAGGACATAGAAAAGCTTTAGCAGAAATCAAATTAAGCTTTTTGAAACACACCATGGTGGAAGAAAAATACAAAAGAGGTCTGCGGAAGTCTTAACTCGAAACCTTTCTTTTTCTTCTATTTTCTGCCCTTTCATCCTCAAGAAGAATTTACATATTGAGATTTTCATCTTGCATATTGCATACTTTGCCTTTAAGAATATAATCTTAAAGCACCTGAACAGTTACATTCATATTGTGATTTGAACAAAAAATGTGTGCAAATAATATTTGCAAAATAAACTTGCACAAATAATTAAAAATACCAAACCCTGAACACATTTCTGCAAAAGACCTTTCTACTCCCAAGTGTTTGTTTAAACTTAATCCAGTGTCTCTGTGGGATTGGTTCATTCTGTTTGCATGCTCCCTTAAGTAATTCAGTTTGCTAGATTACAAGCCTTTGTAAGATTCCACAAGACTTCTGGTGCATGAGCTGGTGCTGGTGAGGCAGACATGGTGCAGTAACCAGCTGGCACCCAGACCATTAGCATAGGTTGCTGTTTTGGCTAGTGCCAGTAGCTTAGCTGCTAGCATGCACAAAAGTCTTTGATTTTTACTGCTATAGTTGTAAATAAAGATATGAATATATATATCAAATTATTTTCATGCTATCTTAAAAACATTATTATAAGTCACAAGTCTGCACTCTAAACAAAGAATTTGATCCAATTTTTGCAGACAGACTGATTAAAGAAAAAGTCAGAGAGTATAGTTACGTCCTGGTTAGAATCTTTGGCATCATGAAGTCCCCTAAACGCTTCTTCACAGCTCTGTTTAAGGTGTTTCTTAATGGTATGTTGAGGAAGGTCCTGAGCTTAAGTGGAGTATTAGAGCTTTCACAGTTGAAAATGGGCAGAAGAAAGTTTGAGTTTCATCTTAGTTTGTTTTGGTTGTAGAAAGAGACGATTGGGGTGGCTTTTTTCTCCCTTTTTTTTTTTTTTTTTACATGTGCTTGCTTATTTAAGCATCATTTCTACAGCAGCTCCTGATTCTGAGTCAATAATGAAGGAATCTTTACTTACATTTTAATACTGATGGAATTTTCTGCCTACAGAGACAGCACTAAGTCAAAGATTGTAGAGCTGCTCTCTGCTAATGATCATATAGAGATCATACACACCCCAGAGGATTTGCAGTACATTGCTATTTCGATCCTGCTGCTAAGTGGTTTGGCCCAACCATCAGCTTAAAATACCGAGGTCTAGATTCAGCCATATCCTAATCAAAAGCTAGTCAAGCCAGTTGTTTCTGTTGACAGTGAAGCACTGACTATTCTGCCTTTGTGGCAGCATGCCATCTCAGAGTGTCATGATTGATGATGAAGTCCCATGGAGCAGAAGAAAAGCTTGAACAGCTTTTGAGGAGATTAAAACAGCTTTTCAAGAAGAAAATAGGTGTCTGAAAAAGTAAATGCACACTACGAAGCTGTAATCCCCATTCTCTTGTGTGGATGGAAAAAACAGACAATTTAGAGCTGTTCCAGTAAGCATTTTGGACTCTTACACCCACTTTCTGGGCCCATGTGGTATAATCTTCCAGAATAAGAACCAACATAGTCACGTAGTTAAATATTCAGCATTCAAGCAACGCTCCTACAGGATCGGTTATATTGGACTGGTATTTGATGCATATGTCAGAGTGCCTAAAACTGTTTCAAGAGGTGGAAAAATTAGCTGGATTTCCAGGAGTCAGGCCAATGAATGCTTAAAAGCTGTGCTCAGACAAATCATTAGCTATCTGATGATAATTCCACTGCATGGGAAATTGCTGCTGTAATACATGTGTTAGTGGCAGAGTTGCCAGAGCTGGTAGCTGTAGTGGTGGTGTCAGCACCACTAAGCTAAACTAGCAGAACGAAAGGGAACAGAAGAAAATAGTCACAACAAGCAGAAGAATCTGCATCTGTGATGCCTGTGGCAAAATCTAATTTCTCACCCAAGCCACAAAAGTACACTCATCCCTGCAGTCTATAGAGACTATAAGAGAAATCAAATCATGATTTTGATTTTTGTCCCAACTTAATCCAGATGGTAAGAATACTTTTTTTGTTGTTGTTTTGTGTTATTATTCTAGATAAATCTAAGCAGCTTCATGAATAACCTCTATAATCAAAAGATAAAACTTTTCATGACAGGAATAAAATTTCTTATTTTTAGAGAAAGCTCTCGTACCTGTTTTCTTTGAGTTTCTTTCAATATTTTCCAAAAGTTTAAAAATACTTTAGCAAAATAAGTCTTTCATGAAACATTATTACTTTAACATAAAATAAATTTCATTCTCTTGGAGACCCAACTGGTGTTTCCTTGCAGGTTCTCTTGAAATTGAGAAATATTCACAGAAATACCCATTGCACTAGAATATATTGTTCGGTTTGCAGAACCAGAGGGAAGCTATCAACCTCAAAGTGTTTGGATATCTAGCTAAATACCTGCATTCATTCAATATAGGCAGCTCTGTATTTGGCTAAAACCAAACAAGTGTCAGAAACACAGCAAAGAGTGGAAGAGATATTTTGCTAGTGAGTAGTAGAAAAGTTTTATTCAGGCAAAGGAAAATCAAACCCAAAACCCAAAAAGAACAAAATAAGAAAAAAAAAAGGCAGAAAAAACATGGTTTGCACTGAAATGTGCATAACTACAGTATGCATACACACACTCTCGTGTGTAAAATAAGATTTTTGTGTGTATACAAAAAGAGAGAGGCACACACTACAATGAAGCCTTTATCCAAATCACAGTTCAAAATGGCCATATCCTTATAATTGAGAGTTGTATTAATTAAGACATGAAAACATTCCTCTAAACTGTAGTTGGATGTTACAATTGCTCTCTAATGTGGAAAATTCTTGTGCAGAGGAACTAAGAAACAAGACTATATAGGCATTGCTATTAATGCCTTGTCACGTGAAAGTGAAGGGAGATTTTTATCAAACCATAGTGTTTGATTTGTCTATCAATGCCACAGGAAAGCCAAGATGCTTGTGCTTCACCAGTCTGTTAGCACCCTATTATAGAGCTCCTTCACCAGAGTCCTGTTGGATAGGAGGGCAATTCGACTGACTTGTCCAGGGAAATGCACCAACAGCATAAGGCGGACACCTCAGTGGGTCTTCCCACTATGTTTTACCCCTTGCCAGTGACTGCTAGTGCCAGCAAAGGACTAATACTAACAGTTTACGGAATAACACTCTATTATCAAATCATGACAAATTAAGGTTCAGAGATTCCCAGTGATAAGAACTGTCTGCAAAAACAAGCTTAAAGCGCCTATAAGATATATTTGGCAGGAAATGAATCCTGACCCTGAAAACAGACAATTCCAGAAAGATAATCCCTTATTGAAAGCATAAGATATTGTTTTATCCTCATCACAGATCCTTATTACACGAACACATCTGAAGACATTTGTTTCATCTAAGACAACAAGTTAAAAAGATTAGAAAAAGAAAAGTTTAAAGAACTAGAGAAAAAAACTAGTACAGCACACTCAATATATTTGTGAGATAAGTTCTGTTTGCAGTAAATCAGTAAGATATTATTTTAGCAAAATTTTGACTTTAAAATAAAGAAGTCTTGAAACTGATGATTAAACATTATACAGGATTAGTTCAATAATTTTTTTCATTTAAGATATGCATGTTGGAACTAGATGATCTTAAGGTTCTTTCCAACCCTAAACATTCTATGTTTCTGTCATTTGCTTTCCTGTGCCCATCAAAAGGGAAAAGTGGTTAGTTTACACTGGTGTTCCTCTTTCTCTGCTTTTGTTATTACATTGGCTAGTACTGAACAAATAAACCAGACAATAGAATAATTTAAAGTCTCATCAAAGTTTACATTATATAGAGTAATTTGAAAGTATGTTTTTGTCGTCAAATCAGTAACAGTAATTATGAAAATAACAGTAAAACACTTGTGAGCTTGTTTCTTCTGTATTTCATTTCAGGCAAATTGCATTCAGTCAATATTCTTTAAATGCATTTGTTTTCTCAATACTTCATGTCAACTATCACTATGATGTAATCTCACCTGCCACACTTACTGCACACGCATTAAAATTATTTCAACTACTATTTCATATTACTTAAACAAATAAGCTTTCCAGTAGAGTATTTCACTTTCTATTGTCAGCTCTCAAAGGCTGTAATCTTAGTATATGCAAAGAACTTGTGCAGCTGAAGGTTCATTCTGAGTTCTCTGCCCTACTCCTGAGCACAGTAAGGGGGGACACATGCTGAAATGGATAACCCCTCTGGCGCATTATGGGCACTCATGAGACTTTTGTGCAGATGTAACTCTTTTTTTTTCTGCTTCTATGCTTTCATTCCTGCCTTGCATAGGCTTTTTGCTCCCTTTGCTCTTGGCGTTATCTTCATTATCAGTGTTCATTTCTGGTTTATTTTTTTTCTTGAAGTACTTAATTTAATGCATAAAAATGACCTTGGAAATATAAATTTAAAATTTTAAATTTGCTCTGCTCATAAAGTATTCCTCAAAATCACTTTGAGACCAAGACACTGGCAGACTTTCAGACTCTATTTAAAGGTGAAAAGGAACATTGAAAGAGTTCTTGCCACCTGGCAAGTTTAATTTGCATATTTATCACTTGGTTTCAATATCATTTTATAAACTGTTCATTTTTTTTTGTATCAGAAGCCTTCCTAAGAGGATTCCTTTATAACTTTCTCTTAGGAATGACAGTGACAAAGATATGTAGCTCAATGTGCATTGGAAGGTTCAGTGAGCACACTTCAGGGAAAAATATATGTATCAAAGGTTCTTTTTTTGAGCCATTTAACTATTCCTTTTAAAATGAGTTCTACTTCCTATAATCACATACATTTTAAAAGTTTAATTTATGGTAACATAAGTTGTTACTATGGAAAGAAAGTTGGACATCTTAGTCAAATGGTCCCTTGGTTGCCATAGATAGCCCAAGATGAAGTGAAAATTCCAAAGAGTCTTGATCAGTCCAAGAAGTTATAGCCTAGGTTGCTGAAATTCGTTGAACAGTCTCAGGTGCCACTGAAAGTCATGACATGGATGGGAATCTAGAGCAGACACCATTTCAACAGAATGCCGAATTGACAATTACATGAATGTATGACAGCAGCTTGGCACATTATCATAAAGTATGCTGAAGGAAAATACCATTCATATCCTTGTCCATTTAAACACAAATGCTGGTATACTTTTGTTACACGGCATTCATCATTCGTAATGTATATTTAGACAGACCTTTACTCTCACTTCAACATAGGTCTTCAATTTGAAATTGATATTGGACAATCATATTTAGCAACTCTACCTCCTATCAAACATGTATTAACACTGCTTCCTATGTAATTAAAACGCAGAACAACAAAAAGTGCTCCTTAATCCATCATGGACTCTCAAATGAGTGTAACTGTCAATGTAGGTTAACTTCTCTGCAATTAATCCCATCTGCTCACCATTCCTGCACACATCCTATATAGGACAACTACATGGAAGAACACTTGTCTCTCCAAATAAACAAAAAAAAGGATGTAACTGTCATTCTGGGAACAGAACTGGGAGATTAAGTAGCATAGATGCTGAAATTTTAACAAACAAAATATAGTTGATAACAATTGATTTGCATAAACTAGAACATTCATTATGATCTTCTGATATAACAAAACTTCACATTCTCATGTCTGAAAATTATGTGGATTGGGAGATGAAAAGACAAAGCTTTATTTCAAAACAGCCTTAGGCACAGACTTTGTGATCAGCTTTTCAGATCTAAGCCTCTTTCCCTTTTGTCTTCCAATCTACTTTTATGAAATAATGAAGCAAATAATATTGAAAACATTCTTTTTCTCCTAGGCATAGAGGTCTTCCTCTCTTGTAAGTGTAACCAATTGTTGAAGTGCAAAACAGTGAGCACAGCTGATGAGAAAAAAAAAAACAGCAAAAAGAACAGAAACAGCTAACTATAGATAGATACATACATAGACAGATAGATGTCTGGTTCATTTAGAATAGGAAATATTTTTTTCAGGTAACTTATTTTGTCTCCTTCAGGACAGGCATTTTCACTAGATGGATATGAATATCTTCTGTGACATTTTTGTTGCTGGGCAACAGCCTAGGAGATATATAAAGATGAGCCAATAAAATCAAATTTACATTAGCAGCCAAACCAAGATTTTCATATTCCTTGTATAGTTCTAAAAAAAACCAGCATAATTATGCAAATCTTCCACATTCTGTTAGTTACAATGTTTGTCAACTGATCAGAGTTAATGTGAGGGAGACAAAATATCCATATGGCATTTTTATAAAGCATGATTATTTCAGACAGAGTGCAGGGATCCCCTTTGTACAGCTCTGTTCCAGCTCTGCCTGGAGCTGGAAATTATCTTTCAGCTGTTTCTCGCTGTAGCAGGGATGTATGCTTGTGCCTGCCAGAGGGGAAAGTCCTTCCTCAGACCTGGCATCACGTCATACAAGGCATAGCATAAGGCATTCATTAAAATCTGCACTCCTCAAAACCATGTTGTAATAGAAGCCATAAGCTGTACTGGAACTACCACCTTGTTCAGCTTCATTGCCTCTACAGATGATGCATCCTAATCTTGCTCACACCACTAGATCTGCACAAGGTAACCTTACTGTAAATGAAGACAGTACTACTAAGCAAGTCTTGGGATATGATACTTATTATAAGACAGGCTACATGTACTGAAGGAAAAACTGGCACCCTGTACAAGCAGAAAAGCTGGATCCCTTTCAAGTGATTCTTTCAAGTCTTATATAGTGTTAACCAGCCCTGCGTTTGAAATGCCTAAAGCCACGCCAACAGCTGAACACAGGTCTGCAAGACATGACTCACAGAATCTCAGAATCCCAGAATCCCAAGGGTTGGAAGGGACCTCAAAAGATCATGTAGTCCAACCCCCCTGCAAGAGCAGGGTAAGCTAGAGTAAGATGCTTTCTTGTGATCACTGAGCAAGAGGCATATCCCTTCCACTGACTGTGCTAGTGCATGTAGCATCTATCTGCCAAACAACAAAAAACTGTAGAGCCTCCATGAGCTGGTTTAGAAATGTTGTTAACTTTCTGCTAGCCTTCTTTTATTTTTCTGGTTAATTAATAAGGAACTATTTCTCAAGCCTTTTTCCCTCAAACAATATTTGAAAAGCTTCATCAATGTCATCTTTAGATCTTACCTAGTTTTTCTGTAACAGAGTTCTCTACTAAAAAGACTTTCACTGTACAGAATTTAAACCCAGTTGTTATTAAAATATTTAATCAGGCACATTTCTTCCTAACATTAGAAAAGTTTATTGGTTCCTGACACTTTCTATTCTGAATGTTGCTTTGTTGAACTGTGCACATGTAATCCATATAATTTAATTTTCACTGGCAGAAAATGAATTGAGCTTTCACTAGCAGAACACATTTGGGCTAAGGTGAAACCTCCTGTTTTCAGAGGAAGTATATTAGATAAGAATTTTTATATTTAATATATATATTTCTTAATCACCCTCATCATTCTCTTTCATCTGCCCTTTAAGACAATGTTAAAAAAAAAAAACAAACCAAAGCAAACAAACAAAAACATGCTGTGGTATTTTATATTTCCTCCCTCTTCGCAGAACATTCATTACTTAATGTCCATGGGATTTTAAAAACAGTGCCAAATCACAATAACCATTTTCTTTTTCTACCTTCCTTATACATAGAGCCAAGGAATGGTTAAGGTTGGAAAGGACATTAAAGATCATCTGTTGCAACACCTCTTCCACTAGGCTAAGTTGTTCAAAGCCCCATCCAACCTGTCCTTGAACACTTCCAGGGATGGGGCAGCCACAACTTCCCTGGGCAGCCTGTTCTAGTGTCTTACTCTCCCCCCCCCCCAGAGTAAACAATTTCTTTTTAATATCTAATCTAAGTCTCCCTTCTGTCAGTTTAAAGCCATTCCCCCTTGATCTGTCACTACATGTCCCTGTAAAAAGTCCCTCTCCAGATTTCTTGTGGGTCCCCTTAAGGTATTGAAAGGCTACAATAAAATCTCCCCAGAGCCTTCTCTTCTACAGGCTGAACAATCCCAACTCTCTCCACCTGTCTTCACAGGAGAGGTGCTCCAGTCCTCTGATTATCTTTGTGATCGTCCCTCTTGTGTATAAAGCCCCAGAGCTGAATGCAGTACTGCAGGTGGGGTCTCAAGAGAGCAGAGTAGAGGGGCAGGGTCACCTCACTCGACCTGCTGGTCACACTCCTTTTGATGCAGCCCAGGATATGGTTGGCTTTCTGGGCTGCAGTGCACACTGTGAGCTTATGTTGAGCTTTTAGTCAATCAACACCACCAAGTCCTTCTCAGGGCTGCTCTCAATCCAGTCTCCACCCAGCCTGTATTTGTGCTCATGATCGCCCTGACCCAGGTGCAGGACCTTGAACATGGCCTTCTTGAAGTTCATGAGGTTTGCACGGGCCCACCTCTCAAGTGTGGCAAGATCACTCTGGATGGCCTCCCTTCCCTCCAGCTTATTGACTGCATCACACACTTGATGTCATGGGCAAACATGCCAAGGGTGCACGTAGAACAGTCCCAATCCCAGTACTGACCCCTGAAGAGCAACACTTGTCACCAGTCTCCACTTAGACAACAAGCTTTTTTTCTTCTCCCATCAATGCATACCTGTTTTCATTTTGGTCATACCAGTAATTTTAGAATGCTTAGGTTTTGCTATGGACAGAGTATCATTACAGGATAAAATGCAAGGTTCAGACATTTTAAATTCACTTCCCGAGGGAAGTGAAGAGATTATGCTTGTCAGAGTACAATATTTGGTCAATGTCATTAATAAAAGGATAAACTGTCATATGTTATACTGAAGTGCCGCTTAGGCATGCACTCACTGAAGAGAAAATCATCAAGAAGACTAATTTGAACCAGGTACTGATGCTGTTTTTGTCACTGACACCAGTGCACAAGAATGAAAGGGTAAGTAAACGTGTGAGATATGACCTGGAAATATGAGTTTACTTTTTGGGTCAGACATAGTGAGCTTGCATTGCGGGACTCAGAATTTAGGAGGGAAATGGTTTTCAAAAGTAATAGAGTTGGAGTTCAAAGTGTAAATTAAATTTCAGTTCTGTCCTGAAAGATGTCCAAGAACTTGGGTGAGCATAGGTATTATTCAGTATATAAAGCTTTGGGTAATTTTTCTTTATCTTAGTAGCAGTGGTTTTCTAATACAGAGAATTTAAAAACAGGTGAGTAGATTATTTCAATCACTAACTCGCAGTACTAGTTAAAGTGACTGCATATAGAACACATAAACAAAGAACTCAATGTTAATAAAAAAAATATGCCCAAATGTAAGGACATTTTGGAATTGAGACTGCAGTTTCATTGCATCCATTGCTACTTGGATGAGGAATTTGCAAAACCTACCTCATCTTTTCTGGTATAAGTTGTTATGCATATTTTAGACATGTATAAGACTGCTAGTGGCTGGTGTTACAGTATTGTTATGTGTTCTCTGGGATCACCTCATTCAGTTATGCAAATTCCATGTTCATCAAGAAACAGCAGCCAATATCTTGATCACTTGTTTGGAGAAGATCAACTTTGGTAAACTATCTGATAAGAGAGCTCAAAAAGGAAATACTGAGACATAAGGCTGCTCTTTGATCTGTGGTCTAAGATCTATTTTAAATTGTCATCAATACAGCCAAGGTGGCCTAGATGTTATAGCATACAGCTGGAATATGTTAGCAAAACAGATGAGTCACATATTTACATGATTCCATGATCTTCAGTGACAGTATGATTATACTTGAGGAAATAAAATACACAAATATACAAAATATACAAAAAACCACAATTATAAAAAAATACATCTGGTGAAAAAGGAAGTGCCTCTAATCTTGAAGAGCCACATCTGGTGAAAAAGGGTGGGGACCTCTAGTTTTTAGAGGACAAGTTATCTTTCCCTCTTACATTTCATAACCCCTAAATCAACCCAAGATTTTGGAGGCCTACTGCCATGAGAGTGTATGATACATGAACCTGATCATTCAACATATCTGGACAAAGATCTAGTTACGAATCAAAACTTTATTATAAGACCACTCTTCAGTCATTTTAACATGTGTCACCTTTTCAATCACTGCTGAGCATTTTCACTTGTTTCCAGCTTATTATTAGAATACTTAGCCAGAATAACAGACTCTGGATTAACTTCTGAGATAAATACACAGTTTAACTGCTAAAACATCTTACATGATTCTAGCTGGGATTTGTCTTCAAAAATTTGAGATAAAAAAACATACATCACAAATTATATATTGCTTAATGGTAATCTTCAAAATCCAGCAGTAAAACAGCTGTCAGATTTTGTTTTAAACTGCAGGGTTTATTCTCTTACCCTAGAGACTTGAGGTTTTACATAACTTTTATCCCATCTAATGTCAGTCTGAAGTGAACTAGGCTCTCGTAATTTTAGTGGAAAATTCTCTTAGCTTGCAAATATTTTTCAGTGTTTGTGTGTTAGTCCATTTGTCAGGTTGTGCTTAATATGCACCATAATAAACTTCAGTTTATGTATCTTTCAGTCATGCTGGGAATGTATAAATAGGCAAAGGAAACATAACTCCCTGAAAACCACATTCTGCTTAATGTCAGCAGCTGCTTAGTAGTCTCCTTTATGAGCTTATTTAAATCATGTACTGCAAGGTACAACAGAATTTTCTGTAAGCTAAGTGGAACTGTCTAATTACTCTTCCTAAGTGAGTGCAACAGAACTCCTTGGCATTCTTCGGAGTACTTTCTCTTTCCGACATTTGCATTAGAGCTGCCATGGACAGCAGTGTATGCTTGCTACCAGTAGTTAATCATCACAGGTTTTCAATCCTCCTCTTAAACATCAGCTGATTTTATACAAGCAGCTCTACCCTCAATTGGTTAAAATTTAAGGGCAAGCTACCAGGCAGTTTTAAAACAGAAACTAAAATACCCTCTTGTACCTTCTGCTTACTTGTAAATACTAATTCTGCCTTGCAATTTAGTTGGCCCATTTACCTAACTACCTCATGTTGATTGTAATCACTCATCTTCATTTTTCCCATAAGTACAGAATAAGAAGAGAAGAATTTAAACTGCAGATGCTCCTCCTCATTTGTTTACAACACATTGTGGATATATTGGAAAGCTCAAAAAGGCACAAGTAGTCTGCATGATATCTATCTCTTTTTTCTTTCTTTCCCTCACCTTATATATATATATATATGTTATGAATATATGTGAGTATATATACCTATACACTCCAGTGTACTTTTTATGTCCATCAAAAAAGGAAAAGTTTGGGTAACATAAGCTAGACCATAAATACCACAAATAAGTCTATGCTATGTAAATGGAGCCCATTAATTGCAATAGCCTTAATGTTTGACACTGCCTGAAGTACTGTCCATCATTTAAGCAGTGAATTTATTTATAAGAAATGAGAAATGGTCTTTTTTCATGGAATATGAGAATAACATGAGACCATGTATTTCTTTTGCTAAATGTTTTTCAAAATATATTAAAACAGGTATTCTTTTTTCAAATAGAATTTGAAAGTTGGCTTGATTTATTTAAAGAAAAAAAAAGGCATGAACATTCTAACATTTTTTGCCTTTCTAATGCTTTTATTTTTGTAATTACTTGTGCTTTATCTTTTCACTACTAATTTTTAGGAGAAAAAAAAAAACCTGTTAGACAGAGAGATGCTCTGAGGATGTAAAGAGAAAAGAAAGACATCAGTCTTCTGGAAAAAAATACTTTCAAAATTTTACTTCAGAAACAAATCCTCTTTCAAAAGGGTAAAAGTTTTTACTTTTGCATCAAGAAAACTACTTTTCCACCTTAAACCAACAGTGGAGCTGTTAGAGCAAGTCCAGAGGAGGCCCACTAGGATGATAAAGGGGATTAAGCACCTCCCATATGAAGACAGGTTGACAAAGCTGAGGCTGTTCAGCCTGGAAAAGAGAAGGCTGCGTGGAGACCTCATAGCAGCCTTCCAGTATCTGAAGGGGCGCTATGGGGATGGTGGGGAGGGACTCTTCATTAGGGGCTGTAGTGACAGGACAAGGGGTAATGAGTTAAAACTTAAACAGGGGAAGTTTAGGTTAGATATATGGAAGAAATTTTTTAACGTGAGGGTGGTGAGGCACTGTAACAGGTTGCCCAAAGTGATAAATGCTCCATCCCTGGCGGTGTTCAAGGCCAAGTTGGACAGAACCTGGGGTGACATGGTTTAGTGTGTGCTATTCCTACCCATGGCAGGGGGGCTGACAATTTTAAGGCCCTTTCCAACCCTAACTATTCTATGATTCTATGGTTATATTGAGCATGTTTACAAAAATCAGTACTGTGATCTTGCACTGATGAGAAGCTGTGAGGATTTTTTTTCGTCAGTTTTAATGCTGCATTATACTGAGCACTTCTGCTTTATAAGGTCCTTAAAGAATATGTTTAAATTTAAACTTCTGGTTTCACTTACAGCAATAACATAGTATTCTTTGATGTTATAGCAGTATTTACTGAGGCACACAAACAGTAGCATGATGTCAGCAAACACTTCACTTCCAGAACTGAAATATGTAATATTGCTTTACACACTTAAACTTAAGCATGTGCTCTAGTAAGAAATCTCAGTGCTTGGCAGTCATCTCTTGGTCCCTTCTGCTTGCTGCCCACACAATGTAAACAAGCTGGCTACACTGGCATTGCTAGTAATGAGCCATAAACACTGTACTGAGTTTGCAAAGCCTCAGCACTGATGTTTGAAAGTCCTTCTCTGGATTAACATTTCTTGACCTGCCTGCAGCTTCATTTTATTCAGTTTAGCTTTGACAGCAGTTTCTCTAATTGACCAGGCATCCATGGCTAGATTGATTTACTTTTGTTTATGTGAGACAAACACAATTTTAAATAGCAGCAACAAGAAGCTACTCTGTGCAGAAAACATTTGGGACTAACATAGAGACAGAGTGTAGGGAAACAGCCTGGTACAACAGCAGAGGCTTTGTCAAGTAAAGCACAGGATGCTGAACAGAGGTGCAGAGGTGTGGGATGGTGAGAATTGGGACACAGAGTGGCCTTGGAGGCCCCACAGCTATGCACAGCTCACCCATGGTCCTTTACAGAAATGCAGACCTGAACAAAATGAGGCTTAAGAGTGACACAGACAACACAGAAATAGCATTTAACATATGTAAAATGTACCATATATGGTAAACTTGGGTGTAATATGGAACTGCAGACCAGTGAAGCAGCAGAAAGATACAGTATGTTACCAAACATATGGAAAATAAGGGAATCCTAGACCAAGGAAGAAGGAGTGACCAGTGAAGGATTCCAGATGCAGAAGACTCTGTGTAACACACCCCACCTTAGCACCAGCATGTGCCACCTGGACCTTAAAACCCAGAGGAGCAGTGGCAGGGTGAGCATCTCTCCAGGTGAAGGAGTAGAAACTAAGACATACGACAGATTCAACTGCATAATTTTTCTCTTTTTTTTTTTTTTTTGTAACAATTAGAACTAGACTCACAATTCTTGAAATATGGTACTAAGATTTCAGTCATAGTAAAAATAAATTCTTAGCTTTATATACACATTTTTATATATATAACGTATGCCCACTCTTTGCATATAAACATGATTTTGATCATAACAATGAATAATTAGACTGTTTGTAGGAAATATTAGCATTACCAGAACAAAAATTAGCGCATTGCTGGTGTGAAGTCAGCATATTCTATGAGGCAGAATTCTTTCTTTAGAAGATAAATAACCTCAGGGCTATGTCAGAAAGCAAAATTCCTCTTGATCTGTTGCTTTGCTCAGCTGAGGATAACACTTAAAAGAAGAAACACTCTCAGACCAAATTTGCATGACAAACTTTTTCTGGAACAGTTTGTTGATGTGGACTATATGAGGAAGTATGATTAACTACCAAATGAATTAGACTAGGGGAAAAATACTGATACAGGGTATACAGGGACAACTTTTTGACATTTTTAAATGCAAGTCCAGCTAAGCCCTTTTGCCATAGGGGAACATCTGTACATTGGATCATGAAGACAATTTATTTTCTTCCTAAACCCTCCCGAGTGACAGGCTCCTCTTCTTATCCTGTCAACATGTTTCCAAACCTCACATTCTGTTCTGGTACCTGTAATAGTCTTAGGTCCCTTCATACTACTTAGAGTCTGTGAAACATCCCATCTTTTGTTTCTCTAATGTGAGGAACATGGGTATTTGTTAAGCCTTTGGTTCATCAACAACTTAGTTCCCTTTCAAATTCTAGTTTCCATCTTCCACAGTTCTTTTTGCATGTTTTTATCTGTCTCTTGCCTCATCTATTTTTTTCTGTTCCCATTTCATTGTGTTATTTCTTTTTTTCTGATCTTCAGGATAAAACCTTTTCCTACTCTACCACTTTTGTTAGCCCTGCTGTTTTTTCTCTGTTGACAGATGTCTACACTTCTGGAGTTGCCCATGCAGCTTCTGCTCTTTACTGTTCCCTTGTGTCAGTAAAAGATCTCCATGTTCAGACAGACCCACTCTGAAGTGTTATTTCAAAAAACCCTAGCATGATTGCAAAAAAAGCTTTTTCTTGACTCAGGGATTATCAAGGCAGGTCAAATTAACTAGTTTTTAGAAAACCTGTACATGAAATAGAATCAAGAAATCATTTAGGTTACAAAAGATCTTTAAGATCAAGTCAAACTGCAAACCTAGCACTGCCAAATCCACCACTGAACCGTGTCTCTAAGTGCCACATCTATGTCTTTTAAATACCTCCAATCATTTCCCTTGGGCAGTCTGTTCCAATGCCTGACAGCCATTTCATTGAAGAAATTTTTCCTAGTACCCAGTCTAAGACTTCCCTTGAGGACATTTCCTTTTGCCTTATCAGTTGTTACTTGGGAGAAAAGACCAACACCACTCTGCTACAACCTCCTTTCAGGTGGTATTAGAGAGTGATGAGGTCATTCCTGAGCCTCCTTTTCTCTAGGTTAAACAACTGCAGTTCCCTCAGCCAATCTTCATATTTTCTCTAGATCCATCAACAACTTCATTGACCTTCTTTGAACATGCTCCAGCACCTCAATGCCCTTCCTCTAGTGAGGGGCCCAAAACTGAACACAGGATTTGAGGTGTGGTCTCTCCAGTGCCAAGTACAGACCAACAATCACTTCCCTCCTGTTGCTGGCCACACTTTCTGATATGAGTCAGAATGATATTGTTGTTCTTGGCTACCTGAACACACTGCTAGCTCCTATTCATCTGGCTATACCTCCGGGTGTAGCCTATACCCCCCTATACTCCTAGGTTATTTTCTACTGGACAGTTTTTCCAGCCGCTCTGCCCTAACCCTGTAGCATTGTATGGGGTTTTTGTGCGGCACCCAGCACTTAAACTTGTTGAATCTCTGTTGTGGTGTAAACCCAGCCAGAAACCAAGTACCACACTCACCCCTCCCCCAGGCAGGGTGGGAAGGATAACAGAAAGAATGTCAACCTTGCAGATGAGAATAGTTTAATAATGAAAATAAAGTACAGTGTAGTAATAATAGAAATAATATCAATAATGACAATACTGCTAATAATAAGGAACAGCAACAACAAAACAAAAAAACAAAATGAAAACTTGGAAGACACAAGAGATGCACAATACAATTGCTCACCTGCTGACCAACACCTAGCCCAATCCGAGTAGGGATCTGTCCCTTCTGGGTAACTCCCACCAGTTTATATACTGGGCATGATGTGCTCTGGCATGGAATACCCCTTTGGCTAGTTTGGGTCAAGTGTCTTTTTGCTTCCTCCCAGCTTCTCTTGCCCCTTCTTCACTGGCAGAGCATGAGAAACTGAAAAGTCCTTGACCGGGGTAAGTGCTACAGAGCACCAACTAAAACATTGATGTGTTATCAGCACTGTTCTCAGACTAAAGCCAAAGCATAGCACTGCAATAGCTACTAGAAAGAAAAATATTTTTGTTCTCGCTGAAATCATGTCATTCTCATTCAATTGGCCTAAGTCCATTGATCCAGCTTGTCCAGATCTCTCTGTAGAGCCTTTCTACTAATGATTAATTATATAAAATACTCAGATGGCAAATAAAGGAGGTCATATCTTGTAACTGTGTAAAATACTAGATACATAGTCTACTAAAGCCCATGGGATACAGTGTTTTCCTCAACACCTTAATTTAATAAATCTTACATTGGTCTAAATAATAGATATAAGGATACTGCAGCAAACACATGTTCATCTTGAGGATATGATGGAACGGCTGGCCTTTATTGCTGTGAGGAGCTTTATGTGGGGCCTGGACCTACACCGCTGTTCATGAGCTCAGGAGCCTTCAGCATTGGCTTCTTGCAGGTTGGTTTCTAGCTGGTGGATCTCAGACCCAAGTTGAAGCCATGTCACCAGCCCTGACTCCCACTGCCCCTGGCAGATCTTCACTGGTCAGGTCTCAGTCAGTCTGTCCTCTTACAATGTCCAGGGCTGCTGAGGGGATCATGGCTTCCCAAAGCCCTGCCTGCCACACTCAGGAGCCAGAGGGTGAGGGCAGGGCCCTGCCTGCACCTAGGGCAACCCTGCCTTCACTGGGGTCAGAGCCTTCCCACCATTATCCTTGGAAGGTGTTTCTGGTCAAGCAATCTGCCCATAGGAAACATCAGGTTCTCCTTTGCTTATGGTCCATCCTGCTCAATCACTCCTGTCTTTTTCCCTTTTATTGTCTTCAATCAGATTAAATGGCTGTGTGTGGGAAAACTGTACTCTTGGAAATGAATCCTAGTATTGCTCTTAAAATGCTTGGAGAGTATATGAAATCAAGATGGGGCGTTGCTCACTTCGCTGTTCACCTCTCAAATTAATATTTTATGAAGGATATTTTTAGTGAAGCAGAACTCCAGTTATGGAGGAGAGCATAAAACTGTGGTGGGGGAGGGCTAATAAAAAATGAAGGAAAGCTTAAGTTATATAACCTGTAATTCTTCCTAGCTTATTCCTAATATAAAACAGGTTTTCAATTGTGACATAAATTAAATGTTCATCTAATGTTTATAAGCATTACTCCTGGAACGGATCAATGTTTGCTTTGATTTTAATTACAGAAAAATCAAATATTAACTGTAGTGTGTTAATCTGAGGACCTGTGATTTCAAGCCCTAAGCTTTTTGAAACCTGTTGCAAGATTTTCTCTACTGTTTATGCTGTACAAGCTCTTCTCCATGGGGTTTAAAACATAACAAGATATTTCAAGATTCGGAACAACAGAAACTTGTAATGGAAATCTGCAGAAGAGCAAGTAAGTACCTACTTATGTGTGATGAAATGAGGAGCCCTAGTGTGAAACACATTTTCATATAAGCTTTTTAATCAAAGTATCCAAGAGTTTCTAAATTTAGGGCTTTTCTGTCAGCAAGATTTTAGTGGGTTTTCTCCACACAAAGTCCACAGCTTTTTTTTTTTGTTGTTGTTTGGTTTGTTTTGTTTTAGTGTTCAGTTTCTTAGCATTTGTTTATTTGTTAGGGGGGAATAGTGTTTCTAGATTTAGAAGGCAGGTCGTGTTTTTAATCCATGTAAAAATCTTTCCAAATTACCTGAACTTTATCACTTCCAAAACTGTTGGTCTGGATGACACTAAGGAACCATTTTGGTTTTGAAAAATTGCTTACATTTTTGTATCATTGCAAAATTGTGAAAAGGCTAGAAATAGCCTTGTGCTACCATAATATATCAATTTCAGCTACAGAAAAAGCCTCCCACAGGTCAGGTGTCTTGTTCACTCAATCTTAGTAAGAATGTTACGTGTTTTTTTCAATCCCTTCTACATCAGGAGAAAGCTCAAATGTTGGTGAGGAGAGATGTCCAATACTATTTTTTATGCAAAACATTGCATAATTCCTTTCCTGGCATTCACCATGGTATCTGTAGTAGTCACCATTTCAGACTTGTTTGATGCTTAAGTACTGAACAAACTAATTCAAAGATAATTTTGGACTGTGCCTTAGGTGTGGATTTGGAAAATAGTAAACAGGCTAGGACTTGGAGAGCTTCTGCATGGGCTGGTTGTGGAGCTGGTAATGCTGCTGTTTGCCAGCCAGAATCACTGGGACTACAAAACAGCACCTGTCATAAGATGAAATGTGATCTAGTGCTAATTAAGTGAATGAATGAAACATGCAATTCTAAACTATCTAGCTAGAAACCAAAAATAGCGCAAGAGTATTCTAGTCCTCTCTTCTCTCATGACATTATGTTATCAATACCTAATTGCTTCCAAATAAAAAGGCTATAAAGTATCCAAAAAAAGCTGACAGATAAATACTCAAGTTTTAGCTGTTATTTCTATTGCAGCTGAATATAGTTTTCCTGTCATTAATATGTTCTCTGAATTTGCACGAGTATTCTGTTTATTGGCAATTCTATCACTTCCTCTTTAAGAAGAACAACCTGCCATTTTCTGAAAGAAAGATATCCGGATGTTAGTTCTCTTTCTTATAGAATGGACTTTGAAGAGCACATGGCATAAATAAGAGGATCACAATTGTCTCTTGGTTTTGATAAATTTAGAAAGCAAGAAAACCCTCAATCATTCAAGATTTCTGAAAGGAAAAAGAAAAAGCTGTATTTATTGTCCGATTTCAGGGTTTTGCCCATCAGTATAAAAGATGCAAGAACCCATGTTAACCATGAGTTCACCTAATTCTGCAGATACTTCAGATACTGAATAACCCCTAGAGAGACTATTCTATCAAAAACCTGAGTCTTTTCCTGCCTTTCCCAGATGTAGTTAACTGAAGCAATAATGCACATACAGAATTAATTTATTTAGATATATTAAGTATTTCTAGGATCACTTTCCATAATCATTGGAAAGAATAATTAACCTCTGAAAGTGTAATACATCCAAAAATGGTCAATTTTTGTTATATTCTCTGGTATTTCTATAAAATCCTTCCAAAATGCCCATGCATGTGTAATAGATTGTATCAGATACTAGGTTCATGGAAAACCAACATAACAAAACCAAAACAAACAAAACCCAACAGTGTCAGATAGAATTCAAAGTCATGCAGGCTTCTGTTACTTCTATGTAAACATAATTAATCATGAAAATTCTATTTTTAATTGCATTGCAGGTTGAAATATTGCTCATAGAAAATCCTTCTGGAAGCAATAAAAAATTACATTAACTTTTGTATTTTCTTTCTACATCTTGGTAGCCTACTTGTAACGACTGGACAGGGCAAGAGAGAAATATTTAGAAAGTAATGCAAGTTACTTGATGACCAGTAGACCATGCAACTCGAAAGATTGTGAAGAAGGGGGAAATATAACATTTGAAGGAAGTTAAAAAATAAGATATTCACTTTTTTAAAAGAGGAAGGCTATTGTGAGAAATAAGTACTACTTTTGGAGAAGAGTGAGGATGTATGTAACAAAAATTTGAGCATCTGATTTAAAATAGCCTCAGCTTCTCCTGTAGCCAGTCAAAAGAAGAAAATATCAGCACCTGAAATCTCAACTCCTCTGCCAGCAAAAGATGGTTTAAGTAATTTTCCAGAAGTCCCTACTAGCTAGAGTTTAAATGAGTAATCTGGCCTCAACATCTCAATCTTAGATGATTAAAATTGATTTGAGATTGCTTAGGATGGTAATGCTAGAAATATACTGAAGACAATGAAAAATAAAAACTAGATTTAGTTAAAACCCCACTGATTTTCACTTATTAAAGCAAATACGAGTAAAAGAATTTGAAGTCACAGAATCACTGATCCGTGACAGATCAGCAAGTCTGTTTCCCTGTCCTAGGGCATAATAACTTAGATTATAACCTTCTTGCCAGTGTCTCAGTCGTTTGTTCTTAAAAATTCCTATGGGTGAAGACCAATTCATTTACTTCCATAGCAGAAAACGAACATCCTGTCATCATGGGCTTTCTTTCCTGCATCAGCCTTTTTAGCTCTTTGGAGATCTGTACCATGTCCACTCTCAATATTCATTTCTTTTGACTAGAAGACCCAAGGTTGGACACATTTAATATATGAGGAATCATTCTTTATTTCTCACTTCTGCAGTACATACGCTTTATTTGCAACGCTTACAATAGTGCCTTCCCTTGTTTTTTGACCATTCTGGACATGTAGTGGTCACTAACTAGGCTAGATTACTCTCTTTTAGAATGTCTAGGTGTTCTTGACTCATTCTCATCTGACAATTCAGTGATGCACCCTGATGCCTTTACCGCATAGCTGCGATCTACAAAGTTATTGATTGCTAGATGAATTTGCCTGAGCAGCATCCCCTTTCCCTTTCCTCTGTTAAAGAACATTGTGAATCTTTCATGTCACACACCATCAATTTTCCAAGATTATTTTGAGTCCAAAATTCCCTCTCCTGTATTCGAGGAATGTCTTTCAAAGTGGTGTAATTTGTGGGTTGAATAAGTACATTTCTTCACTCTTATTGTTAATAAGAATGTTGAAAACAAAAAATGTCTAATTCTCCCTGATAAACTTTTGCTATTGTTAATAGCAAAACACTGAGGGGCATTCAGATTTCAATGAGTTCACAGCCCAATACGTTATTTTCAGCTAGACCATGCCTCCTTGTTTGAGCAAAGAGTGTCATGTGTCAGAAGTCTTACTAGCATGAGAAAATGACATTTGCTACTTCTACTCTATCCACAAGTCTTATTGCCATGTCAGGGAAGGAAATTAAATTGGTCTGACAGAGCTTTTTCCTTGACAAATCCATACCTCTTAAAAGACATTTTCCTCACTCAGTTGTTCAGCTTTGAATTTCTGAACTGGAACTGGCACTGTCATGAGACCTCAGTTGTTTTCTGATTACCACAGAAATTTTGGGACAGAAATGGTCTGAACTGCTTAGTTTTAAAAGTAAATTTTTATAAACTTTTTAGTAGTTAGAAGAAGAATATGTAAACAAACTTTCACCTTATATCTGTTAGTGCTTTATTTGACTTCTATCTCCAGTGTACAGATGGTTGAACTCTAAGCCAACTTATTTTGACTTTTTTTTACTTTTTTTTTTTTTTACACTTAACACTCAGCATTATCTATAAAAAAGTATTTAATATGTGATTATAGTATGGGACATTCTGACATGAACAATATGAGTAAAAGTTTATTTCCCTGAATTTGAGTTCTAGGGCAAAGCCATACATTCTCCATACATGTTCTAATTTCCTTTAATTCCCAGGTGCAGAAATAGTAATCAGTTCTTGAAAACCAAAATGAAACTAAAAAAAATAAATTCTAAACAATTGTCCATTCTAATACAATAATGTATGGTCACCTACTTTTGAGATGCTTTTTTTGAAAATGCTGCTAAAAAAGTTGACCATTTCATTGATAATTGGTCTTTATTTATAAAATAAAAAGAATTAGTCTTTATTTACAAAATTAAAGTTAAAATTATTTTCAACTTATGGGAGGGTCACTGTACCACACATTATGTAATGATACAGCTCACACTGGGCAATCTCAATGTCTGATGGAAAACATAATCTGTACTATTCAATAATTAAAGGTGAAAAAAAATGCCCCGAGAGCAAGGTATCTGATAATAATTTTATTTGTTGTTTGCAACAAGTCACGCTGAAATGTAGAAGAGACTCAAGAACTTAATACAAAATGAAGTTATGTGCTAAGGGGTGGGGGGGGTGTTTCTCTTTTCCTTTGTTGAAGTGGTAGTAAACATAAAGTTTTACTGACATGTTACCTGCATATACCAAGAACTTGAGAATATTGCCCTCAAGCAGATGACTTGGTCATTTTTAAGTCTGTTTAGATAAAGCAGTCAGGTGGACTCTGTTTTTGAATGCTATCCAGTTGACCAACAGAAACACAATCTTACTGTGCTTATTATCTGTCTAATATTTGGCAAAAGATTTATTTATTTTATTTTGATTTCTTCATGCAGTCTTCAGATTTTAGACGGGAACATACGAACAGCCCAAAGATCTATCTGGTATTTGTGTTCTCTTAATGACAGTGGTCAAAAGCAGATATCTAGGGAAGAGTATAAAAACAGGGTAAACATATGATGACACTTCCCCAAACAGTCCTTTAGCTGCCAGTAATTTATGGCTCAAATTGCTTTTTTTTTTATTCTCTGCCCAAAGGTCTCACAAAGCATGGTTCGTGTTTCATAGTGACTTTCAGAAATCCTGATGAAATCAAATGAACAACCTCAGGTTTTGTGTTTCTGTATCTTTCTTGTCCTTATCTTTATGTGAACAACATATAATTTCATTAACCAGTTCCACAATTACTTTTTTAACCCTGCTTATTACCATTCTGTAATCTCATTTACTGGGAATGCCCAAGATCATGTTTAGATTTACAGGTTTATCTTCTCTCCAACTCCAAATTTTCTGTGCAGGAAAGCTCTATTCTAGAATTTCTAACCACTGACAGAACTGCAAATTTGAAATGCAGGGCTCACAATAAATTGTAGTGAATCAATTCTTAAACAGATTGCAGTTTACTTCATTAGGAAGTTGGACTGGTGCTCACACAGTGCCCGATATCCCTATTGTAGACAAAACCTTATCTTTTAGATAAGACTGTAGCGTCAATCATTCCAGTCATCCAATCAGTACTCTTTAACCTTTGTTTTGTTTTTTACCAGATCTGTTTTGAGCAATTTGGCTTTTTCAGTATAACCAAACAGATTTGCAAAAAGCTCGAAAGATAAATTTCATTGAACATTATGAAAGCACATTTGAGAATAGTTTGACAACCAAAAGTATGGGCTAAATATGGCAACAGTGTTCAGTCACCATTACTGAAGTTTGTACAATATGATAAGACATTGTCTGCTCTCCACTTTTTTACAATCTCTTTCTTCTTCCTTATTGATTTTGAGGTCCCTTAGTGGAGCAAATTGCTTCAGTCGAGTTAGGATAAATGTTCCCAGCTGATGATCTTCTGAAAAGAAAGAAGTCAAGAGCATGAAAAACCTCTTTTAAGAAAAATCTGTGATAAAGATTTTTGTTTTTCAAAGCTCCTTTGTTGGTTTTTATTATTGACAATTTAAGTTCATCTCCAACCACACATGCATACAGGAAGACTTTTTTTTTTTTCCAATTAAAATGTGCGATATGACTTCCACTTTTTTGAAACAGCAACAAATTACAGTGTGCATTTTTGATTGTTATACATTTGGGAAGCAATTTGACAAAAGGAGTTGGTATTGATTAAGGATAATTAGTTCTGGTGGGAGAATCATTTTCCAAAGTCAGCTTTCTGCTAATAGTGACTAGAAGGTGAGGACAAAATATAATTACAGTATAAATGTTCAAATTTGATTTTCATCTAAGCTATTAATAAATCCTTTAAAAATCATTTCTTGTTGATTACATTCTCTTCTTTTCATAATCCAATTTGATGGCAGTGTTAGGCTTTTCAGACATGGATACGTGACATTTGAGAGTCAGTTAAATGCCAGTTAAATCAATCTTCTATCTTTGCTATTAAAACTGTCTGAGGTTGTCTGTCTATAGATGTCAATAACCCTTCCAGCTTAATCTTGATACCTGGGAAGGTGATGGAGTAACTTAATTGAATGTTTTCACAATGTATGCAGAACTGCCCCTCTCTGTGGGCTGTTCAGAGTGGAGAAGAGAAGGCTGTGTGAAGCCCTCATAACAGTCTTCCAGTATCTGAAGGGAGCCTACAAGGATGCCAGAGAGGGACTATTCTTCAGGGACTGTAGTGGTAGGATGAGGGGTAATGGGTTTAAACTTAAACAGGGGAAGTTCAGTATAGGGAAGAAGTTCTTTACTGTGAGGGTGGTGAGGCACTGGAACAGGTTGCCTAAAGAAGTGGTAAATGCTCCATTCCTGGCAGTGTTCAAAGCCAGGTTGGACAGAGCCTTGAGTGGCATGGTCTAGTGTGAGGAGTCCCTGCCCATGGCAGAGGGGTTGGAACTAGATGATCTTAAGGTCCTTTCCGATACTAACTATCCTATATTTCTATGATTCCTGCATGTTTAAAACATCTGATTTGTGTGAATATATATGTCAAGATCCAACCTGGAAAAGTCATGAGGAACTTTATTACAACTTGGATTTACTCACTGTGGTATTACTAGGAAATGTGCAGTGGAGGTAAGAGTGAATAATTATTGGCGTCATAGTAAAGACCAGCAAATTATCCATATTCTCTTGTATGATTTTTTAATATCCTTCTTATATAATGCATTCTCTAAAATACCTTAGCTAGCACCAGTGCTTTTCATTTTCATTCAACTTTAATGCATTCACAGGATTCAAAATATTTTCAGAGACTTTTCAGTTCTTTTGATCCAGCACTTACACATTGCAATGTTTATGCAAATCAGGAAGCAAGCAATCTTTCTGATAAACAACTTAACCCTCTTCTATTCGTTGTGTTACCTTAAGTGCAGCAGATACATGGCATTTTTTGTACATGTGGATATTTGTGTAAGCCAAGAGAAATGCCTGCTGGTTGCAAGCAGTAGTGATACAAAGCAACTGGCAAAGCGAAATCAACAATTTGAATCCTGGATTCACAAAGGTAGATTCAATAGAGCATTTCACCCCACTGTCTTGCTTCCAACCTTGTGTTCATATTCAGCTTTACGCTTTCTCACCTTTCTCCTGCAACACTCATTCCAATCACAGTCAATCACAGTCATCTGCAATTACATTACTTACTTCCTTTTTCATGACCGGGCTTTCATAGAGTGCTGCTGTGGCACAGAAGTGTTCCTGTTGTCCTGACCTGTTGGCTATCCAGAGCAGCATCATGCTAGATGTTTTCTGTCTCTCATATTAGTCTTACCTGATTTTTCTTTACTAAATCTATGGTAAACCAGGGATGGGAAAGAAAAGTATGCCTGGTTATTGTTGCATGTACAGCCAATGATGTAACTGAACAAGACTCCTGCACACACATACAAATGAAAAACACACAGGCATAGTTTTATGTATATGTATTTACAAGGACAATAGCTTAGCACTCACAAGTCCACCACTGAACCATGTCCCTAAATGCCACATCCACATGTCTTTTAAATACCTCCAGGGATGGTGACTCAACAACTTCCCTGGGCACTCTGTTCCAATGCCTGACAACCTTTTCTGTGAAGGCATTTTTCCTCATATCCCATCTAAACCATTTATATTTCTAAATTAAGTCTAAAAAAATAGTGAGAAAAATGCTAAGTGGTTAGACACCACAGCAGCTTTGCCTATATTATATCATCATGTTCTGAAAAACTATTAACTGTTATCCCCACTATTGCTTTGTAGATTCAGAAATGAAGTCGTGACTTGTCCAAGGCCTGTGAGATGATAAGTTTCTCATATGAATTTTAGTGTCAAACAACTTCAATCCAATTTATCATTCTAGGTGTCTTTTACTAGCCCACATTATTTGTCAGATAAAATAATTTATTTGCAAAAAAATGCAATTACTTGAATTAGTATGTCAGTCTTCAGATATTCTGATTCACATAGCTGCAGATCACAACAATGTAGATACACCTTTACTATTATTGTGCAAAACTCCTCATTAATATCTCAAATTGTTATTATTTCCTACAGTGATAATGGATATAATGGATACGGCAGCACAGTATATGCATCCACAACCGAGCAGTAAAATTTAAATGTCCTGCTAGCAAGAAAACAAAGCTTGTCACCACTGTTGAGACAGCTTATATTTACAAGCCTTCCATTTGTGACACATTATTTTGGAGGAAAATAGCTACTCAGAAACACATCTATATTAAGCAGTATGTTGAAGAACATAAAGTGGCAACAGTTTCAGGTGCTGGTTTTGACAGGAAGCTAAGCAGACTGAGGGTCATTGAGACAAATGGAACCGAATTGGAGGCGAGGTTATAAAATTGTCCAGAAGGCCTATCCGGTGACTGCACCCGAGATGCTGCAGGAGGATCTACCCCAGCAGTGTTGCTAAATCTTGCAATTTTACTGCCTGTTCCATTAGACTTTGAATCTTCTCAAAGACAACTGGAAGTTATATTAGTATATTAGGATCTCTATTTTCTTACCTTCAACTACAGGAAAAATATAAAATAGGAAACTTATACCAAAATATCCATAAAGGCAAGCACAACAGCAGCAAATTCATAAAGATATAGAACTTCTTCTTGGCTTAGATACACATCATCATATTTAAATTTGGTCATATATGTACTGCCACGCTTGTGTTTAAACACAAGAATTCGGTTTATGAGAACAGGTCTGGAACTCATTCTGTAATTAGAAAAGAAAAAAATACAAGTGAATTCATAATAAAATTTGTAATTGGAATACAGTGGTGATTGTGTAACCCTTTCCTGCCTCCTTGAGCAGCACACAAATATGGAGGTATACTGTTAGGGAAAAAAAATGGACTTTGAAGACATAGGGATATAAATATATGGATTTGATTCTGAGTGATTATAAGGAATTTCATGCATGCTGGTTGTTCACAAGGAAATCAGAGCAGACAAAGCATCAGAGTTGATGGAAACAGGACACAAAGGCTTTTTAATCTAAGTTTTTTATTTTAGTACTTTTATTCAATGACAGCATTGTCACATAATGAAAGGTAAAGATTAATAATCTGATCTTTCCTTTAGTGCTGTGGTAATTTACATAATTTTAAAAATATGGTATAGGGTCAATGTTGGTTTTATACTTCAGCCCTAAGTATATATCTTCTACGTTATTCATTTGACTACTAAGGAATTTGGGATCCCCCTTCTCTTATCTTGATATCACTGCTTCAGATTTGTGACTTTTTCATGCAAATCTCTGTCTTTGATAATGAGCTTTGAAATTTAGCAAGCTAGTCGATACTAATGAGGTATTTCTTTTGGCTTTTTAGTACCACAAACAACCATATAGATTAACATATTCCAAAAGTTTGACTGGAGCATGCTTTGTGATATCTGTGGCCCTCAACGAACTCAGCAAAAGCAGTACTCTACATCAACGCATAGCTGGCAAAACCACATTACTTACTCTATATTCTGATGAGTCCTTTGGGCCCATTATGCTTTGTCAGTGACAATATTCGACTCAACTAAAGATCTCAGTATCTTATTGGTAAAAACAGGAGAGGGAAAAGTACTGTAACCTCCCCAGCTGCTACTACTTCATTACAGGCTCTACACATATCTTTTTAGATCAGGGATCATTGACCTGATAAACTTCAGTAGTTGATTACACTTGCTTTCCATATTGATGTCATGAAGGGGCATTAATTAAGTAAATACATTAAAGTTGCATTTCCCTGTTGAAAGGCAGATGGTTAGTGTGGGCCTGACAAAATTAGCCTATTCATATTATTGTAAGGATTAAACCCACCTAATTCAGGAGATCATTACTTGAAGGACACATCTGAAGTTGTTCTGCAGACAAAGATAAAAGTCTTGAAACCATAAAAGTAGTCCTACTGAAGTTTGCCCAAGCTAGAGAGATGCATGTCTGTTTTGGAATTAACAGGCTAGAAATAGGACAACACCAAACCAGATCATGAATGCAGACAGTGTTCTGGTTGGTGCTTATATAATTTATTAAAATTTGATTGTGATGTAGCTCATTTATGCTCTTCAAATTTGGGGCAGGGAGATTGTTATTGCTGAGATCCCAGCCCTCTGTCCACGAAGTTTTCACTCAAGGACCCAGTTTCTTCCATACAACAGACTATGAGCTGCAGGCACAGCACACAGAAATTGTCTTTCCATAGCTGCCCTTGTCACTTTCAACAACAGAGAGCCAAGAGCAGTAGCAGTGGTTTGTGGAGAAAGAAATAACGGCTAACAGTTGTAGCCTAAGAAGACTTCCCTAGAGCCACTCGCATAAAAAATACTCCTGCCTGGAGTATTTTTACCTCTCCAAGACTGAACTTGAAGCTACACGCATAGCCAACCTAATATCTATGATTAGCCACACTGGGACTGTATATTTTCATCTTTTAACTAAATTTAAAGCTTTGTTTGACTTTACCAAGGCAAGTTCAGCACTTTTCAGGAAGATGTGAATACTCTGAATATAGAAAAATGATTATATAAGGTCAAATTCTAAACAATAGTACTTAAAGAAGGAAATGTAATGTTTTTCCATTGAAACTGATAAGACTTACTCTAAACCAAAACAAAATTACAAGGCAAACCTAAAATAAAATCTGAAGTTCTTCATTTCTTTTACATTAGTTTCTCATCCATCAATCTGTTAGCAAATGAATTTTGACATAATTTTAATGAATAATTACTTATACAGTTGTTTGAAACAGGGAAAGTTAATTTGAGGGCGGGAGGAACCCTTTAATTCAGACAAAGAGAATAGTGCACACCTAGTAAAAGGCTAGTCAACCCTGTATTTAGCACTAGCAGAATGATTTGGCTTAGATATCAAAACAGGGCTGAAAGAGCAAATAGTAAAAATATCATTACTAACAAAATAAAAGATGCTGAGTAAGTGTAAGCTGTGGCCAAGCTTGTAGTGAAAAGTACCAAGGCTGTGGTTCTTCTCACTGTCTATTTAAAAGAGCTCAGTCATTTGAATATGAACACAATTAAACTAGCCTAAATATAATACAAACACCTCAATTAAAGGTATATTTTCAGCAAAAACAAAGGTCATACCAACCATGTACAGCAGTTGCACTTCGGATTCTGGGCTAAAAATAGGCAAAATAGTTTATTGCACAAAAAAATCAGATGCATATAAAGTTTCAGTAAGATTTTTAAGTGAATGTAACAATGGTATGTTTCATTGTAGCTTTTCTTATCAAATATAATATGAAATTCTAATATCCAAATCTGATCATAGTCTCCATTTTGGTCAGATATAGATAAAGGAGATTAGTTGTAAAAAATAGTAATGAAGCTTAGACAGATCATTGAGATATTCCACATGATAATTCACAAAAAGCAACAGTAACTTGGCTAAAGCAGAATGTAGGGTTTCGGAAGCAACATATTAGGACATCAGGTGAGTGTACACTGAAGAAACAATTACAATAGATACAGAGGCCAGTCTGTGTAGCCTTATAAACTTGTCTGCAATAAAAGAGCTGCATTTTACAGAGTGTTAAGAAAGAGCAAGTACTGGCAGCAATGTTCTGTCTTGCATGAGTATTTTAAATAAAAAGAAAAATTTTGCTTGGCCTGCTCAGTGAAAAGGGGATGCAGCACAAGCAACTGGTATACAGAAACTATATATATATATATATATAAATCTATATTCCTGCTTAAAAAATTACAGTACTCATTATTTTAAGGGACTCAAAGAATTGTGAGTGACATCTGAAATTAAATGAGAAAGACAAATAGAAGATAGTAATGGGGTGAAAAGTTAATGGAGAATAAATGCTGGAAAAGAGCAACATTCATTAATTACACAGTTCTGAGCCTGGGAAACTCCTGACAGTGTCATGACATGCAGACTCCTGCACTGACTGGGTAGACAACAGGCAGACTGCTGCACAGCAGTGTACCACAAAGCACACCAATGCTTTCATTTCCCCCATCTGCATATCTTGTATACAAAAGGTCAAGATCTCTGGTTTAGGCTCTCACATGCCTTAAATATCCTTTCCTTGAGATGAGTCCTGTGAAATAAGATTTGCTGTTACCCCTTCCTACGTCCAAGCCAGTGGGACTTCAAGGCTTAAGGGAGCTACTGGTATTAACACATTTAGCTTCATACTCAGAGTAACCATTTAGAGACATTTGCCTTTCTTCATTTATTATACTTCCCAATTAAGAAGCTTGTTACAATCTGAAATAAAGTATGTCACCAATTATACTAGATTTATGTTTTACCAATCGCATAAACATGTTCCATTGCTTTCTCTGTCATCATTTAGATTGTCAATAGCTATTTGCAGGTTTACTTAGATTTCTGCTACTGGTGCATCTATTTCCCTTTCTTTAGAAATAAAGTGAATTACTTATTGAATGTATTTCACTGTTGTTCATAGAAATGAAAAACATTTTTTCAGAGAAAATTAAAGGAAGAATACAAGATGATTTCTCTTTGGGTTTTAAACCTTTTATTTTATAATAGATACCATTAAATTCTACAAAATAAATAACAAGAAATAATAGGGTGAGGGTTAGGAGAAGATACTTGTAATCAAAGGAAGGTCTTCACAACACAATTCAGTTCAGACTGAAGACGGGACAAGGACTGCAGGCAGTAGAATTAAATTTCTTATGTTTATATATCTTATAGGTCATTCATATTGTTCAATTGCATTTATGTCTCTTAAGAACAGTGTGTTCACATACTCTTTCTTTCTAACAAGTTAAGGTAAATGACAACTTATAAACTCAGAAAGCTTATACCTTGTATTAGAAAGGTGGCTGCTGTGAACATCTCACTGCACTGGAAATGCTTCACTTGAAGCCATGAAAGAAAACTCTTCAGGCTTGAAAGACTAAGTCACAGCTATTGTGCCTGATCTGTCAAGGCAATATTTCAATGGTGCAAAAACTTCCATCTGCATCAGAAATCCATTAGTCAGTGAACTTTAATGGAAGAATGAGCATAATGGGTGGATGAGTTCTGCACTGCTTTGCCTGTTTTCTTCCTATTACATATGTGAGGTTTAGAAATATTGACAAAGCATGAATTTGCACTTTAAAGAGCATATCCTTTGAAGTTTTGGATTAAATCAGCACACAATTCCAATGTTTGATACCTTACTAATAGTAACTGCCATTAAAAGGCATTAAAAAAAACCACAGCCAACCAAACAGAAAAAACCTAACCACAGAAGTGTTCCTTTTCCTCCTCCTCTCACCCTCCTAAGCATGACGATGACTCATGCTCCCCTAGAAATCTTCCAGGCTTGACTCTTGAGTGCTGTGATGAGCAGTCTTGATCATCTATGGGACCAGGAAGATTTTTCCCTTTAATTCAGTATGAAACAGATCAATTTGCCCTAAAATCTCCCTGTCTCCTAGTAGTCCTTCTAATGATCTTAGTTGTAGGATTCCTTCTCCACTTGTTGATCTGCATAGGACACAGGAAACACAAAAATGAGTCCTGGAAAGCATCATGGAAGCACAATAGTAGTGTTCTTAGTATATAAAATTAAGATTCCATACCTCTCTGCTAATGACTGTGCATCAGGAATTGTTCATTGATAACTGAGTGCTTTGACAGATGATGTAAACATTAAGCATTAAATGATGAGTGGATTGGAGGCAGAAGAATGGGCAGATATACCTCCTCTTTGTCCTTCCACTTATGACCTGGATTCTAGACTGTCACAAAAAAAAAAAAAAAAAAAAAAAAAGAATAAAGAAAACTGCAGGATTTTAGTTCTGCACACAATGCTTTTCTTTTTCTTAACCTGTCCCCCAAACCTAATTGTCTCAAATAGCCCAAAGTAGTTCTATTCCTTAAAATCTTTAAATTCATTATTTCCTTTGTTTTCATACAGATATAAAATTGCTAAAAGTATATGCCATTCACCACTGCTGTTGAGCATATCTATCTTTATATTGAAAAAAGGCTGTTGCCTTTTAGTGATGTTAAATTCCCTTAAGATGAGCAAGGATAAATTCATAGATGAGGTTTTATGCTCCAGTCCCTTCCACCTATGAATTGTAAGAATTTTTACAGATGCAGTGACAAATTTCAGGGCCTACACTTTCAATAAAAGCCATGTTAATATACCAAGAGACATTACTCAAAATTTTAGCTACCAGAAAAGCCATGACACGACTCTCATTGCCTTAAAAGCAGCTAAATTTTTTTCCCTTGGTATCTATTAGCGAAAGAGAGACACAGATTCCACACATAGGTGGAATTTTGTTGAATCAACCCTGTGTCGATATCTGTTTTGCTGCGTGGGACATATTTGGCAATCAAGGATAACATACCAGGTTTGAGACTCAAGTCACGAATTTGTGATTTTTGTTACCTATTTTCCTGGTCTGTAATATCAGTATGATTTTATTTATGCGATATATGTGTGTGCCACAAGAGACATATTGCAAGAATTTCCATTGATTTCACTGTTAATTCAATGCAAACAGAAAATATAGGGCTGAATTACTTGTTAGCAGATGCAATGAAGAAAAAGAACAGGGATAAAAGAGGTAAGTGACATCAACAGGATAAAGGCTCACTACAGTAAATCCTTCTATGGTTATTATGCTTACCTCTAGTTCTATTAACAAGAACATTTTTTTATGTAACTTAGCAGGTGCTTTACTACAGACCTAAAGCTTCCTTCTCTTAGAATTTTTATCTTATTTGAAAAATAGTTTTCGAAGCTTTCATTGTATTTGCATGGAATTTAAAAGATCATTGTGTACATATCACAAGTTTAGGTATGCCATAGCTAGTTATTTGTAAGGCAAGTGGAAATGCTGGCTGCAGTATTGCTCCATGTCAGAAAAATCTAATGTAAAACTTGTATGCAATTTTGGATTATATTAAAGATGCAATTACACCCCATGCATAATCTAGCTGGCAAATTTTCTTTAATCTATTGCCAGTAAACAGTGATTGCTACAAACTTTTATATTTGTATCTACTAGGCTTTGATATAATTTGTACAAATTTTACCCCACATTTTTTTCTCCTGCAGGCTGACTGGCATTTTATACTTCTTATTTGTAAAACATAACAGATCATTGATACAACGTACCAATTTTGCTTCTTTCCAGATGAGGTGACTTATCCTTTAAATAAGGATGAGTTGCCTTTCCTTTTTTACAAATTGTTAATAGATTTTTCTTACGAATAATACACACACAAAAAAAGTTTATATTATATAGGCTCTCCTTTTCTTAATGGCCATTCATTGCTAAAATAAGCTCTTTTTTTTATAGAGGTGATTTTATTATGTTTTCCATATATGTTTCAGTATTTAAAGTAAGATGTCAGTTTCAACTTTGCTTAAAGTGTTATAGCTTCAGCACTACAAAACATGTAATTAATTTTAGAACTAAAAGAACCACAAAACTTTTGAGCATGCTCTTAATCAGTAATGAATGTTGCTTAACATCTCTTCCACAAGTTATCCTGAAAATGTCTGCTTTAATAGGCAAGTGGGGGAAGTGTCTTTAATGTATATTTGTTTTAATTTCCTTGCCTATAAAAATCAGTGAATTTTATTAAGTAAACCATGTCTGTTTTGTATAGACAGATTCATTCAAACTATGTAGAAGTGCAACACAGAACAGTAACTGACTGCATTTAATGCCACTTGCAATGCAAAGACCCAAAAAAAAATAAAAGAAAAAGTGAGCTGTGTTCTACCATTGCATCAATCTAATTCTAACAGACACACAGTGTATGGTTAAATATACGAATGCTGGAAAAGTGTGGAAATTATAGCTACATATGCAGGTCATTTTGTTCAGGAGCTGTCACTAGAAGGACTATCATTTCATAGACAATAGAGCGAAGAGACCAAGTACTGATCCATAAAATCAGAGCAAATGAATTGAAATTGATGGACCCCAAAAGGTTCAGTGCTTCTGCCTTAACTCTTTCCAATGACTTTTGGCTTAAGAAGTGCACTGATACCTGCTGCAAATATAGCTAAATTTAAATTTTAATCATTCTATCCATTTCATAGTTCCATGCTGTCAAATTCTGTTAGACAGTAGAGATGACAATAAATCTAAAACATTCCTTTCTGCTTTCAGAGCTACCCTCAAAGTCAATGGTTACTTACAAGAAGATGACAAGATTGAGGTGTGAAAGGTTATATTTTAGCATGCTCTAAAAAGATGAACTTCCCATGGGACACACTTAAAATGAAATCTCCCACACTCAGATTCATGACTCCCATTCCCTTACCTGAATATCAAACTCTGGCCAAGACAGTGTGAAAAGGCTTACTCAATCAAATATCTCTAGTCTAATTAACATTTAATAAAAATGAAGTACATTTTTAAATTAAACATTTATTTCAAGAACATTTATTTACATTTAACTAGGAAATGCCAAAATGAAATTCTTTTAGGAAGAAAATCTTCACTATGAGGGTGGTGAGCCTCTGGAACAGGTTGCCCAGAGAACTTGTGGATGCCGCATACCTGGAAGTGTTCAGAGTCATGTGGGATGGGGCTTTGAGCAACATGGTCTAGTGGAAGGTATCCTTGCCCATGGCATGGGGAGTAGAACTAGATTTTTAAGGTCCTTTCTAACCCAAACCATTCTATGGTACTATGGAACAATGTGATGAATGCTTTTTTTAGA
Organism: Neopsephotus bourkii; assembly: GCF_033783945.1. NCBI lineage: Eukaryota > Metazoa > Chordata > Aves > Psittaciformes > Psittacidae > Neopsephotus > Neopsephotus bourkii. The sequence continues at coordinate 5,841,646 of NW_026901829.1, read as the reverse complement.
CTAATCAGATTAAAACCCCACATGGTCTTTTAGACTAACTAGTTAAAAAAAAGCATATGGTGCACAATTATTTTTTACTCTTTTTTCATTTGAAACAACTAAATGAGACATTGCAAAGATAATTTTCACAAACTCTTATCTGGCCTGTACTCTGAGACTCAGAGGAGAAACCCAGAAATGCAGATTCAGTGTCTCTATATACATAAATTAACTGAAATAAGTGGGATGTTAGATATTAGATGAGTATCTAAAATTTTTCCAAATATCCAATCTAAACCTCCCCTACTATAACTGGAGTCCATTTCCTTTAGTACTGTCAGCTGCTCCTTGGGAAAATAGGGGAATTTTTTTTCTCCAGTTCAAATAAATGAATAAACAATATATGCCACTTATTTCATTCCTATTGTTTTCTCTTAATATAAAGATTTTTCTCATATTTTGAGAATCTGTCAAGTTTTTCAGCATGAGTCTTAATTTAAATACTAGCATCTGATACACATTATGTAAGCTATTTGTTGCTATTCTGTGTCACCCTTCCATGCCTGTTTTCTTTGCTTTACAACCAGTACATGTGATTCCAAGCAACTATTCAGTCTGTCTTGAAACCACAAGTTTATTTACTGTCTCCTGTTCAAATAAATTTACAATTTGAATAGTTATTATTTACAGCCTGAAAAATGTGACACTAAATGATTTATTTTTATAAAATCTATAATACTTGTCATCTTGTTAACTGATTGACTCACGGTAGAAATTACATATTTCAGCTGGTTATACTTTACCTCGTTTGTGTTACAGTTTAATGCAAGATCACAGGTGAGATACTGAATTTACAGCAAATTTGAAAGTGAAGGAAGGATTTTTTTATTAGCTGTGAATGATCATCACACACATTTTTCCCATAACCAGCTGAAGCTAGGAATTAAACCTTCAGAGGACCGTTGAAACATAGAATAGCCCAAGTTGGAAAAGAACCTTGAAGATCATGTTGTACAACTTTTGTAGGAAAAGGATCCTAGATCATAGAATCATAGAATACTTAGGGTTAGAAAGGACCTTAAGATCATCTATTTCCTATTGCCCAGTATAATTTTCTATCAAATCTTGAAAACCTCCAGTGATGGGGACTCTACCATGTTCCTGGAGGTGCTTTTCTGGCAAATTATTGATCTTTCTGTAAAATAAATCTTTCTTATACTGAGATGAACATCTCTGCACTGGGAAATATTTCAGGTTGCACAGCTCCCAGTGAAACTTGTACCCATTTCCCCTTGTCTTCTCCGTGTGGTCCTTTGTGAAGAAAAAGCCTCGACCAGTTTGCAGACACACTTTAACTGTGATGAGTTCTCCCTTACATCTTTTATTCTCAAAGGGAAAAAAGGCAAAGCTCCTTCAGATTTTCCTTCAAAAAGTAAGATGCCCACTTTTTAGTCATCTTCATGGCCTTCCCTTGGAACCTTCTCTAGTTCAAATTAAATTATTACTGCTAGTTAAACTAACCTTTCTAAATCTCTAAAGTTTGAGAAAAGAAGAATAAGGAAGAAAAATCTATCTGCCTGAGAAAAATAAATCTTAACGTAAAATGGGGTACCTTATAAAGAATTTTAATAAGCTTGGAAAAAGATTTTCTAGGAAATTTTGGAAATTAGCAAACTAGATCCCACAGTAAAATGTTCCTTCCTCCAAAATCACCATTTTTAAGTTAAAAAATGGTTTTATAAATTCCTTATAAGATCTGATTTATAATGAAAAAAATACTAAAACAGAACTGCAAATTCATATGAATTACTACAGAAAAAAGAAGAAATATTACTATTCCTTTTTACATTAAAAATAATAAATTCATTTAAAGATAAATTCATAGTGCAGTGTCCCATGAGAAGCCTAAGAGAAGCATGAATTGAACCTGCATTATAGTCTATGACCTTAACTGTAAAAATATGCAGTGTTGAAGCTGTATAATTCTTAATACAAATGAAAAGTTAATTACAACTATACTCTCCTCACTACAGTCATCCTTTTGTTTCTCCGTTGAGAGGAAAAAAGCTAGTAGAGTGTCTCTGGGAATGTCATTCACTTTTATGGACTGTTATTTCCTCTGTGCCTTTTAAATCTAATTGTCAAACAGCTCAGAGTCTCTTTTGTTGAGAACCTAAGAAGCAGTTTGAATGACGCTATCAAGGGCAGCAGCAGCAGTTTAGCTGCTGAAGGCTACATGGTGCTGCACACTTGTGGCCGGAAGCTAGACTGAGAAAACAAAGTGTGTATTTCAAATAAATTCAGCTTTGATTTTGCAAGTAATTTCTTCACTTTTCAGATACAGGAAACTTGATTACACAAGGAGGGTTAATTGCTACACACTGTTTTGCTTTCAGTTGAGTTGGTTTAAGAGTGATGTGGATTGCTTTTGGTAGGATGACCACAATGTTGGGAAAAAGTTATAGGCGGTATTACAGTGTGTCCAAGGAACACAAGACAGAAAACCATGAGCAATACAAAGTGACATGAACAAGTACATATTCCTGTTACTTCCATAATGGCTGACTTGTATTGTGCTTTCTCTAGTGTATATGATGTTCTGTGCACATTTTAGACAGCATAACATACCTAACACTAAGTGGAGCCCTGGATAACATTACTGTACTGTGCACAAATGGCTCAATACATTTCAAAGACTAAGAGTATTAAATGGTTAGGTTTCTGAAAGTCATTATTCAAGCAGCACTCACTGCCTTATGGCTTCTTTTTCCTTCTGCATGTATATGTACTTCTAGCAGGATTGCCATGTTGGAGGAAAGGTGGCACAGACGTTTCATGTGCCTGGGTGATGCTAGAGTGTATCAACCAGCTTTCAACTGCAATAGTATATTCTAAGGAAGGAAAGAAAGAAGGATATGTCTTCTGGAATGCTTCTAAACCAAGCAAATAGCAAAAGGAATTCCTGTGGGAGAATTTAGCATTTTGTAATCTGGGAATAACATGCAAGGAGAACTCAGAACTGGAAAGGGTTGCACTGAAGCAAATGGAGTCAGAAATTGTACTGCTCAGAGGATGGAGAGAAATATGGGCAAAAATATTTCAGGGGATTGTTCATTTATCACCTTAATTTCTTAAATAATCTGACAGAGTTTTACAAACATTCATCTATGTATCTTTAAAATAAAACTAAAACCTTTAAAGTGTTCTAGTTTGCATTTGTTATTCAGGCAATACTTAGTCATCAGAATAAATACTAAAGGATATGCAAAATAATGCACCAGACACACCCCCCTCCCCCTCCAAATGTGAACAGCAGGGTGATGGGCATTTTTGTTATATTTAAGATTAGTAGAACTATACAGATTTCCTTCATATTTCATAAGAAAATCAAGTTTATTTTCCCATTTTGTATAGATGTATCTCTGTTTTAAATTAAGAATCTGCCCTGTAAATCAGCTTTCATTTGTTTTTGTGGATCTCATAAAAGAACACAAAAAATATACCATCAATAAAGTGGATTTGCCAGCCTTTAATATCTGTACTCTTTCCCTCACTCTGTCTTAAATAACATTGTGCTGCTATTTAAATTTCTTAATAAGATATAAGAAGAAATCATAACAAGTAAAGCACTTTATTTCCACAGCATTTTGAATTCGTCAGAGCAAAAACTGATACACATTACTACAGCCATAAACACAATGGGACTGGCATTTACCTAAAGTAACGCACAATGTATATAAGTATTAACACAGCAATTACTGTAGTCATTCCTATACCAATATAACACTGCATTATTTTATTAATATAAATTTCCCAATCTGGACCTATGAAAACTACCTTATGTAACATATAAAAATTACATAACATGAAATAATTACATTGTTCACCAAATTTAATTCCGCCAAAATCTTGCCCAGTAACTGGCAGTAGAGGGAATGGTTTACAGCTTGATTTGTTTAGAAGATAGTTTTTGTTTCTTCATTTTAAAGGAAAAGGTAGGTTTGTAATAGCTCTTATTTATTTCACTACATCATTGACCAGAGGCTAATATCATTCTGGTATTGCACTGGTTTTCTCAATATTTTTTAAAATTGCATAACATATATGTAACATAACAACAGACACTACATTCTTAGGTCAGCTTACTGATGAAGAGAAATGATTGAAATAGAAATTTCTGCTAAAACAATTACTTATTTAAAATGTTGCATTACTTTTTAAAAGACTATATAACCTATTTTCTTTTCCCCACAAGTCTTTGACATATAAGAGGGGTTGTGGTTTTGGTTTTCTGGGTTTTTTAAACTGTTAGTATTATGTTTTATTATCTGGTACAATCTATCAAGTAATAATAGAGCTTATCAGTTTGTAATTACTTTCTTAAAAATCTTTCAGAGATTTTTAGAAAAAAGCAGTCTCCTAATCCTACCTTGATTTCTTAACTTTTCCCCTCCATTTTAATTTGCAATGTAAATATGATCACAGGAAGCCAATACCTCTGAAGAAGAAAATCTCTTTACTACTGACTCACAGCTTGGTAAAAATAAAACTATTGAAAGGGGGAGTCTGACACTTTGAAAATATTTTTGAGTTATGAAAACTTTAAATGGCCAATTTAACTGAAATCTTACTGTTTCTGAGTTGACTACACAATTTGCCTCCAAAACTATTCAACCTGCATTCGCTCAGAGGAACACAGCCAGAAGAACCTAAAATTTTGTATGCTTGCTCCTGAATAAAAGATATTTGAAGAGGTATTCTAGTTTGTAAGCAAAAAAAGTGACTTTTGAGCTTTTCTGGCCTGATGGTAATGGCAGTCAGTTTGAATCCAGTTAATGTAACTGTACAATGCAATATAATGGAGAATAATTTCCAAAGGTATTTATGCTGTCACTTGGCTCAAGACATGGCCCTAAAGGATTATGCTTTCAGAGAAATAGTGTCAAAAAATATTCTCTAAGGAAAGGATTTTTAAAAAAATATAAAGAAATAGATATAAATTTTGTTCTATATGGAAAATATATTGATTTACTAATTTTTAAGAGATATGAAATGTATCTACAAAGAATAGTGTAGATGGTTTAGAACATATGATTTCTTATTTCTGTTTTTTTTTTTTTCAGAATTAATGATGTGGTTTTGTTACCTCCTCCAGAGAGTGCAGAGAGATCACATGCCTGCATGTGCCTTCACATTTAGCAGCTGGGATTTCTTAGCTAGATTAGGCATATGTAGGAGCCAGATTTTTCTGAATAAACATGAATGCATCTGTACAATTTGACATAGAACACACAATATATGGGTTCAGATATAATGCTTACAAAATGTACCTTGCTGCTGTTTATGTCAAACAAGCAGAAACAAGTTTTCCACATCCTTTCACAGAACCACCTCAAAATCCCAAAACTCAGACTGCCCATCATCTTACAGAAGAGGAGTAAGAAATCAGTTTTCTTTGTTACAATATATTGCAATCACCAGTAATTTTGGTGATTGATGAAAAAATCACCAAATTGTAATCACCAGCATTGAAGGATAAAGGATGCCCTTTTAATGATGAGATATGCTTACTGACCCAACATACAGGAAAATTGCATAAATGTGACTTTGCAGGCAGGAAGTGAGGTTTGGGCCATATTTTTGTCCTGGCTTGCTAGATTGTTACTGTTGACAGTCTAATGTGAAACGCACCAACAGGGTTTTGGAGCGAAGCACTGAGGTGTTGACTACGGCATGCCTGCCCATGTTACTTTCCAAGAGAATATGCTAATATTAGGCTCCTGTGAGAAAGCTGGATACCCTACCTGCAACATCAATTTTAATTCCTTTCTTCTTCATTACCCTTTTTGTGCCACATTTTATAATGAAAAGCATTTAAAGTTTTATAAGTAACTTTTAAAGGATGACTATTAAAACTCAATGAACCAAGCAACCAAGCAGAGGGGTTGGACTACAGTAACTGAGGACAAGACCTCTAGACAGGAGCACAGCTGAAGGCACAGTTTGCTACTTTGCTGCTTTATATGTTGAAGATAACCCTCTACTCAGTGTCTGGCTGTGTAGCATCCCAGATTATGAATCTTTTTAATATGTGGCACATTATTGAGATGTCATACTCACCTTAAAAAAACCTTTCAGATAGGGTGTTAGGTCCTGCCAGCTGAGGTAGCAGTTACCTTGGGGTGTTTGTAATCACATATGCTAAAATTGTTATGGGACAGCTTTTGACTGCTCAATATTATATAGTTTAAGTGGTGTAAAAGAACTTGGACAATGGCCTCTGCTGTACAAAGGTAAATGTTTATGGATTAAAGCACAGTTTGTTCTGTGACAAGATTGTATATAAACCATAAGAGAAATACTCTAATCACATTTATAATGAATTTAAGGACTTTTATGAAATTATCTCTGAAACAGATTACCTTTCTTTTTTTTTAAGTTACTGCTTCCAGTATATTTTTGTGCTGGCTCTCATGTTTTCATTGCTGTTGTGTTTCCATCATGTTTTTCACATGATGCATTTTCACCTTACCTTCTGGACTAAAGTGCCATTATTAGAACAAACTTGAACCTTTATCTCACAAGACACAACTTTGTCCTTGTTATTATTAATGATCATTGCTATTGCCAATGAGTAGACATTCAGCAATTGTATTTTTGCAATTCAAATCTCAGTTGAATATTTTATGAATATTAATAGTAATATTATAAGTTATTATCCATTGTCCTCAGGGACTAGACAAATCTAATGTAATAATAATTCTATTAATTTGAGGTAAATTTTGTTCAGCTCTAAAATTAATTTCAATTAAAAAAATTTATATGGACAAGCAGAACACTCTTGTTAAGTACTGGCAAGTAGTAATCTGTAAGTCACATCTCTTACAAGTCTGATAACTGTCCTTGGGAAAACTTTAGTAGTGCTAAGGGAAAATGAATTAAAGACCATGAGGATACAATATGCCAGAAGATTTAAACTTGCTTATATTTTGAAATAACCTAGCAAGATGAAAGTGAAAACCAAAATGAACTGCAATTGTTACAACAAAAATTATATAAGAATATTCCATTTATTCAAGAATATAAAATACCTTCTTTCAGCCTCTTATATAAGGTAATTTCCACATGGAGCAACTTTGAGGAAAGATTTACACTCAGGTCTTCAGTGAAGACCTATGAGCTGTATCTGACATTCCTGTCATATTAAAACATATGTCAGTTTGAAATTAAGTAAGAATTTTCTTCACTTTTGAGCACCTCATCATCTGAGTAAATCAGTTCAGTGTATTAGCCACCTATTTAAAACCTCTAATATAATGAAGGTCTTCAAGGAATCAGAGAATCATTGTAAACAAATGGAGGAGTAGAAACAGAAAATTTTAAGAGATCAAAAAGAAAACCAGAAAAAAAGAGATAAAATAAAGAAATATGTAACCTAAGGCCTATAAAACATGTAATATTGGTGGGGGTTTTGTACCAAGTACTTAGAGAAAAAGAATAAAGTATGGGGTCTTCCATGAAAAATCCAAATATTAAGAACAATCTGAAGGAAAAGTCATAAACTAGTATTTTACTCTTCAATGTTGTTTTTTTTTTAATTAGAAATCAGTAATAATTTCTGACAAAGTAATTTTCTCTCTAAAAAAACCCTCTGAGTAATAAGGCAATAAAAACCCAACCAGAGTAAGTTTCAAAGTGTAAAACAAAAAACAAAAATACCAAATCAAACCAAACCAAACAACAAAATAACAAACCAAACATGGAGGAGAGAATGGTAGAAGACTGAGTTCAAAAGATTAACATTTCAGACTAAGTCCCTTTGAACTATGGACCCTTTCCCTCTTTTTCTCTATACTTTGACCTAATTCATGTATGGGGAATCAAGGGAGCTGGGAAATAGAAAGAAGAAATGACAGAGGGAGGAGGGAAAGAACAGCACCCTAGAAACACTTTAAAGGAATTGTGATTAAGAAGAGGTTTCCAGAGTTAGGGAAAAAATTAGTGGTGTCTAAAATCTGATCAACAAGTTTCCTCAGTGGTTTTGTGAAATTAGATACTTCCTTTAGACTTTTATTATTTAATATATCCATACATGTATGCTTTCATGAGCTCTTCTTTAACATCATATAGTTATTTTAAAGTGAAAGTTCTGGATGTTTTAACTACCATATTCCTTATGTTGAGGTCAGACAGTATATGTATCAACTCTTGTACAATTTACAGAATTCTTTATCTGTGTAGTTTTCTCTGTGAGGTCTCTTGCTTTCAGTTACTTTCATTATAGTCTTTTATACATTAATGTGAACTAATAATTTATTTCTGTACTCATCAAAGATGTAAGGCCAACTGCCCAATGGTATCCTTTATCCTCTACCTGATTCCTTTTTCCACCTGTATGATGGTTATATTAACACAATGTCTCACAACGGATTTCTGAAGCTCAAAAACGTGATTGGAAGTGCAGCTGAATTCCTCAAAAAAGAACTCATCTCATGTCATCATATGACTCTTGTTTTCCAGAGACACCTCCCCCAGACTTGAAGATTTCAGGCAACAGTTACTTTTCTTTAGACATTAGACATTCTTTAGCCCATATGTGGGATGTTCCTTTCTTTTGCTTTTTAACAGGATTAGTCCTGTTAATAGAATAAATGTAGCACATAGTTATGTTTTGTAGTCCCTATAGGACTTTTTTTTTTTTTTTTTAATGATGATTCTATTAAAGAGCTCTTCATGACAAAATGCCACTACTGAACATGCTTGACCCAATCAGGCTAATTGCTTACTCCATTCTAGAAGTCCCCTTTTGGGGGGGGTGAGGGCAAAGAGAACTCATGAACCATCAGTTTTAGAGGTCCTTTTATAAAAAGTTTCAAGGTACCTAATCTGGTCTTTGCATAGATATCCTTATAAGGAAACTTAACACAGTATTTTATTGATGGTAAATCTCTTCCTTTTGAAAGTGTTCTGTGAACTGCATAATACTATGAACTCACATAATACTATGCTGATCATTTAATTTTGCAAAGTAATACAGCTCTGCCTAGTTGTATACAATATGTTCATTTCACTTTTCTAGTTACACTAGGAGACAGAAGAGACTTCTGAATGTAAATTTATGATTCTCTTTCTTATATATTGTCTTTATCCATTTTCACACAATCATAATGTCACTGCCAGTGACAACACCTTTGAATTTTTAGATGAAAAAGTTTACAGCTTGTCAGTTTTAAAAGGTATGTCAATTACTATTTTTGCATAACCCTGTTATTTTGAAAGTTTTACAGCTTGGGGGTTTCCCACCCAGGTTGGTGTTTGGTTGGTTGATTGTTGTTTGGTTTTTTTTCCTAAACAGGAAGAAATTAATAGCAACACAAAGAACTTCTGACAATGCATGAGATCGTATACCTTGACCCTTGTATCTGCATGAGCCTCTTACACATACACAGCTGCTGCCTCCGCATTTTTACAAGAATGGCAGAAAATAAGCCTACCCAATATGGACAGAATACTTACAGGGAAAAAAAATATTACTAACAATGTTTATGTGCAGGTACTGGGAAAATTACATGCTTTTAGCAAGCTATTTGGAGTAATGACTGCTCACAGTTCAGAAGTTTTAACTAGATGAAACACCTACTTTAACAGGCATCAGCTTTACTAAAATGGTTTATAAAAAGGTGAATCAAATGTGCCGTGGGTTAGGGTAGGGAAAGAAGGTACTGGTATATGTACATATTGCAGTTTCAATGTTAATATCACTGCAATGGCACAAAGAGGCGACTACCCAGTGAAAGGAGAAAATGCAATGGCAAAAGTCCAGGAACAGGTGAGGCATGCAGAGTGGATGAAATGGATGAACAGAGATGGTAGCAGAGCCCAGGCCTTGGTAGCTACAAGAAGTACTCCAGAAAAGAAGTGTCTGGAAAGTATTTCTATTTCCTCTGCAAAGCTTAATGGAAAAGTACTATTTTATTTTTTGCTAGTTTCTTCTTTTTTTTTTTTCTCCCATATCTTCTTTAGTGGTGTTAAGTTAGATATAAACCAGAGCTACACTTGACTGCTTGAAGAAATAATATAGGCAGGTACCCCATGAGTCTAAGAGTGCTTATAAATTCCAGGCTTCACCTAAAACAACTGAACTCAGATTCCCATATCCCAAGAAAGGGGATGGCCTAGAGCACTGAACCTGTCACTGTTCCTTTTGGGTGCAGGATTGGACTCAGAAACTAACCTTTTTCTAATCTGAGTTGACATGCAACAAAATTAACAATAAACTGGTGTTTGAACAGGTATTCCTAAGTGTTAGCTCATGGAAGATTGCACTAAATATAACTCCATTTTATATCTTCACATTATAACAAAGTAAATTTGGCATTTTTCTTTGTGGTGATTTTCATATATTTTGCCAAGGTATTTCCTCGTACGTGAAAATTTCTTGACATCTGTGGCTGCCAGGTTTTTGTGGATATTTCTGATAAAAATAGATGGCCCTCTATTGCCTTTGTAAATTTTTCTCTGTCTGATGGTAAGGGGTTAAATGAGATTGATATAGAAGAAGCAAAATGGAACTGAATCAATAGAAAGAAATGTGTAAGGGAATAAGTTTGAGGAGGAGAGCTGCATGCCTCTCTTGAGTCTGGCATAATGTCAGAACTCCTAAACTTTAAAGACACTGGAAGATCAGACCACCCACAAAGCATCAGTAAAAGCTGTCAGGAACACAAAAAGACATAGGGAGATAGAAGGAACATGCTGAGACTGTGCTGATATGACGTTTTCTCCAGAAGCAATCAGGGAGGGGGAGTAGTACAGCCAAGGCAAACTCACAAAACCATGCAAGGAAATACTGAAATGAATACTGAAATGAAGAACTGTACATAAGGAGAAATATGTAGAGATTGTTATTATTTGCTCCCTCTGATATTTATTCTACATAATATATATTCAATCATTTGTTCTGCAGATTCTGTTTCTATGTCAGTACAAATTTATACCATTAAAGGCTCCTGCAGATAATTCCTCACAAATGGCAGATGTAGTATAGCTGGTTATATTAGGTTTCTGAGAAACAGATTCAGCCTTCAAGTACTGTACAGCTGGATCTCAGCCTGAAGCAGAAGGGAGAATTGTGGACTTTCAACAGAAAAGTCCACACTGAAATATTAATACGTGTCAACTGAATAAATGTCTGCTGAACCCTATCAGCTTAGCCCTCGCTTCTCATTAATATTTTTAAGATTTTAGTAAGATTGAGATGCATTTTCAATGGGAAATCACAGTCTATTCCACCTCCCTGTTTCCTCCAATCCCAGCAAAATGCCATATAGTTCTCCACCACTTGCCCGAAATATTTGATCATGTAATGAAACAGCACTTAAGAAAATTCTAGGCCATAATGGATTGAGTGGAAAATTCCTAAGTGTCTACGGGTTGGGTTTTTGGTGGGGTTTTTTTAACTAACAAAACACATCTACCCATATTTTTAAGAATGCTGGGGAGTTTCTCTTGTGCAACATTCTGCACAAGTTCAGACTCTGAAAGCGGTTTGGTCTGGAAGGGCCCTCAGGAGGCCTTTAAGCCAAACTTAAAGCATGGACAGCTCTAGCATTAAACCAGGCTGCTTACAACTTGAAGAGATGGGCTTGCACAACCTCTTGCAGCCAGCCCAAATGTTTCACTGTTCTCAGGGTGGAAAAACTTCTCCTTATATCTAGTCAGAATGTCATCAGTTTCAATTTATGCTCATTTTCTTTTGTCATCCCACCAGGTATGATTATAAAGAATCTCTCTGCATCTCCTTGGTACAGACAGGAAGGGAGCTGTCAGTCTTCCCAAAGTTCTCTCTTTTCCAGACTTAACAAGTTCCAGGCCCTCAGCCACTCTTCACAGGGCAAATGCTCCAGCCCCAAACATCTTGGTAGCCTTCCATTGAGCTTGACCCATTTTATCAATGTCTTTCTTGTACTGGGGAGCCCAGATGTGAAACACACAGCATGCTGAGTAGGCAAGGATAATCCCTCTTCTCCATCTACTGGCTGTTTATACAGCCCAGGACAGAGCTGTCTTTGCTGGCCCTCATTCAGCTTGCTGTTAGCCTAGACCCCCAGGGCCTTTTCAGCAGAGCTACTTCCTCATTGGTTAGTCTCCAGCTTTTCTTTCTTGTTAAAAAATTAATATCATTCCTTTCCAGATAGAAATTTTATCATTTCCCCTTGTTGAATTTAATTAAGTTCACTCTTCCAACCTTGTGTCCACAGGATACCGCATTTTGGAAACATTTATCCTTACGAACCACACTTGCATAATAAAATTGTAATGCATATTGGAAGTAATCTTGCAAAAATATTATTGCAAAAAAACTGAGTTTTATTGAGACTCCTTCAGAGCTTGGTGTTTTACCTGAAATTCTGCAGGTAAACTGCTCTATGCAGTTTATGAATGTGCAAAAATTTCAACCAGTTCTAAATCACTTTTTCGCAGTCAAAATTGTATTCTAGAGACTGAGGAACCAGAATTATTTTTCTAAAAATACTACTCACAATGTTATTAGAATTTATAATCTGGAAGAGAAATTGAATAGGTCTATGATTTCTGAGTGTTTGAAATAGCAGTGTAGGCTTTGGTTTAAACCAAAGCACACTGGTATCAGTGGGTTTTGATTCAGGCTCACAAGAGTGCACAGCTGGCAACAGCAATATTTGAAACAGCCTCTCATCACCCTTGGGGAGCACAGAACTGTACAGGAAGCTAGAGGTGTGCCAAATAGCACTGATTCTTAAATCCAGCTGTATTATCATTATTGTCTCTTTTAAACACTATTAGCAATGTTTTCATAGATTGGCTTATGCTTTTAATGGTAAGCACTTTTGCACAGCTGAAGTGTAAACATATGGCCAAAAGAGATTTACTCATCAAAGAGGTAACAATGACATTTTATGCTCTTAGATTGAATACTTATCCTCAATTGCTCTGTTTTCCCTTTAAATTCAAAATATCCAAATCAAAATTATTTCAGCCTTCAAATGGGTGTGATGATTATTTTATTTTCTGTCCTTTTTTCAGGTCTGATCCCTGAAAAATAGGAATTGTGCATGATATTTACAGATTATACATGTATTAGCTGTTTCCTAAATGGAATTAAAGTTATCTCATTAAGAGATCCATATCCCTGCATACACAGCAACCTTTAAGCTTGTATTCTGAATTACTATCAGAGTTCTATTGCATCTATGAGAAGGAACATAAAATCTGAAGGATCTAAATCAGTAAATCCAATGATCCAACACGGCAGAAAGCACATTTTGATTGTACTGAACACGTATTTATGTCATTGTCTCTCTCGGTCTCTCTTTCCCCTTCTGTCTCTTTTTCTTCCCCTTTTATGCATGTAAACACACAGAGTTTTCTCTAAAAAAGATGACCCTTAGACAACAAATATCAGCCACACTGTTTTGGAACCAATCCAGCAAACATTTGCTTAACGTTTCCAGCATAACTAGCTCCATTGATTTTACTAGGATGTCTTCTGGCAGAAAAATATACGTGGGAGTATTTTCAAGTCTATGTATTACTGAGGCACTTGGGATCCTTCAGCAAAGGAAACAGAAGCAGGTGAGAATGTGCTCCAGTATCCTCTGCTGCCACTTAAGGGAACTGACATCTTTACAGTTACGGTGCTCTTCTTTAAAAAAAAATAAATAAATAATTTCTGGGGAGATATATATGTTAGGAGGGAGGAGAGGAAAGACTTAATTGCTATCTGTGATCACAGCACATGACAAAAGGCCAAGAATAAAGCACTGGCCCTACTCTGCTACTCTGCTGAGTTTATAGATCAGTACTGAATTAACAGAACTACTCCCACCCTATAATAACAGAAATGAGACTCACTGAGTATTAGATCTCTACCTATAATTTAATTATAATTTCATTCTTTGTACGATCCCAGAAATTGTCCTTGGTAAATCACTGTAACAGCATATCTATATTTTCTATAATGTAATAGGACCCTAGAAAACTCTTCTGAGCCTAAACTTTCTTCAGAACCTTTTAAAAATAAATATTTTGGAAACTGTTGAAGAAATTTGCATCCCAGCATATTCTTATTTTGTTTTAGTGAACATTTCGACCTTACAATATTTATTGCCAGGAATTCTCTAAATGTCCAACTACTGACTGGACATTCTATGCAATTCTCTAAATTTTCCTTCCAGATACAATAATGAGGTCAAAAACAAATGATTGTTTGTAGCTCTATGGAATGATTTTCACTATTTAAACGTAATTCTATGAATGCATCTTGAACACAATTAAATAAAACTTCTAGATAGCAGTAATGTGAACATGACTTAATAAATGAAATTACTTTGCTGCTCAATAATCTCATTTAGCTGAAAATGTTCAAATTATTTCAGTAGGGTATTGTACAACACACTTATCCGCAGCTCCAAAAGCATTCTTTTATTTTAGGTATTAATTTGCTAACTTAATATGTTTTCAATTACACTGCATTACTTCAAATTCACCTTGCAATGTTCCAAAGTTTTTTATTTAAAAAAACAGGGAGAAAGGAAAGTGTCTTACTAATTCCAAAATAAAACATGCATGATTTATTACTAGAGCTAGGGTAAAATTTAAAGAAGACAGGAAAATTCACCTGCCTGTAACTTCTTTGTTCATATATTCTTACATTTGCTTTGAGAAAGTATACTGCAGACTAAGTTTTCAGAAAATAATATTTATGCTAGAATATATTTTAAATTAATATTACAGAATGTGCATGAGAAGTAAATGTTAGATTAATGTATTCAGATTTTATACAGGTTAAAAGATTCTATAAGTTAAATTACTGCGGTACAGGAACTGAAATGTGTCCAATCAAAACTAGACAATATATCTTGATTGTCAAAAGCAGGTACCTTTCAATGGACTGCGAGCCACCTACAGTCTAATGGCTTTCTGTAAATTAGACCAGAAACAATTAGGCCAAAAATACACTTGATAAGACTGAAATTCTCACAGATTAAAAGAGAGTTGAATTTTTCAGAAAACACCAGATAATTGTATCAATAAATTCCTCATTGCAATAAATTTTTCTCACTCACAGCAGTTGTGAAATCTTCAACTAAATTATGTGTCCTGGATTTTTCCTTCCAATGAGTTCTCCCATATGTTGTAGCCTTACTGGCATGCTTAGACTATATTTGTACTCTGGGCAGATACCAGTATATGTCTTTCCGACTACAGAATGCAACAAGCATCTGACTGAAAGCAAGCCTTTTATTTTGATTAGGACACTAACCACAGGTTGTCTAACATGCTTCAGCACATATCTTGGACTCCTCTCTGCCACTCACACACATTTGTAGAATGCAAGAAACACTGTCAACCGAATATTATCCTTAATCTCATATAATGAAGAATGTTTTGATTTCAAAAGTCTTTTAAAGTCCCACTGGATTTACAAATAAACCAGAATGTCTGCTTTCTTTATGAATAGGCATGTTTGTATTTCAAAACATATTTAATGAACAGTGATTTTATAGCAATTACTACTTTTACTCTAGTCCTACTGGCTTCAGCAACCTCTTCTTATTGTCAATTTTGATAAGCATGATTTTGAAGCTACTGTAAAGGTAAAATTATAGTAAATAATGCTAAAGAGATTTTAAATGCTAATCTTCAGACCAACTTCTTTTTCATACTGAGAAAAGCTTTTATACATCATCATTAAATCTACAGGGTCAATTTTTGTTGTAAGTTTACAGAAAATGTAAACTTAAAATTGTACCAAATCTTAATTTTTACCCAATTACATTACAAATAAAAGCTAAATATTATCTTTTGTTTTGCTGTACATATAATGCATATATATGCACACGTAAATAAATATTTCTACATTTATGTACATATATGCACACACATAAACATATTTGTATGTCAGTCTTAAAACTCTGAACTACAGTGCTCCTTCTCCTATGTTTATGATATGTAGAAAATAAACATATGCATTTGTAGAAAATGCAGTTAATATGTTATGTAAATTGTAATAGAGATTTCTCTGCCGTGATGTATAAAATTCTGCAATAATAAAAAAAATTATCTAGATGCTATGGGAAAACCTGAGTTTCCATTTACCTTATATTTTTTCCATTGAAATATTTCTGAAACAATGGCTTTCTGGATAGTAGCTGTCAGTTAAGAGAGCCTTCTCTCCCACGAAATAGCAGTACTACTAATTAACACATTTTCAAAAACCAGACTGTTGACAGTGAGCTGAAAGAGCAGAAAAAGGTTGCTAGGTAGCTGAACTCACAAGACCTGAGTTTTTATTCTTTGGGAGACAATATATTGCAAAGGTTTCAGCCCTGGCAACTTTCCCTGCTAAGAAATTTATTATTCAGTGACAGGAAAACATTTAATCTTTTTAATGAACTAATGGGTCATGTAAAGCACCTTATACTTTAGCAAAATCATTTTTTAATCAGACATTGTATGTTTAATTGGTTAATACTTGAGCTACATTTTGTACATCAAAACCCCATCACTAGTGTTACCACACAGATGATAGTCATGCTAGCTAAAGGGACAGTTTAAATATTTATTGCAGTTTTCTCACTGCTTTCTTAATCACAGCAACTTCTGTATTTTCAGCCTATCCTCTTTCCAAGGTCAGTAAAGGTTCCATATACATATATTTTTATAGAAATAGAAATACATATTTCTCTATTAGAGCACTGCAATTTTATGTATATGTGCACATAGTACAAATGGTGGAATTCTTGTTTCTTATCATCATAGGGATACCTATAGAGCATACTGAGTTTGCAAAATGGGATGAGATACTTTCAAGATTTGAAAAAATCATGGACATAAGTATGAATGAGATGTAAGTTCATTTTCTTTGTTAAAACAACACTGCAAAATAACAACCTGTTCATGCATATTATATACACCCTTCATGCATATTCATTTGCTCTCTTATGAAACCTTCATGCAGGATAATATGACAGAAACTCCCTCTATTTTATAAAGGACTATAGTTCATAAGCATTTATATGCCATTATGAAATTATAAGCTGAGAGAAGCAGGATCTCAGCAGGTGAGGAAAAACTTAGCAGTACACTGACCAAAAATGCCCTATGTGATGATCAGCCAGAGTTCTGGCAGTGACACTTAACAGATTTTCAGCAAAATCTGCCTAACATTAGACTATGAGAACAGTCTAATAAAAACAAAAACAAAAACTGGTTGGTTTCTTTTTTTGTGGTGTTTCTGTTGTATTTCGGTGGGGGTTTTGGGGAGGGGTTGTTTTAGGTTTTGGTTGTGTTTTTTTTCTTTTCGGGCTAAGAAGGTAGAACGTTTAGCAAAGTGAGTATGAGAACAGAGCACAAAGACAATGATACTTCCCTCCATTACGGTCTTTTCAACTCTTGGGCAATCAGCCCAAATTATGCCTATACCCAAATTATGTGAGTAATCCACCCCAGTTAACACCATCCTATGATAATCACCAAAAGCTTTTAATCAGTTTATTTTTACTACTCTAGGAACACAATTTAAATGGTCAACATTGCATGGTTGTACCTCATGATACTGTGGCGTTACGAAGTCTAAGAACAAGGTAGCTGACATCATCCTTGCACATGGAGAACAGAAGGAAGGCACCCTGCTAGTTAGGTGTGTTCCTAGAGCAGGGCAGTGTGTCCCTTGATCATTTCCTCTTACTTCTAAAATTGTGTATATATGAAGGAAACCAGAGGTTTAAATTTATCCCGGATTTTAATATTATGAAAGACATCTTGAAACATTTACTGAACTGTCATTTTGTTGTGGCAAATGAGACATTGAACAAGGAATCATGTAGACCTGATCCTAATTTCTAAAATGGGATAATTATGTTTACTTTCTTCATGATGAGTGTTCTACTCCTCTGAGATACCGAGCACCCTCCATCTCCACTGAAGTAAATAAAATGCAGATGTGACCCTCAACATTAATTCATCCCCTTGTGTTTGCTGTAAGCACGATGCATGCTTTTTTCAGCTCTAACTAGACTAGAAAAATAATTATAATCATCCTATTATCCCTGTGCTATAAATTAAGAAAACCTTGCTTTGCAGTGAAGAAACTCTGCAGATTTCAGCATATAAAGAGGGAAATGAATTGGAAGAGACCAAAGATGCAGAACTCTTGTCAAACATGTCTGAATTGATAGAAGTTGTGAACTACAGCTGCTAATCCAAGGAACCAGATGGTATCAATTGTCAAACCAGGTGCAGGAAATAGGGTTGTTAGCCCTCCTGCAAATCAATTAGATCAGCATGAGAAGTCTGTAAATGAACTTCCCACCAAACAAACAAATTGTACCAAAAACTGTTGTGGGTGTTCAGCTGAGTCATGAATGATTGGTCCTTTTGCAAGTAGCAGCTGCCATTAAATCTCTTTATTTCTTTTATGAATAAACCTACCAAAATTTAATTTTCAACTGTTAATGCATCATTGGAAGCTGCCTGATCCAACATCTTTCTTTTTACTGATACATGCTAATTGGAACTTTCAGAATGCATGAAGTATGTCACCGAGCTAACACCAGTTTCTACTAGCTCTGTTCCAGTAGGCCTTACTTGGTACAATAGACAAGTTTTTATTTCACTTAGGAGAAAGCTATTCCCAAAACAGTGTTTCTATAAAGTTTAGGATAATATTAGTCAATCAGGTTTTGGCTGATGTTCTCTAATGTTATCCAACGTGTGACTTTTTCTAATGAAATCTGATTTGTCATTTTCCCAAAATGATACATGCAGCAGGTTTCTTAAGAGATAATGGAGACTTGTGGGCTGTTGGAGCTGGTATGAGGTTGTTTAGCAGAGAAATTTGGGATGATTCCAGAGCAGTGGTAAGATGGAAACTCATTAATTAGGTTTCAGCAATTCCCTGTATCATGTTGTTTCCTAATTCTGACAGAAAATTTTTACAGGAAATGTAGAAGAATACACTTCAATGTCTTCTTATATGCGCTCTGTAAATGTTTTTCTAATTCAATATATAACAGAAATCTTGAAATACCTTAAACACATATTAGCTAAAAACACATTTTATGCAAGTGTATATATAGATATATTTACATTGGCTATATTTAAAATGTTCTTTTAAATTATATTTTCATTTATCAGCTAAGAGAAGACATAGAAACAGCCTCAGTGCACTTTGGACTGGAATTAAAGTACATTTAAGTGATCCATAATCAACCTAATTCTCTCTCTGTAAGCACTTTTAGAAAAAAGAAAGTAATGAAGTGAAGGAAAAATGCACCAAGTGGGGTTTCTCTACATTTAAATCCTCTTATACAAAACAGAACACCACTGGGCTTGAGTGAAAGAGGGTACTCCTATTAAACTTGCGCTCTACAGCTAAAAGTTAATTGAAAGCATTAAAAAGGTGTAGCAATCAGGATAAACATGTACATATCTGGATGATTCTGCAGATTAAATTATTCAAAAAGATAAAACCCAACAAAACAAAACAAAGCAAAGCAGGAATTGCTGAGGTGAGCAGCTCGAGAGAGGACGCCTTGAACACCGGAGCAGGGGGAGATCAGCGTCCAGGAGCCTCAACTCAGAGCAACAAGAGCCACCGAGGGAGCCTCAAGTCCTCGACAGGACCTGCCCAGGAGCCGGCAGCTCAGCTGACGGGAGCAGGGACTCACAGGGGGCGGAGCCAGGAGGAACAGCGCTAGCCCTGATTGGGTAAAAACCTGCCCCAGGGAGCACGAGTTACTAGGAGCGCGGTAAGGCAGTTCGAGCGGGCAGGATGGTGGGCACTCGCCGTATGACTAGGGCCCTGCCTGGGAGCTGTGCTCTGGTTGCCTCGGCGATGGCCACCCTAGGCACACAGACAGAGCCGATGAGAGGGGAGGCTGCAGTGCAGAGCTCGGGGTGTAGAGAGTGCCTACACTGGTCTGGTGAGGGAAAGATACAAAATGGGCAGGGCTGCACTCGGTGCTCCCTGGTGGAGGTTCTCCTGCAGCAGGTGACTGGGCTGCGGAATGCTATTAATAAGCTACAAGATGTCAGGGTAGCTGAGAGGAAGCAGGAATGCTTGTTCCCAGCCCAAACTGTGCAGGGGCCTCAAGCTTCCCCTCCAGCTCACGGACAAAAGAAGGAGACCGTTAACCCGCAAAGCTGGGAATTGGTGACAAAAAAAAAAAAAAAAAGGGTAAGCTGAGAAAGTTGGGGCTGTTCAGCCTGGAGAACAGAAGGCTGCATGGAGATCTCATAGCAGCCTTCCAGTATCTGAAGGGAGCCTATAGTGATGCTGGGGATGGACTCTTCATTAGGGACTGTAGTGGTAGGACAAGGGGTCATGGGTTCAAACTTAAACAGGGGAAGTCTAGATTGGATATAAGGAGGAAATTCTTTTCTGTTAGCGTGGTGAGGCACTGGAATGGGTTGCCCAGGAAGGTTGTGAATGCTCCATCCCTGGCAGTGTTCAAGGACAGGTTGGACAAGGCTTTGAGTGAGATGGTTTAGAGAGAGGTGTCCCTGCCCATGGCAGGGGTTGGAACTTGATCTTAAGGTCCTTTCCAACCCTAACTCATTCTATGATTCTAAAACTTGTTGGATGAAGACAGAGTACATACCTCAGAAGATGCGTTGCATGATAATGAACAAGGAAGGGGAATTACCAGGAAAGATGAACAATTGAAGACAATTATAACAATCTGTTCCACTCACAGGAGTTCCATAACCAGAATCCTCTTTTGGTTTTTAAAGGTCCCTTATTGTCATACATCCCAGAACACAAAAGACTGACCAAATAAGCCTGAGCCAACCTCTAGATTTCTTAAAATTTTGTGCTGCTTCAAGCATTGATTAAGGCTACAACTCTGAAATGCTCCGCATGCACACTATCTCAAGAAATGAGGCATAGTATGCTGTTTTCAGGGAAATCCTGAATCAGATATCATCAGAAAGATAACAAAGCCCCAGAAAATAAAGAGACAAATCACACCAGAGGCAAATATTCCACTGAACATGAGATGGACAAATTTAACCTTTGTATTTTCCGCAGGAGTACTTATACAGAAACGGTAATACATTGACAAGTATAAAATAAAAAAAAAAAAAAAGCAGTGTAATTTTCAAGGATTTGTTTGACTGGTTGGTTCAGTATACAGTTGATGATAACTGCAGTGTAAATTCAATACAACAAATAATGTAAGTGGATTTTAACAGGAAGACCATCTTCAAAGGAATAGTAGCATGAAATTCAATCATAGAGTTAGCCTTCTGGTTAGGGCCATTTTTAGTTATTGTTTAAGACCCGTGTAAACACACACATTTATTTTTCTACTGTAATGGTACTAAATGTGCATATCTTAGGTTACAAAACCAAAACAAACTAATAAACATGCAAAATTACGTTTCTATATGACAAAGTTGAACATGCCTCAACTTATTTACAGCTTTGTGGCAATTTCCATCAAGTCTCTAAAAGCTTCTTGTGGTTTACGAAAAATTAATTGTTGCATTTATTCTCTGAATTAGTTATAATTCAAAATAGCTACATGTTGAAGGAAATTAAGTAAGGATTATCTCCTGAGATGTGTGCATGAGGGAAGAAATGTCACTTTACTACTATATATAATAAACTCTCAGTGAATGGACTATTAAGGTTCTTTTTCATTAAAGGCATTATTAATCAAAGTGTTTATAGGGAAGAGGGTATTTTTATACTACACTTAACAATGGCTTAATGAAAAAGTACAAGAGCAATAATGAAGTCGGGAACTCAAAGCCCACTCCCTCATTGACGATGTTACACCAAAAACTTTTTTTCTGGGCAAAAGAAAAGATATTACACATATTAATTTATTACAAAATCTAATTAGTGTTTCATCAGTCCAAAAGTATAAATTACCTAATACAGAAAAACATCAATGATAATATTCTTAAACTTGTTGCACAATGGTATTGCTTACCCTTTTCTGAGGTAGTTATAGTGGTTATGCACGCCCTGAGTCTTAATGTCAACAGCTTCAGTCTTAAAACCTTTCAGTCGACTTTGGGATGGGAAGTGTCACAGAAAGCCATCAGCATCCTGAGCCATTCACTGGAAGAGTGCAACATTCCTAGCAGAGGTCCCTTCCTCTTCTGATTAAGGGCTTGTTTTCCCATTCCCACCTGATCTTTTCTGCTTGATCCCTTTCACCAGTTCCCAGGGAAAGGGCAAAACCTGTCCCACAGACCCATGGTCACATGAGCTGTTTGTCCCCTAGGCACTGCCTGAGGCTGTCAGCACCTTCCCCAGCAGCACTCTCAGAGCTGGAGCTCAGACAGGCTGGGCAATGGGCACGTGGCTGTGGGGTGCTTGGTAAAATCAGCTCAGCCCTGCTCAGGCCAAAGGTAGCCCAACCATCCTAGGGACCTGCCACAACAAACATGCCTGACGTGTTGAGATCCCAGTTCTAACAGCATTTTCGTGGCAGATGTAAAACATGCATTTAACTCTTCCACAGGCCTAGGAAAGCCTGCATTTTTAATTCTATAGAATATGTAGATGTATTTTAGGTAGGAAAGTCAAATGCTCAGTCCTCTACATGGAATATCCACTCTAAGAACACAAAATAGTTGAGATATAGATACAATGAATATGTATTGTATTGTCAAGAATTTGTATGGCTTCCAAGATGGAAAAGAGACTGGATTCCTCTTAAATTCTCCCAAGACAAAGCTAACACTGAGCAGTTCCTTCCCATGTCAAACTCATAACTGGAGCTGATTACTCAATGCAATAATTCAGTGACTGAATAATTGGAACACACTGATTTATTGATTCAATTTTAAATGTGCCCATTATTTGATCATTGTACTGTTCGTCTTTAATTAGCTAATAAAACTCTAGCATATTAGTTTAGAAATATGTCTCATTAAGTGAGTATTTACTTGCTTATGCTTTTCTTTTAAAGAATCCATAGTTGGCTCATAGAACTGATTTATTTTCTTTAGTTGCAGTATGTGCCATGAACTTTCAGACCACAAGTAACTAGATAAGCAGCTTCTGAGCAGTTTGCCCTCCTTCTATTCATAAATAGAGATTGAGAAGAGTGTTTCCTTTTAAGTATATTTGCCCTAATATTGAATCCAAAGCAGAGTTGGATTTACCTGAATGGTAAATTAAAAAAAAAAAAAAAAAAGGAGGGTGGGGAGACAGGGAAAGAAGGGAAGTGGGGGGAAGGAAGAGCGGGAGGGAAGAAAGAAATGCCTCATGCTAGTCAGGTGTTTGTGAAGTTTAAATGCCAGTCAGAGATTAAAGTGCACTTACAGCCATCTAAGTATCCTCACATAGGATAGTGTGGTGCCCCATACTTAATGGAACAGATCTCAACCATTAAAACACAACTCAGAGAGGAAGACAAAAATTACCTTGTATTTTATGTAATATCCTGACTGTGCAAGATATAGTAAGCTTTAGAACTTCTCCATCAATTCAGTCTCTTCCTGTTCCTGATCACCTGTCATGGTTTAACCCCACCCAGAAAGCTTGTTACCCACTCCCCCCCCCTTCTTGCCCTCCCCCTACTCCTGGGGGAACGGAGAGGAGAATCAAAAGGAACGCAACTCCCATGGGTTGAGATAAGAACAGTTTAGTAACTAAGGTATAACACAAATCACTACTGCTACCACCAATAATAGTAATGATAAAGGAAATAACAAGGGAAGAGAATACAACACCCCATCACCAGGCGAATGATAACTTGCCCCCCAGCCCGATCAAGCACTGACCGATACCTCCTCCAACCCTGCAGTCCCTCCTAGCCCTTCCGGGTAACTCCCAGTTACATCCTGGACATGACGTGCTGTGGTATGGAATACCTCTTTGGTCAGTTTGGGTCAGGTGCCCTGTCTCTGCTTCCTCCCGGCTTCCCTCCTCCCTGGCAGAGCATGAGGCCCACAGAGTCCTTGGCCAAACCAAAACATCATTGTTTTTCAGCTCTGTTCCCAGCTGAAAGTCAAAACATAGCACTGCACCAGCTACCAAGAAGGAGAAAAATGACTGCTACTGCTAAACCCAGGACATCATCTTATCTCCTTGTACTGGGTCTGGTTGGGAATTTGCTTCCTAGCAGCCTGTATGCTGCTGGGATTAGGATTTGCGGCTGAAACAGTCACAATAGCACAACAATGTCTTGACTACTTCTGAACAGCACTTACACAGCTTTCCCATATCCTGCTAGTTACAACAAATATTTTGTAGCATAATTGCCCTATAGATGTTTCTCCTAGTTAAGCACAATGAACCTAATCCACTACCAATTTAAATCACTGCCTCTCTAACCAAGTCAGCTCTGCACTGATCCAAACCAGCTGGCAACTCAGCACAGGAATCAAATATTTGAAGAATTCTTCCATTTTATTACATAGTTGTAAATAATTTTCTTGAAAAGCCAGATTTCCATGAAAATCATAATATGAGAAATTAAATTGCCACTACACTTTAATGTTATAGCAGAGAGTACATTTCTATTTTGAGAGTATTAATCAGAGACACTAGATTATATTCACTAGAGGAACATCATAGAGAAAATAATAGTAAAAAAGGCACCACATATATTTCCATCAAATTCCTAGACATATTAATTGCAAATATATGATCTGTATGTAGAAGTCACAGTCTGAATACACTACTTAAAAAAGGTATTTCATAGAAGGATTGTCAACAGGAAAACCACATATTAATTAAAAAAGGAAGTTCAAGATCCTGAAGTCATCTGCTTTTCCCCATATGTTCACTTAAGTACAAATCAAAAGACAAAACGATTGCAACGTTTAAAAGAACACTAACAAGAGAAAAGATTTATTGATGTAGAGTGAGAAAACTATTTTGCTGACACTCATTAAAAAAATATCCCCATGAAAGATTTAATTTAATTAAAAAGTAAATAAACCCAACAAGGTTTCTTTGACTATTATTGAAAATATATTACCTGTCATAAAGTATCAGTGGTTTAACCATGGTCTCTTTCTCTCTAGTTATGACTGTATAAATACTAAAGCAAAACAATGCATGGCAAAGGAAAAATATGTAAGTCAAATGAGTGCAACTGAGCAGTAATGTGACCCTCTCTTGACTGTTATATCGCAATACTGATTTTTTTATTTTATTTTCTTTAATAGCATCTTTCTGCTGAGTTCCTCATAGGTGAGCTTCTGGAGTATGTATGGAAACAGCACTGCTCCACTGACTCTCTGCAAGTTTACCCTTTCTGTATGCAATAAACTCACATTTGAAAATAATTACTTACCTCCTTCATATTGGCTGAAATCAGTGACATTGGCAGTGGATGGAAGTCACAGTTGGTTGGTCTAGCCTTTTCTGCTGGC
Source organism: Neopsephotus bourkii (assembly GCF_033783945.1). Classification (NCBI taxonomy): domain Eukaryota; kingdom Metazoa; phylum Chordata; class Aves; order Psittaciformes; family Psittacidae; genus Neopsephotus; species Neopsephotus bourkii. The sequence goes on along the minus strand of NW_026901829.1, from coordinate 5,816,278 downwards.
TGGACACAGGAGGGACTTTCATATCACAAAATGCTCTGCTGTACCCAATGCCGTAGACCCTCAAAGGCTAAAAGCATTGCTAACAGCATGAACAGGCAGGTTTATAGCAACTTCAAAATATCTCTATGAGCAACTCTCAAAAACCCCAACCAAATTAGAAACCAGTTTAGGTACTTCAGATACTTTTGACTCATTCTGTTTCTTTTATTAAAAAATCTAGCTATGAATGTCTAGAGATACTTCTGCCTAAGCAAGCACTTATTTAAATCATCCCTGTAAATCTTGTACATATCAGACAAACAACATAAATTTCTTGACAGATTCTATGTACATTTTAAGCTTAATTATTTTTTTTTTTTGTGGGGAGTGATAGTGTATTCATTTGCTAAACAGAGTTTTATTTAAAAAACCCAACCACACAGAAAGGTTAATAAGTAGATTCATTTGTTCTATTAAATTCTTAAAGAAACAAGTCACAATGAACCACTGACGTTTTTTGTACTTTCAAATGGTCTGTATGCTAATTTCAAGTTCCTTGAAGAAACTCCTTTTTTAGTTTTAATAGATCAGGATAGGTGAAACTTCCTGCTTTTTATCTGTAAATTGACTATGAATATCCCTTTGGCTGTAATCATGATCTGATGTTTAAAATTCACATTTAATCATTGTTAGTAACAGGAGTTATTACAGCATTAACTCTCATTCATATTGAAAGTCACAGCAGTCAGTTCTGGGGCTTCAAGATCTGCACTCATATCTAGACGGTCTCCTCCCACTGAAATTGATAGGTAAATAAGGATACCTCATACTTGACAGTGTAGAGGAGACTGAAGAACAGGCTGCCTAGAGGTCCCCAAGTGTTAGAGAGAGAAGGGGATGAGATGGTCTTGTGTGAATCACCAAATTCCAAACTAGGATTATATTTATAGGTATCCAAGAATCCCAAATTCATGCTTTCAAAAACTAACCAACCTCTGACTTCTGGCCATTAACACTTAGCTTTTAACTTCTCCCACCCCACTGCAATGCTTTCTAAAACAAATATCTAGCTCATGACCACAACCTGTTTTATGAACTCATACTATTTTCAACCCACTTTATGCCTCAAATCTCTAACTTAACCCCCACCAGGTTTTATGAATCCTCTCTGGTTGTTGTCATACTCTGCAACCATCCTGCAGGTTGCTCTGCCTGTTCAAGACCCCTCCTTGAACTTCTTTGAAGACACAAATTCCCATTCTTTTTAAGTGAAGTTCAGAAGCCCAGCTGTAGGTGACACTCACCAAGAATCTTTTCACACTAATCTAATTAACAAGAATGAGGTTGAATAATTAATGAAGATTTGGGGGGTTCCCCCCCCCCCTTTTTATGCATTCTTTCTCTACCATTAGATCACCATAAAACATATTTATAGACACAGATTAAAGTTACATTCATTAGTTTTTCATTTATATGAAGTAATTGTGAACTTTACGTCTGTGATCATATTTCTGAAGTGTGAAACAGGTCTTTGTCAAATGATCTCCCTGCCCTAGTAGCTCTTACAATCAGCTTCATAAATTCCATTTCTCCAGTGGACCAATTAGTTTTTCTTGCACGGAAAGTGTGGGCTGCCAGCTAGGACAGGACATGGAAGACGACTGGACAACACATGACAAATTGCTGTACCTACCAGGTAACAGTGTGAGAAGCTGGCAGAAGTTACAGCCAGTGCCAAGAAGGACAGCTGGATTTCATAGGTGGTTACAACAGGTAGCTGTGAGCCAGGTAAGGAAACACCTGTATGGAAGAAGAATCAAGCAGTCTGGTATTATCAAGACCTAAGCACTTACCCACACATCCATAGTAAAGTATATTGGGCTTGTTATTCTCACTGATCCATACCAGTACCATTGTATCCACTACATGTAGAAAACACAAAGATAGGTACATAGACCAGAATGTCTTTGAAGAGTATGTACTATCTTTGTTCATATTTTCTATGATTTCTGTGCCAAGTCTCTAATAACTTGGTTTGGGTAGCCTGCATTCCAGCAGCATTCTATATGCCATGTGAAACATAGAACTTTAGGTGTGAATAACTTGTCTGCAGGCATAACTCCTTGCCATATAAAGATAGTGACCTTTAACCTGTAGCTTATCAGTATGTTAATGCTAAGAGGGAGCTGCATGAATTCAGTGTAAATTCAAGATAACATGTACAGGCAAATACTTCAGAAATACCCTGCATCTCTAATGCTTATTAAGTCAAGAAAGCTTCCTCAGAATAAGCATTTAATTCTGATGTCCTGGCTAAATTTCAGCTCAAGTAATTACACTCTGCTTCACTGTCCTTTGCATTTTCAATTAGACTCGGCGTTCTTCTGCTTTTGTCCTAAGCAATTTTCCAGTGTGGCTGTGCTCTATTAACTGTAGCATACTGCACCACAAATGTACTGCAGAACTGGCCAAAGCAATTTCTTTCTATATAGCTTGTAATGTAAAACATTTTGAGGCATTCCAGGAAGAATAGCTCTCTATAAACATATGGACACTTAGCATGAAATCAATGTAGCTAGCAAAGGTTGGCCAGCCTCTCTGGTCCTGATCCAGCAAAGCACTTCCAACACATGCGGGCTTCCTTTGGCTTCATCTGGCTTCATCTCCCATGCATAAGTATTTTGGTAGATTTGTGTTCAAATGAGAAAATTCTGTCTGATCTGTGATCAGAAATGCTGGGGCGGGTTCTGTGCATTCTTTGACCCTAATCCCTCATTTGGAGCAGATTTCCACAATATCTCCTCTCTCAGTTCAAGTCATGATGTTTGCTGCAGCAACCACACAGCTTTTCAGGGAAAGAGTAAAAGCAGATTACTGTATGTTCTGAAGGGAAAAAGAGTATCATTAACTCTCATCTCACAATTGCCTTTATGGAGAAATCAAAACATACCTGATCGCTGGCATAAAAAATATCATGGTAATCTTCGGCTGTTAATAAACTTGTCTTTGTTATACAGGATGCTTTGAAACCCGTATAGCTGTTATTCACTTTCCTTTTTCATGGCTGATTTTATTAAATTAGGTTCAGGCTGATTAGTGAAACTTCTACAGTACACTTGCCTTCCTTCTGTAAATGTCATTTTTTTAAAGGTGCCATAAATAATGATATCTTATTACAAAAAAAAAAAAAAAATCTAGCCCTATCACTTCTAGTATAATGCTTGAACTTCTGTGTTGCTTTTACAATATATACTAGGTTAGCAATACAGACACAGATCCCTACTATTGTGTTTATTGACTTTAACTGGCAACTTACATGTTGTATGAACATAAGTCTGTTTTTTAGGGAACTGGTAAGCAAAAATGTTCTTGTTCTCAAGAAACAGAAATTCTCTTTTTTTAAAGACTGCGAAGATACTCTTCTCTAATGGTATTTGAAAGAAATCGTATGGATACAAAAGACTCTCTACAGAGAAAAGTACTTCACTTCTAGAACAAAGAATTTTAGGAAACCTCTTTGAAATTAATTTAGAAATATTAAAATCTTAATTATCTTAATGAAAAAAAATCTCATTTTGATTACAAAAGCCTTAAGTTTAGGTATAAAAAAAATAATCAAAAGGTGTAATTGTTCTTTAAATACAATACTATAAGGTGTCCTTATGTAATGGTCATTTTAAGGCAACTATCTGATGATGAAAAATCAGAACTGATAAATATTTGTACAAGAATGTCTTTTTAGCGAAAAACACAGATTGGTAACGTGAAAACATTTAACAGGTTTGCATTGATTTTGCTTCATTGTTTTCTAGGCAACTGCTTCATTTGGCAGCTCCAATACTGATTGCACAGATTCTGGAAAACAACATTACAATCAACCTACTTCTGTATTGAGGAGATGGGGCATAGAAACCACACAATAGCAGACATGGTGCTAATTGGAGCCAAATGGCTTGATTAGCCCTTGAAGCTGAACTTAGATATGAACAAACAATTGAATTAGGAGTTAGAAGGGGCAGTTTCCTAAAAAGGACAATAGGACTACTCTTGAGAGAAGTACTAGCTCCTGAGAAAAGGTGCTGTCTGAATCACTGTTTCATAATGAATATATGGATGCATTGAAAGAAAGTATTTAGTAATTCAGAAATCTTGCACTTTCCTACTAAAAGATGTCACAAGCTTCTGTTTTCATAACGTAAAGGGAAGAAAATAAAAATCACTCCAAATACAGAGACTACATCAGTAAAGTAGTCTATTAGAAGCACTGGACAGTGTTAGTGTATATACTACCTATTTCTACTATCTATAATATTCTTAAGCACTTCCATACAATTTTGACGGGTAAGCTGATGCAGCTGTATATAGGAGAAAGTATACCTATCATGTAATCACATCTTATTTGTACTTTTTTTTTAATCAACTTGCAACAGTCCTTCATAGTGTTCTAAGAATATATATTTTTGAGGAAAACAGAAAAAGCTCCTTCTGAAATGCAGAGAATACACTCATTTCAACAATGAATAAAGTCACTAAAAACCTTGAAGACACTCACAGAATCTTTAGTGAGAAAGGGAAATCCATCTCAGTGTACATGCTGACATGTCACATGGACCTACAGGCAGGGCTGAGCCCTGTTCTAATGTGTAGCTAATCCATGCACTGTAGAAATGGAAGCTAGAAAACAGCTTTACCTTAACGTCCCTTGGGGTAGAGAGACATTAGCAGCTAATTCTTCATCTTGGATGTACTGTGATTGCAATCCTACAGTGATTTTAAAGTGAAATAAATGCCTTATGGTTGAGATTATAGAATACTTCTTGCAAAGTCAGAAAGAATTATTGCATGTGGTGTTGCCCAGGCTCTCCTCTCACATCTCTAAGGGCTAGACTTCGTCATATTAAGAGAGAAATTTTCCAACTGCATGTCCTTTTAAAAAGCAAAATTCAGTAAGAATGCCAAAACTTTCAAATCCTAGAGATCTCACTCCCTTAAGTGCCAAGCAAAAAATGTTTAGATTTCCATCTTAGTAAACAATGTAAATTAGTTTAAAAAAAGAGACAATCCATTCTACTCTACATATCACTAAACAAAAAAATATGTTTCCCATATAGAATCATAGAATAGTTAGGGTTGGAAAGGACCTTAAGACCATCAAGTTCCAATACCCCTGCCATGGGCAGGGACACCTCTCTCTAAACCATATTACCCAAGGCCTCGTCCAACCTAGCCTTGAACACTGCCAGGGACGAAGCATTCACAACCTCCCTGGACAACCTATTCCAGTGCCTCACTACCCTAACAGGAAAGAATTTCCTCCTTATATCCAATTCAAACTTCCCCTGTTTAAGTTTTAACCCATTGCCCCTTGTCCTGTCACTACAGTCCCTAATGAAGAGTGCCTCCCCAGCATCCTTGTATGCCCCCTTCAGATACTGGAAGGCTGCCATGAGGTCTCCACGCAGCCTTCTCTTCTCCAGGCTGAACAGCCCCAACTTTCTCAGCCGATCTTCATATGGGAGGTGCTCCAGTCCCCTGATCATTCTCATGGCCCTCTGGACTTGTTCCAACAGATCCATGTCCTTTTTATGTTGAGGATACCAGAACTGTACACAATACTCCAAGTGAGGTATCACGAGAGCAGAGAAAAGGGGCAGGATCACCTCCTTCGACCTGCTGGTCACACTCCTTTTGATGCAGCCCAGGATACGGTTGGCTTTCTGGGCTGCAAGCACACACTGAAGCTGGCTCATGTTCATTTTCTCATCGACCAGCACCCCCAAGTCCTTCTCCACAGGGCTGCTCTGAATCTCTTCTCTGCCCAACCTGTAGCTGCGCCTGGGATTGCTCCAACCCAGGTGTAGGACCTTGCACTTGGCATGGTTAAACTTCATGAGGTTGGCATCAGCCCACCTCACAAGGAAGTCAAGGTCCCTCTGGATGGCATTCCATCCCTCCAGTGTATCAACCAAACCACACAGCTTGGTGTCATCGGTAAACTTGCTGAGGGCGCACTCAACCCCACTGTCCATGTCAGCGACGAAAATGTTAAACAAGACCGGTCCCAACACTGATCCCTGAGGGACACCACTCGTAACTGGTCTCCAGCTGGACACTGAGCCATTGACCACAACTCTTTCCGTGCGGCCATCCAGCCAGTTCTTTATCCACTGAGTGGTCCATTCATCAAATTGATGTCTCTCCAATTTAGAGACAAGGATGTCATGTGGGACAGTGTCAAACACTTTACACAAGTCCAGGTAGATGACATCAACTGCTTTACCGCTGTCCATCAGTCCTGTAGCCCCATCATAGAAGGCCACCAAATTGGTCAGGCAGGATTTCCCCTTGGTGAAGCCATGCTTGCTGTCATCAAGCACCTTGTTGTTTTTCATGTGCCTTAGCATGCCTTGCAGGAGTCTCTGCTCCAAAATTTTGCCAGGCACAGAGGTGAGACTGACTGGTCTGTAATTGCCTGGGTCATCAATTTTCCCCTTCTTGAAAATGGGGGTTATATTTCCCTTTTTCCAGTCACCGGGAACTTCACCTGACTGCCATGATTTTTCAAATATGATGGCCAGCGGCTTAGCAACTTCATTTGCCAGCTCCTTCAGGGCCCGCGGATGGATTTCATCAGGACCCGTGGAGTTGTGCACGTTCAGGTTTTTAAGATGGTCTCGAACCAATTCCTCTCCTACAGTGGGCCCAAGGTCTCCATTCTCACAGTCCCTGCGTCTGCTTTCCAAGACTTGGGTGGTGCAGTCAGAGCCTTTGCTAGAGAAGACCGAGGCAAAGAAGTCATTCAGAACCTCAGCCTTCTCTAAATCCTGTGTAGCTAGTTCACCCGAGAGCTTCCTGAGGGGGCCTACATTCTCCCTAATCTGTTTTTTACTTGCTATGTACCTGTAGAATCCCTTCCTGTTATCCTTAATATCCCTACCCAAGTTTAATTCTAACTGGGCCTTAGCTTTCCTAACGTGGTCTCTAGCTTCCCAGAAAATAACCCTGTACTCTTCCCAGGCTGCCTGTCCTTGCTGCCACTTTCTATAAAACTCTTTTTTCATTTGAATTTTCCTTAGCAGCTCCTTATCCATTCAAGGAGGTCTCCTAGCCCTCCTGCTGCACTTTCTTCTAGTTGGGATGCAACACTCCTGAGCTTGTAGCAGGTGATCCTTGAAGACCAACCAACAGTCTTGAGCCCCCCTGCCCTCTAGGGCTATATCCCATGGAACCTTACTAATCAGGTTCCTGAAGAGGCCAAAGTCTGCTTTTTTGAAGTCTAGGGCAGTGAGCTTGCTGCACTCTCTTCTCACTGTCCTAAGGATCTCAAATTCAACCATCTCGTGGTCGCTGCATCCAAGGCTGCCCTGGAGTGCCACATTTCCAACGAGCCCTTCCCTGTTGGTGAGCACAAGGTCGAGCATGGCACCTCTCCTTGTTGGTTCCTCTATTACTTGCAAAAGGAAGTTGTCTTCCACACAATCGAGGAACCTGCAGTACTCAAAACCAAAGTATACTAAGTATTTCATATATCACAATTAAGACTTTAAACTCTATTTCAGTGACATAAAGTGCTCCTAAAGTTATCTTACAGCAACCTATGAAGATCTCCTATATCCTTGTTAGCAATGTTCTAGCCAGTCATGTGTCAGTGTATTTTGGTTCATTTATCATTTGATCTGAGCCCAGGAGAACAAAAAACTTCAGGGTGATAGTGAAAACAAAGGTAAAAATAATAAGTTGGGCTTTTTTTGCTTTGCGTTTGAAGGCTTGTTTTCGTGTTCTCCAACTAAACATCCCTTCCTGAAGGCAATAATTAGGTTTATTATTCTTTTACCAGTGTGAGGTTTTGAGTATAAAAAAAATCATACAAACTTGGATGTAACAAACTAGTAAAAAAAGACTGGAAATCTAGATGGGGAAGGGTTTTATGTGTTTGGGGTTTCTTTAATTCACCCCAGAAAAAATACTGAAGTGGCTCAAAATAAGAACATATTTCAAGGAATCATACTTTACCTGTAAATATTCAGCCTCTTTAAACAAGCTAATGGTCTGTCCCATGATTTTAACTATATTCTGGTAAACTGGAAAACATTTTTTTCTACATAGAAGTATGTTTTCCAGTTTATCTTAATTTTATACTGCAGCTGACCACTTCAGAGCAGTGCGTCAATCACCATTCCTGCTTCAGAGCAGTGATCTGTCTGACAAACCTGATGGCAAGCAGACAAGCCGTATTTACACTGTGACCACTGAAGTGCTAGGAGGCTACAGTAAACAGTGAGAAGCAACTGTGCTTTGAGTGTAATCCTGGTGGTAGAACATATTTAATGAAAATGTAGGATTTAGATTATACAGAGCATGAATTGCTATGTTTCTAAATAGACAAGAAAACAATGGACATATCTTTTTTGCTAACTGGAAAATATCTGCAACTTATCCTGTTTATTATCATTTAAATTTACTTAATTGTACTTTTGAAATAAATTAAAAATGTGTAATGCAAAACTAATCTAGTAATGCACTTCAGGACACACTGCATCCCAGAACAACAAAAGCCTGGGGGAGGCTTTCCTCTTCTTTTTTTAATTTATTTTTCTTTTTTAAAACCTCTCTTTGTGGCAATATTCTCAAAGAAATTAAGAAAGATTTTTAACTTCTGAACTTCACAAACATAGAATTTTTTCACAGGGAAGCACCGCTGATCAGGTGGCAGCCAAGAAAATAGCAGTCCTGGCCTTGAACACTTCCAGGGATGGGGCATCCACAGCTTCTCTGGGCAACCTGTTCTAGTGCCTCACCACCTGCATAGAAAAGAATTTCTTCCTTATATCTGATCTAGAATTACCTTCCTTCAGTTTAAAGCCATTCCCCCTTGTCCTATCCCTAAACTCACTTGTAAAAAGTCCCTCTCCATCTTTCCTGTTGGCTCCCTTTTGGTACTGCAAGTACCAAAAAGCAGTTTCGCTATAAGGTCTTATAGCAGTTTCACTTATAGCAGTTTCGCTATAAGGTCTCCCCAAAGCCTTCTCTTCTCCTTAAGCTCTCCATCTATTCTCTGTCCAGCCTGTATCTGTGCTTGGGATTGCCCTAACCTAGGGGCAGGACCTTGCACTTGGCCTTACAAGGCAAAATACCGTCAGACTTTCGTGACGCAATCATCATCACTCTATATAAGAAAAAAGGTGCCAAGTCAGACTGCTCAAACGACCGTGGTATAACTCTGCTCTCCATTGCTGGTAAAATTCTCGCAAGAATACTACTGAACAGACTAGTACCTGCTATCGCAGAAGAACTTCTACCTGAAAGTCAGTGTGGTTTCAGAGCTAATAGAAGTACCACAGACATGGTATTCGTTCTCAGACAACTGCAAGAAAAGTGTAGAGAACAGAATAAGGGGTTATACGTAACTTTCGTTGACCTCACCAAAGCTTTTGACACTGTGAGCAGGAAAGGCCTGTGGCTGATCTTAGAACAATTAGGTTGTCCCCCCAAGTTCCTCAAAATGATTATTCTGTTACATGAGGATCAGCAAGGCCAAGTCAGGTATGGTGATGCACTCTCTGAGCCTTTCCCAATAACCAATGGTGTGAAACAAGGTTGCGTTCTCGCACCGACCTTATTCACAATCTTCTTTAGCATGATGCTCCAAAGGGCTATGGCAGACCTCGACGAACAAGATGGCATTTATATTCGATATCGTACCAATGGTAGCCTATTCAATCTAAGGCGACTGAAGGCCCACACTAAGACCCTAAACCATCTTGTCCGTGAACTGCTCTTTGCTGATGATGCCGCCCTTGTTGCCCACACAGAAGCAGCTCTGCAGCGTTTAACATCTTGCTTTGTGGAGGCGGCCGAGGTTTTTGGGCTGGAAGTCAGCTTGAAGAAGACAGTAGTCCTCTACCAACCTGCACCGCAAGAAGATCATCGCCATCCCCATATTACCATCAGCGAGTCAGAGCTTAAGACAGTTCAGCAGTTCAGCTATCTGGGAAGCATCATTTCCTCGAATGCCACAATCGACAAAGAGATAGACAACAGAATAGCAAAGGCATATAGAGCCTTTGGAAAACTCCATAAAAGAGTCTGGTGTAATAAACACCTGAAGAAAAGTACAAAGATCAGTGTCTATAGAGCCATTGTATTGTCTACTCTTTTATATGGGTCTGAATCATGGGTCATCTACCGTTATCACCTGTGACTCCTGGAACGCTTTCATCAGCACTGCCTCCGTACAGTTCTAAACATCCATTGGACTGACTATGTGTCTAATGTCACTGTCCTCAAACAGGCAGGGGTCACCAGCATCGAGGCCATATTGCTGAAATTGCAGCTGCGCTGGGCAGGGCACGTCTCTAGGACGAAGGATCACCGCCTCCCCAAGATCGTGTTTTATGGTGAACTTGCCACCGGTAGCCGCAAGAGAGGTGCCCCAAAGAAGAGATATAAGGACTCCCTGAAACAATACCTTAGCCTTGGCCATATTGACTACCATCAGTGGTCCACCTTGGCTTCCAATCGGGAGACTTGGAGGCACACCATACATAATGCTGCTGACTCCTTTGAGAGCTCACGAAGAACTAGTCTCGAGGAGAAAAGACAACGCAGGAAGAATCGTGTCCCACCTGTTCCACCAAAGGAGACCTTCTGCTGTGCTTTTTGTAGCCGGATTTGCCTATCCCACATTGGCCTTCTTAGTCATCAGCGCGCTTGTAGGAAGCGTGGGTAAAAGCCCTTTCCAAATCTTCGTTCGTGAAGTCAAGCCATGATGATGATATACCCCATACAAAACAAAATTCTCCAAAATGAATCAGCTGAATTAAGTTTCTAGCAAGTTTAATTTCCTTTTAGCACAGGATTATATAAAGTATTAAGAATGTAAATTTGGAAAGAAACAAACAAATGCTAAAACCAGACACTTTCAAAATTATTTCAGTCTTCTTTGACCTTGGTATTCTTAGCCCTGCTGATCAGAAACAAATGTCAAGCTTCATTTTGCCAAAGAGACTGATAACTTGTTTCTATACTAAAACCTAATACCTACAATCGATTGCACTGTCATCATAAACCATTGCCATCCAGACCATTCCTCACATCCAGCAGCATATTTCAAGTATTTCTTTTGCAATAAAAGACACTTTAAAACACTGTATCAGGTATGAGCAATAATGTTTCTCAGTCCCTACAAAGAAAAATATTTCTCCAATATCTGATTCTAAAAAAACCTGAAAAACAAAACAAAAAGGGGGAAATATAAAATAAATACAGGATATAAATATATAAAAATATAAATTAAATACAGGAATTCATAGAGGGTCTTATTACACAAACTTATTTACAAAAGGCATCTGCACTCAATCACAGACACAGTTAAAACTGTAATCTTTTCTTTAATACTACATGAAGCTTATTGTAATAATTTGGGAGTTAAGATTATTAGACACCAAATCTAATTATTTTAAGATCATTGAGAAGACGGAAGAAGCTTACATAGTCAGTAGAAAGATGACATTTTCAAGAGAAAGGTAGTGGCATCATGCAAAAAAGAGGTTGAGGGACAATGGAATGGAAAAGAAGTTAGAGCATCCACATCAGATATTTATGCACAGTGTGGATAGTCATCTAAACAGAGAAGTGAGGTAGGTACCAGATGGAGGTTATGAACATAGATGATAGAATTACCGCATAACACATATTTCTGAAGTTTTCCTTTACTGAAAGGGATTTTAAAGATCCATTTGATAACCAGGTCTCTGTACTTTCAAGCACATGAGCACCATAACAGTAGAGCAGATATTGCACAGTGGGAAGCTACTATGAGGTCTCCCTTGAGCCTTCTCTTTCTCCAGGCTGAACAAGCCCAACTCTCTCAACCTGTCTTCACAGGAGAAGTGTTCCAGCCCTCTAATCATTTCTGTGGCCCTCCTTTCTATTAGCTCAAATAGGTCCATGTCCTTCTTATGTTGGAGGCCCCAGAGCTGAACGCAACACTGCAGGTGTGGTCTCATGAGAGCAGAGTACAGGTGCAGAATCACTTCCCTCAGTGTGATGGTCTCACTTCTTTTAATACAACCTAGCATACAGATGGCTTTCTGGGTTGCAAGCACTGTCTGCTGGGTCATATTGAACTTCTCATCAATCAAAAACCCCAAGTCCTTCTCCTCAGGGCTGCTCTCAATCTATTCTCTGCCCAGTCTGTATTTGTGCCTGGGATTGCCCTGACCCAGATGCAGGACCTTGCAAGCAGCCTTGTTGAACTTCACAAGGTTCACATGGACAAAAGAGACAAAAAATTTTCATTCATTTAACTAATACCAGTTGTATTTGACATGTTACACCAGCCTTCCCTCAGTTATGCCCACAAAATTCTGTTATGATTTGTATTTGCCAGAGTCAGCAGGATCACACAAAAACATCCAGTGAACAATGCCAACAGAACAAGTTCATAAAAATCATAATTTGTTCTCAATTTATGAATTAAGGAAGGTATACTTATTGAGTATACAAGCTGACTGGCACTGATTCAACGAGCCTCTTTCAACATTTATGTTCCAAAGACTGCATAGTACAACCTTGACTGAAGAAAATGTGTTTTAGTTCTTGATACTTTAAAAGCTATCACCAGGAGCAAGCTGGAAGGTTTTTATAAAACCTTATTTATTCATGGAGAATACATTGTTTGTTGTCTTAATGGTATTTATGAAGTACTGTGAATCACTACCTATCCCTATTAAATCTACTTTCATATTTCTTCCCTCTCTTGTTCTTTCAAATCCATTTGGATATGTTGATGAGGCTGAATAAAGACTATAATAACAGGATTTAATGGGTATAGTATCTGTAGGTCGACAAGGTTACAAGTGTTGAGTAAGTAGTAGCAAAGGCAGAGGAAAGAAGGATGTTCTTGAACGAATCAAAACCCTTGCAAAAAGATATTGTTACTTAATATGCTAAGGAAATGATTCACTTTCACTGTGAGTGAAATTCTCTGTTCATGAAAAAATCATTAGATTGTTATTTCTATTAGCTTGTTCCTTTCCTTGAATTTTTTTCTCAAACTTCTTGCTTAGATAGTTTAATCTTTATAAAGGCACAGATTAACTCAAAGCAACAATGCAACTAATCCCCCTTGGTTACAGAGGATTTTATGATTCAGAATCCTTCTGTGAATCAGGGATTTTACAGATATTGCAAATAATCCTTTCTATAATTTGTAATTTGATTGTTCCACTGTTGCATGACCAAATAGTTTAAACTAGGGCTAAATGAACCTTCCACGGGAGAATATAGTGCATTGTCAAAGTTATTTTACAGATACTGTTAAGTGTAAGCAGCATTGCCAACTTGATTAATGACTTAAGTTCATTTTAATATATCGAATTGAATATCTTACGTTTTAGGGGATTGAGTGATCATCATTTTCTCTGATAAATAAATTTCAGCTGAATGTGTGTATTTTTGTTATTCTCCCATGTGAAAATATCAATAGCATTCAGCATCCATCCAGTCCAAGAGTGAAATGCATATATTTTGTCAGGTTATTTTACCAATAGTGCTACTAAAACAATAAATCACACAATTACAAATATTCCAGTTTTCATATATATCCATTCTTCTCTTGCTCAGCCTTTTCTTCCCCCTTTCACCTAGCTCACATTTATCTTCTTTTTTTCTTCTAAATCCTTGAACCATTGCTGTTCTTTCTTCTCCCTGCTACAAGTGTTTCATCTGCTTTTATTTATCTTGCAGGCCCTCAGTGATTGTTACATCCTCTGTTACACCTCCTGGCTATTCCCAGGCCTATTCCATTTCCTCACCATTTCCTTTCCTCTTTCAGCTCACATTCTTCTGCTCCTAACTTCTGACACTTTCAAATTCTAGGTTAAGTTTTGGTTCTACATGTCTCAAAATAATAATAATTTTTAAAGTTCATATATTGGGTCAATATTCACTTAACTCAAATTTTCTACTATTCAGCATTAGCTGTACAAGTGAAGTTCAACAAAACACCATTAAAAGTATTGGACTATTAACCCACATTAGCAATGGGAGCACACAAAGTCACCCACCCACACAAGGACTAAAATGAACCAATATTCATTAGAATACAATCAGAAGGAAGAATTATTTCCTAATAATAGATGGATTTCAGGGAAAAGAGATTAAGCGAAGGGAAAAAATTATGTTTGATGTGAGCAGCAATAATAAAGGACCAAACTAAATATTTGAATCATCACCTTCCAATAAAACATTCACTTCATTTTGAGTATGTACTTTGCAAACATATAATATCCTACTTGGCCTTGCTTTTGGTTGATTAATTCTCTCCAGGTGTAAGTCAAGCACTTTCATTTACACGCTTCAATACACATACTCATTAGTCAAGTCATAACATACTTTTTTTCCCTCATCTTTTTAACTACCAGGAGCTGGACTAAAGATATGGGTAATAGAGAGGTAAAACATCCTCCCAATCTGTTTATTTCAGTAACTAGAGATAATGGAGTAGCAGTGCATAATAATAAAGACCAGATCTTTCACTGGACTAGTGATTTCATGAGCAAAGTTGGCTGATGATCTGGTCCTATATTTAATAGTGATTCACCTGTGGCAAAGACAGAAACTCGCTATACAAAAATATAAACAGTATTTCTAATGTGTTAAAAAACAGGTAAAACTATTACAGACCTCTATTTTTTCCCTGTGTGTTTGAATTTCTCTGCAAAGGTGAATTTTTTGTTCCCTTTGTATCTTTGTTCCCCAAAGGCTCTGGACGCAACGCTACAAGCCTCTTGTCTTCCAGGCATCTAAATGTATGCCACATACAATCCAATAAACTTACGAAGGTTGTCACATTTGCTAGGCTTCTAAGCACTCTGTATGCTGAGGTTAAACTAACTCCCATGTGCAGTATTTATGACTATTTTATTATAGATGGGAAGATTTCACAATAAACTTCATAACAAACTTCACCAAGCCACACAATTTCAAATACTTTTAGTGTGAGGTGTCCCTGCCCATGGCAGGGGGGATGGAAACTGATGATCTTAAGGTCCTTTCCAGTCCTAAATATTCTATGATTCTATGAGTCTAATTCTGAAGTTCAGAATGAAAAAAAGTTTGAGCTACCCATGGTGTATTTTGATCTTACATAAAACAGTATCTCTAGTTCATATATATAGCTGCTCTATATTAAGGGTCCAAGAACTGCATAAAGATAGTAAAAGTTCACTAAATTTCACAACAGAATAAGTCCATAAAAATGTCTATACAAGGCCCTACAAATTTTGTAGGTAATTAGAGAATTTTTAAGTAAAAAAAAAAAAACCAACCTAAATTCCAAAGAGTTCAGATGTAATCCAGTAATGTAATTCAGTAATTCAGTCAATGTACAGAGTAATTTTACAGTTTACAATTTAAATGCTGGAGATCTCACTACTGTCTCCCTTAAATTCATTAAATTCTTTTTAGATCAAGTCATAATTCCTCTTGAAAAGTATTCCCCTTGAAATTTAGGTGCTAATTCCCCTATGCATGTTTTAAAATTCCAGCCCAAGTGGTTTATAATCAAAAGACTGTCAGTGTGTAAGTATGCAGGTGAAGTTCCCTAAGACTGGAAAAAGGGAAATATAATCCCCATTTTCAAGAAGGGGAAAATGGATGACCCGGGCAATTACAGACCAGTCAGTCTCACCTCTGTGCCTGGCAAAATCTTGGAGCAGATTCTCCTGGAAGGCATGCTAATGTACATGAAAAACAACAAGGTGTTTGGTGACAGCCAGCATGGGCTTCACCAAGGGGAAATCCTGCCTGACCAGTTTGGTGGCCTTCTATGATGGGGCTACAGAACTGATGGACAGCGGTAAAGCAGTTGATGTCATCTACCTGGACTTGTGTAAAGCGTTTGACACTGTCCCACATGACATCCTTGTCTCTAAATTGGAGAGACATCAATTTGATGAATGGACCACTCGGTGGATAAAGAACTGGCTGGATGGTCGCACACAAAGAGCTGTGGTCAATGGCTCAGTGTCCGGCTGGAGACCAGTAAGTACTGGTGTCCCTCAGGGATCAGTGTTGGGACCGGTCTTGTATAACATCTTCGTCGCTGACATGGACAGTGGGGTTGAGTGCGCCCTCAGCAAGTTTGCCGATGACACCAAGCTGTGTGGTTCGGTTGATACGCTGGAGGGAAGGAATGCCATCCAGAGGGACCTTGATACGCTTGTGAGGTGGGCTGATGCCAACCTCATGAAGTTTAACCATGCCAAGTGCAAGGTCCTACACCTGGGTCGGAGCAATCCCAGACACAGCTACAGGCTGGGCAGAGAAGAGATTCAGAGCAGCCCTGCAGAGATGGACTTGGGGGTGCTGGTCGATGAGAAAATGAACATGAGCCAGCTGCAGTGTGTGCTTGCAGCCCAGAAAGCCAACCGTATCCTGGGCTGCATCAAAAGGAGTGTGACCAGCAGGTCGAAGGAGGTGATCCTGCCCCTTTATTCTGCTCTCGTGACGCCTCACTTGGAGTATTGTGTACAGTTCTGGTGTCCTCAACATAAAAAGGACATGGATCTGTTGGAACAAGTCCAGAGGAGGGCCACGAGAATGATCAGGGGACTGGAGCACCTCCCATATGAAGATCGGCTGAGAAAGCTGGGGCTGTTCAGCCTGGAGAAGAGGAGGCTGAGTGGAGACCTCATGGCAGCCTTCCAGTATCTGAAGGGGAGCTATAGGGATGCTGGGAAGGGACTCTTCATTAGGGACTGTAGTGACAGGACAAGGGGTAAATGGGTTGAAACTTAAGCAGGGGAAGTTTGGATTGGATATAAGGAGGAAATTCTTTCCTGTTAGGGTGGGGAGGCACTGGAATAGGTTGTCCAGGGAGGTTGTGAATGCTTCATCCCTGGCAGTGTTCAAGGCCAGGTTGGACAAGGCCTTGGGTGATATGGTTTAGAGCGAGGTGTCCCTGCCCATGGCAGGGGGGTTGGAACTTGATGATCTTAAAGTCCTTTCCAACCCTAACTATTCTATGATTCTATGATTCTATGTGTTGCTTTGCATGCCCATTTGTATTTCTGATTTTGCTTCACATTATGTGGAAACATAGAAGCACTTAATTAAACCTCTTTTTTTTTTTTTTTCTAAATTCAGCATATTGTCACTAATGAGAGTATTGAATGATTTCTGTAACAATGTTAGGCAGCTGATTAGGAAAAAACAGTCAACTTTTTGTGAGTTAGTGTTGGAAAGAAGGTTGTCTAAAAGCCTTGCAACTGACACATAGAATAAAGTAAAGGTAGGATAACAACCTAAGCACTGAATTACAGGAGTAGATACAAACATAAATGGTTACATATTCTTCTTTATTACCTCACACCCTCAACTTCTCTTACAATAGTCCCTCAGTCACTTGCAAAGCCAGCGAAATACGTGCTTTTTTTTTTTTTTTATATAAGCGTATGATTTCAAAATCTGGAAACCTGGCAAACTAATAGCAAATACACTTACGCAAATTATTCAAGGGCAGGCAAGGTATAGAGAAACATAAAAAGAAAGGGAACACCTTACACTTTCCACTTATGAAACTGAAGAATTTTGGAGCTCTTCAGGTGAATTTGCCCTCTTCATTCTCCTGTGAAATAAATTTACATTTTAGGGAACTTCAGAAATGTACAATTCTTGCAGTATTGACTGTCTTCAGCATTCAGCCCATCTTCCCTTCTTGCAAAACCCGTACAAATGCTATTGACTGTGGAGGGAATCTTGTGAGGAGCGCATCTTGACAGGCCTTTCTTCTTTACAGTTAACAAACCAATGAAAAAATTGCAGCAACCATAGATTTACAGTGGGAGAAAAATCCAAGCTGCTCAACAGCATAGCTTGCGACTAAAGCTAATGAAGCAACTGTTGAAGGAATGAAGACTGCCATGAAAGCAATCATTTCTGCATAGGAGTTAGCTAACCAAGACTACACTTCTTTCATGAAATGCAGGGAATATCCTTGACTCAAAGCATAGCTATTACAGTGTTTGATTTAAAAATTGGCAAATTCTATCATATAATTGACATTTATGAAATGGTTATATGCATGTGCCTAAATTTAACATCAAGAGCATAGATGAGTGTTTCATCATTGTAGCACTGAAGAGAAATCTATTCACCATTTATTTCTTTTTTATATTGTTTAAAAGAAAAGGACAAAATTGTTATTGGAAATAAATCCCCCAAGAAAATATGTATTTTTGTTGGAACCAAAGTCAGAAACATTGGTTCAGATTTCTAGGCAAAACTGAAAGATTTTTTTTTTTTAAATATTAATCTTGGTCAAAGGATTTTCATATCTTTTCTTTTGATGTGGGATATAAGCCCAGGCACATGCAGGAGCCTAATGAATCTACCCATGCTCTAAAGATACTGTGCTAACATGTTTGCCTTTAAAGACCTCCACATTCTAAACCACAGTAATCTTTTTTTTTTGCTCTCTCAAAGTTACCACGATTAAAATAACTTTTAGATCAATATGAGACACACATCATCTCTGAAAAAATCTGATCTATCATAGCCAAACAGGTGAGGGAGATCAGAATCCAACAAACTGACAAATGAGAAGATAAATGCTGTAACTCTGAACACACACGCACCTACACACACACACGCACCCTGCTTCTTCCCTTAGGTCTTATTCCTGAGTGTGATATCATACGTTATACCCCTTTGGTCAGTTGAGGTCAGCTGTCTCAGCTGTGTTCCTTCCCAAATTCTTGTGCGTTCCCTGCCTAGTCACTGGAGGGGCAGTCTGAGAAGCAGACAACACGTGGCACTGCATAATGAATAGCTAAAAGTTTGTTGTTTTATCAGCATTGTTTTTATCGAAAATCCAGAACATAACACCATGCAAGCTACCATAAAGATATTTAACTCTATACCAGCCAAAGGCAATACAATAAGAATTATATACTTAAACTTTGTTAACAGTACACAGAAACAGTTCGCTTTTTCAGAAATACTAACATTATTTTTATGAAAAGAAATAAATCAACCATTGGTGGTTTAAACTATTAAAAGTTGTCACTTTTGAAATAAAGTTGAAAAGTCCTCTTTTTAATACTATTAGCAATATTTTCTTCTCTTTCCTATCCATTCTATCATTTCTATCCATTACTACTGTCAATATATTTCACAGTTAATCAGATTATTTCTTTCAAAAGCATAAGTATTCAAATTCCAATGAGGGCAGATTTATTTTTTTCCAGCAAAGAACAATATTTGAAATTTTTGAGTCAGTGAAGAAACATCTCAAAAATTATGTAGAATTCATTCTTTTAGGTCGTTACCCTTAAGATAAGTCTTAGTTGAGCTAAGACTGATCTTTAAACTATTTAAAAATTATATTTTTATGTTATGCTCTTCTGTATAAACAAGGAAATCATGTTTATAAAAGTGATAACTATTAGTCTAAGAAAGACAAAAGTCTGATTGATAGAAAGTACAAATGTCAAAGGAAGAAATGCTGCTAGGTTTCAAAGATACCTGAATCAAGTAGTCTGCTTTGCAGACTGATAAACCAGCCATTGAACTCCCCAGAAACCTGAAGTTACTAACAAAACTGAGATGCCACAAACTGTCTTGACAGCAAGGCAAAAAATGTACTTTTTAAACACTAACTTTCATTCTTAATTTTTGAGTAGTTAACCACAAAAAGCCATGAATATACCATATGAACTTTGAAAAGGGTTGTTTTAATAGTTGTTCAGCAGTATATAATGTGTCTTGAGACAAAGAAAAGAAAGCTTGATATATTCTTAATCAGCTGCTATGAACACTGGGAGCATCAGAAACACAGAAAAGCAAGGATTTTCAAATAGAAAATAAAGCAGTATATATTCACATATCAGTGATAGCCTGTACAAAATGTAAACTTTATCTGCATATGCCTAATAAAAGTATGTTTTGACAAAGGCTCCTAAACTTTTACACAATGTTGTTGTCAATCTGAATTATCAAGAGATCATGAATGTTAAACAAATCTATCACTATGCCTCTGAAATGAAGCCTGTATCACTTAAGTGCACTCTGTCATCCATGTAACAGTGTATATACTACTTCAATAACATGACAATAGTACTTGAAGACCAAGCTTATTCTACATGATTTTATATGTGAATGTCTTCTTCATTCAGCTCACGAGTTTTTCAATATTTAAGGTTTTATATAAAAACTAAAGATCAGAGTTGGTCATATGATGATAAGTAATATTAGTACATATAAGAAACGTATTATACAGCAGTTTAATAATTGCACCAAATATAGATCTATGCTGTCATAAAAGGAACAGAAATATTCTGGGAAAATAACAAGGCATTCCCCCAAGCCAGTGTCTTGAGTTAGAACACTTTCGCTCTTTCTTGTCACCTTGTAAAATATATTGCCTGTCTATAAACTTAGGCAGTCAGAAAATTACAAGTCAGGATAAAGGATGCCATTTATAGCCCTGCTTGACAACTGATGGGTTCTGTCTGTGTTTAGCTTAATCCCTTCTGCTTCTGAATAGACCAATATGGGGATCTTAGCAAAAATAGAGCTGTCAAAGTGAACTTTCCACATCTTCAGGGAAGTAGCATTAAACCACTACCTCTTATTTAAAGCATCTCAAAAAAACACACAATGGTATCTGTTTTCACTGATTTGAATATTACCAGCCTTCACTCTTTGTCAGCAGCGGACTGACATCCAGCAGTGTTTGCAGTTGCTTTAAGGATACACTTGTTTTTTTTTAAATCACGATTAAAAACGTTCTTGCTGGAGCACAACTGAACCCTGTTTGAACTGTTCTCTGGCTGTCTTTTGTGCAGAAAAGAGAGCTGGAAGAGGTCTATGCATTCTGGGGTCTCACTTAGACCTGACTTAGAGGCAGGATATATTAGCCAGATTTCTGCATCTAGACTCCTAAAATTAAATAAGCTTTCCTAGCCTGCATGCTGTCAATGGAGTTCATGTCAAGAATTTCAAACAAGCATGTTTTGTTTGTTATCTATTATCAAAACCAAATTTAAGGTGACTGACTTCAAATAGTGTGTAACCACTATAGTTCTTGCTGACCTTCCTTATCCTTGCACAGTTCTTTTAAAACTCCAAGAAGTTAAGTTATAGAAGTTAAATATTCTAACAAGTTTAGTAAGGACAGACTTAGTCTTTCAAGTCTGAAGAACCTTTTCAAAACTTGCAACCATTCTTTTCTTTTTTTTTCTTTTTCTTTTTTCAAAATCATATACATATTATTAGAATAAAATGCGTATCATACAAAGAACACCCTTTCCTCACACAATACAGCACATCTATATCTGTTACAGTACTGTATTTACATTCCCACAAGTCACATTATTTTTACCATTTTGAAATAATAAAACTAATTTAAATGGTTATTATTAACAAAGATAATTCTTTGGTCTTTTGTTAGATCTATCTTATCTCCCCCTCAGCAGTTCTGTTAGTTTTTTTTCACTGTATCTGTCAACAAAAGCAAACTAATAATTTACAGCTTCTGTAGTATCTCATTACAGGGACTGCTTTATTTTCCCTTACAGTTTTCCCCTCTTTGCCAGAGGTTTTTCCCAAGGGACCATCTTCCTCTTCTATAGGATTCAGCACTATGTGCTGAGTTTAAACATAGCTCTAAAGACCTAGGAGCATTGCTCCAGGCTCATGAGGGAGTTAAGTAGTATGTCACTGCATAATATATAAATATATGAAATATTTCTTTCAATGAGGGGCAATTGAAAGGTGTAACATGGACTGCTTCCATATGAAAATTACAAAAGATGCCTTTTATTTGGAACAAAGTTTATCTCTTCCATGTCAAAATATACAGAATTCAATATTTTAAAATAATATAATCCGTTACAACCATTACACCAAAAAAACATTAGTGATAATAATATAGATGAAGGAGATTCAGTACACCTCATCCCTTAAAAATATTTCCTTGTGCAGCATTTCCTGCATAATTAGTTATGTTTTTTGGATGGGATCTACACTGCAGAGTTTCATCTATTAATGAACTAGATTTTAAAGCTGTTTTTCAATCAGTCCTTTATTTAGTTATTCAAATTCATACCTAAATTGCAAGCAAATGAGAAATCCCAGTGAAGCTATTCACATTCTAAAGGTGCTTCAGATTAAATATCTGTATAAACACGTTACTCAGGGCGCAACAGTGAAATATAAAGAATGACTTCAAAGGTTTTCAGATACCTCCACTTGATTCAGAGCAATCATAAAGGGCTGCCAAAATCCCACCTGAACAAGCATATTCCCAAAGCAGTGATAGATACAGTGACTTCCTTTAGAATTACATCTGTTGAAGATATAGTTGTTATCATTTACACAGTTCATTTATAAAAGATCACAATTTAGTCCAGTGCTAAATCTGATGCAAGAGCAACAGTCCTAATACTAGCATAACGTTTTTATATTATCACAGCAACTGCTGGCTTTGTTAGTCTTCATGCCCCACACAGAAACCTCAGGTATTGTTCAGAATTTATTTACACCACCTTATAAACAACTGCCATTGAAGCAACTGTTCAAGACACTTTTTTTTTTTTTTCTTTTTTCTTTTTTTTTTTTTTACCACAGGTATTTGCAGGCATACCTACCAAGGGGAGAGACTAATGAGAGTGCAAATTAAATAGTCCAGCTATGACAGAGATCAGTAAGACAGAGTCATTGGTGGTAACGGAGGCAGGGCAACATGAGTGTTTAACTTGAATTCAAGATGAAGTCAGTTTCAATTTCACCTTCAGAAATCTGAGCTCTATACTGGTAGTTTTCTTTAGCACTAGCTTGACCAGATAAATTGAAAGTAAACTGAGAGTATAAATTTAGGTTTCCTTCTTGATTTATATAATTAGGGGGCATGAATTCACTCAGAAGTTAGGTATTATTAATAGCTATTAATTAATTTCTTTTTAATTGAGGACATTCTAGCAGCCCTCACACCAGAGGCTGGACCTACATGATCTGTTTTTATTTAAAGTCAGAATAAAATGGCTAACTAATTTTTCCATCTCTATTTACTGTGGTGTGTATAACTCACCTATATATATGCCATGTGAGGATTGTGAGACACTGGAACATGTTGCCCAAAGAAGTAGTAAATGCTCCATCCCTCGCACTGTTCGAGGCCAGGTTAGAGAGAGCCTTGGGCAGCATGCTCTAGGGTGAGACATCCTTGCCAATGGCAGGGGGTTTGGAACTAGATAATCTTAAGGTCCTTTCCAACCCTAACTATTCTATGAGTTTACATATGCTTTATTTATGATATGCATATTTCTATGTATATAGTCTTTATATACTGACAAAACAACTTATTAATGATTGTATTTCAACTGATTATTTAAGAGGGATTCCAATGCGTGAATGACAAAAGTATAAAATTGAAAGAATAGAAAAGTTATGAAATTGCCTTCTCTGAGAAGCCATATTGAAAATGCAGATGTATATATATTTCACACCACATACTTCTATAGAGTTCAATACCTTACTGAAAAAAAGAAAAAAAATATGATTCTTCCACTGCTATCCTATTCCATTTAAGACTAGTGCTGCTTTGAATAATTCTACAGGACTCACCAATGTCCCAAAGGAACAGTACGAGATAGATACAATAGTAAAAGCTTTCTTAAACTGGAACATATGGCATCAGTCTTGCTGCCGCCATTTTAAAGGGCTGAAGGACATCCCCTGTAAGAAATTGAATCCTATTCTCATCTTTTCCTCATCAATTTTACTTCTGTTTCTTCGCCTGCAAGGTGTTCATTAGCGTCTTCACATGCATATATCCCAAGCTAGCTATTATTTACTTACACTGCATACTACTTTATGCATGCTATATGTTAATCAGGATAGACAATTCACCTTCTTGCAGGTTGATTCAACCTGTCAGAAAACTGTGCAAATGAAACCATTCTGAGCTCCAGGTTGTCAGAGCTGGATTGATTCTGGCTACCTGAGTAAACCTAATTCATATATCTCTATAGTAAACACAGTCCTCTGTAGACACATTTAAATATATACAGCTACATTTCTGAGCAATCCAAGTGATTTTCAGTCACTATTGGTAAAAATAATAGGGTGTTGAAGGCTGATGATAAAACCCAGGTTTTACTAATCAGAAATTTGAGCATTCACCTTCTACTGAAATAAAAAGTCAGAGTATAAATGTAATTATATTTATCTTAGACGTAAAGGGGGTTGTTCTTTAAATAATTTTATTTAGCTTTCCTTTATTGATGTTATCTCTAATAACATCTTGATATTGCTCAACATCAAAAAGTACAAACCTTTAGCAGAAAGATTAATGTAGTAACAAAACATGAGTGTGTAGACATAGACCATAACACTACATCAAGGCAAACTGGTGTTTTCAAAGCAGTATGTTATTAGAAATGCCTATATCAAAGTAATTCTGTCAGAAGAAATAAATTTCACTAGTTTTCATTTATACAAAAAAAATAGTTTCTAAAAAGATAAACTGTAACATTACTCATCACCTTGGGGATGGTGCTATGTAACTACTAACCCTTCCTTCAACAGAAGTTACAAAAGTATTTGCAACAATATTCTGTTTACATAAATGTTTCAAAAAGAAAGAGAAGAACCTTTCATCGCTGAAAATGTATTTGTTCTCATAGTTTTTATCCATAAGTAAATTCCACAACAGCATAGTTTCTAGAAAACAGAGGTATGACCTAAGAGCATAGAGCTCATAGAAACCAGCTACTGACTGTAAGATAGACAGTTCCTCCAGTATTTCAAAACAATGCTCCTATCTGGTTCTATATAAGCATAAAAAAAACCAGGAGGGCTAAGGAAAACAAACAGAGCTTCTGTTCAGATAAACTGCAAATGTGAATGCAAACTGAAGTAAAGCTATAAAAAAAAAATAAAAAGGAGCCTATGGGACTGAAACTGCAGGTCTCCTCAGTGAGAACTGACCACGTGCTTTCTGCAGATGTCTTGACTGAGTTTGTTTTGTATATGGGTGAATATTAACAGAAGGTTCTGCTTTTCATCAGATGGCTTAATATATTTTTTCTTCATCCTCAGTGCTGTTTTTATTGTTAACTCGTTTTTAAAAACATCAAATTTCTTTTAACTTATAAAAAGTTCTTTCTTTTCTCCTTCCTCTTTTCCCCAGGAAGGTCTTGCACACTGACTGATTTATGTCAAGACAGTGGATTGTATTTTTATTCAAAATGCCGGATTTACAAGTTCTGTATACTTATTCATAGATACTTTCATCTCTCTATGCTAAATGGGATTTTTTTATACTTCAAAGCTTGGATAGTTTTCTTTGGGGGAAAGAAAAAAAAAAAAGAAAGAAAGAAAAAAAAAACACCCTACAGATTCTCATTCTTCTGCATATATATAGGAAAGCTTGATGTTAAATTTCATGGAAATGTATGGTCAAGCATGACCTTATTTTAAAATGTAAATCTCAGTTGTACATGTTTTTGCAGAAAGTAAAGTCTAGTGCATGCCTTTTTTATCTTTTCTATTTGGTTCTGCCCTAAGTTTGTCTGTCATATTAACTGACTTTTTAATAATCTCCTAAATTGATAAGCCTTATTTATATGCTGGAAACTTAAAAGCATTAAACTGTTGACTTACAGGCATGAAATGTAGCTAACAAACTGTCTTTTAGATGCAGCTATCTGCTCCTTTATGCCTAAGAGTTCTGTTTCAATACCTGTGAAAAAATCAGTTTGGTCAGCCAAAACCTGGAGACATCCATAATACCAAAGATATATGTCCAAAGATGTATTCCAATACCATTTTGTAATCTAATAATATTAGGAAATTAAGTAAAATATTCTCCCTATTGGTACCTGCAGCTTGGTACAAAGAACAGAAGCACCTAAAACTAGACTACAAAGGTGATTTTATGTAATCTTCAAGGTAAATGAATGCTCCTACTAATTCACTTAAATGTGCATTTATACAGAGAATGAGCTATGTTTTCAAAGATATAAAGTATTTCTTGATAAATAAATTAAAACAGTATTCTATGAAAGCATTTAAAATTTCAGGGAACTGATTGAGCTTCTTCACTGCAATTGTGACTACAGGAACGATATGTGTGATTGACTGTGTTTCTGATGTTAAATACAGAAACATACACTGGTGGCAGACTTGAAGAAGGTATAGTATCCCTGTGGATTTGCATCAGCAGGATGAATCAGAGAGACATTAGTATTAATACACTGTGTGGTCATACAGCTGGGAAAAACAAGTCATCTACATTTTCTCGTGCCATAAGCCTCATCAGATGCCCCTGAGTCATAGGAAATTTATGAAGTATAGAAGTGCTTGGCTGCCTACCAGAGATACTGGGATATTTAATTATATGATGTGCTCAGTTAGTTCAGTGGTCAGTATGGAAAAATAATACCTACCACACAGAAAATCTGTGCTCATTTAATTGTTCCTGATTTGGATATACTTTCTCAGCCCAATCTCTTCCCCCTTAAAACTCTTTGTAGTCTCTCCAGAGACTGCCTAATATGAACAAAAGTGAATGAGTTATGATAGAACATTTTTAAACAGAATATGATTCTTACTGAGAAATAATGTGTCCAGCAAGAGGTTTCCCTGAAGTTCTCAGGACTGTTCATTTACTTTTTTAAGAGAATTGCTATCTTCATTACCCTAATCCAAACTCTGTGGGGTTCAGCTTCCAATTCAGACCATATAGTCCCTGAGCTGGCTCAGGTTTTTGAGGTATTCCCACAACACATGTTTATGGCATGACCTGGGGTTTTTTATATAAGCCACTGGACACCAGGCACTGTATGTTATAGAATCTCAAATGACACCTGGTGGTCACATTACAGCAATTGAATTCTTACCACCTGGTTAAGGATCAAGCTTATAACCACTTATAAAGGTGGTTCTTTTCCACAGAGGTATTCTTGCCTTTTCTTAATGCTCTCACCTAATAACCTAAAGTATCACCTCACTTTGCCTTACAAATCTGTTTTAAATCAAACAGTTCCTTAAATGGCAGGGGGTTTGGAGCTAGATGATCTTTAAGGTCCCTTCCAACACAAACCATTCTGTGATCATATGATCTTGTCCTATGAGTAAAAATAATAACTGCAATATACATAATGATTCCAGAATAATAGCTAGGGCAGTTATTTTCCTGGTGTCTCTTAAGAATCATGACTATGATACTAACCATTTGTCATATTTGAAAGAATTTCTTGTGGCTTTAGGACTTTAGAAAAGATTGGTAAAATATTGGGGTATAATCTAGTCGTAAAGTGTGATCTACTGATTATAATTTAAAATCAAGCCCAATAAAGTTATACATCCCTTCTCTGGCTACATTATCAAGTGAATTAAAACCATACTGTAACACACATCATGTGCTGTGTTTTCCAAATTTGTTAGAATAGAGTAAGCCTTTCTCTGGTAATTACAGACAAAACCAATGGGTTTAAGATACTAACAAGGGAGTTGTTGAGTATTTGCTTAAGTGCCAATTAATTACCACTGAAGTTAGATTTTGTACTCTGATGACCTAGTTAAAGAAACATTAATTACAACCAACTAACCTCTTTTTGGCATTGTCACATGAGGCTAAAAGCTACAGACCTCCTATGGAAACAAAATTAATATGCTTCTACAGTCACACATATGTCAGAAGGGTCAACTATTAACATTTCTTTTGGGACTGTCAAGATAGAATAAATATTTCCAAATAGGAAAGCATATAGTTCACATGTACCAAGAGAAGGATAAAGGATTCCACTGTAATAATAAATGTAAGGTGATGAATCTTCTAAAAATGTTCCAGCAAAAGATAAGCTCCTTTAGAACATGAACAGGAATCGGTAGGAAAAGGTACCAAGGGAGCAGTGAGCACCATCCAACTTCCAGTATCAGAGAACTGAAAGACATTTGAGTGAATGAAAAAGATGAAAAAATTTAAACGGGAAATGGCTGGTGACAATTTCAGGCCTTTAGGTTTCTGCTGTTCTGATTGTGAAGTAAGTGAACGTGCATTTGCTGTAAAGGAAGCATTCAGCACACCATCAAGCACAGAAGTATCAATGAGAATTTTCTGAAGTGCTGCATCTAGGACCTATTGTGAATAGCTACTTCCTCAGTGTGTGGTCTACTACCGACATAGGTTATTAAACCTTTCCCAGGTTAGATGATTTTTATGTAAAAATGAATATTTCGTATTCTCCCATTGTGTGCCTTTTTCCACAAAACAAAGTAGCCTCACTCTTTTCCTTCCCATCACCATAAAGGGAAAAAAAAATAATTCCAAATATTTCAAGCTCAACTCTGACACAAGGAAGACAAGCCTTTTGAATGATACTCGGTTTAGATCTATATCTACAACCTTTCAGCTAATTTTCTTAGTTTCTATAATATCGGAATTCTGAAGTCATGGAAACAAAGCCACCTAGTATTCTTTGAGGAACAGGTGGAACAATTTACACATTTAAAATTAAGCTCACGTTGATTTGCTGCAATTAAGTAAAATTTATGTTAATAGTTTCAATAGTCTCCATTAAAGCAGTATTGATTAACACAGTTATCTTGTCTGTCGTATTTGTTTTTTAATTGTCAAATGAATGTCTTGCATGTTTGAAATTTGCAAAATGAGATGTATAAGAGAGAGAAGCTGAGATAGCCAGGGCAAGTATGGTTAGTCACTTTACTCATTATTAGAATTTATAATATGATAGCATCCAGAAACAATCAATCGAAATAAAAATGAAACCTGAAAAATAATTAAAATATATGTACTGAAAGAGAAAATAAGGTATCATCTTAAAAGTTCTAACTTTGGTGAGGACTGCATGAGTCTATGAGGCTGAGGCAAATATAACCAAATGAAATATGCAGGCTTCATTATTATTACTCTTATGGCTGTGACTGTGTTAGAATGTTCATAAAAATATTGGGTCCCTGCAGTTTAGTAAACATCAGTTCCACCAAACACCTTTTTTATTCTTTAAATAAGAAAATATAGAAGCAATTATTTTTTTATAGTATTTTCAGTTTTATTCGTATTAAAAATTATTTTGCAGCAGTCATGTAAGCTTGGGTTTTTCTCTTGTTTTTCAGATTCTAAACCTGAATCCCATCACTGGTTGGTAGGGTATGAAGCAGGAGGCAGCTATGACAAGGATTAAGAATATTTTGTCACTAAGTACCCCTACAGATTGATTATAGAGAGTTCTTTCTGTTGATTTTTTGGCTTCCAGCTCCATCAAGATATGTATCTTGTGCCAAATAAGATTTCTAAATTATTTTATGAAAATAGATTATTAAAGTTGTTTTATATTCAAACAATCACACATCTAGGAAAAGAATAGTTATCAAGAACACAGTTCACTATCACAAATAGATTTTAACACCTAAAATAATCTATGAGAGGAGATGTCAGAAAACCATATTTTTTCATATCTCCCATACAAGGGGCTGGGAGGAGGGAAAGGAAGGTTAAAATCCTATGGTATTTGAAGAAATACAATTTCTGCACTTTTAAGGATGTAGAATTAAAACCTAAATCCATCAAACAAGCATTAAGACTGCTGTCTTCTTTAAAGATAGGGAAATCTCAATATTTTTTTTTCCATGAGGCATTTACTGCAGTTAAAAGTAAAATTCTGTTAGTGATTTTTGTGAACTACTGACATGTATTTATAATCCAGCATAACATGTTTTATTCTATGATTTCACCAGTGAATTTTGACAAATTTCTTGGCCAATACTTGAACAGCTCAAAACTAGGGAAATGTTAAGTATTCTGCTGTTTTTATTATTTGTACCTACAACTCCTGTAAATTTTAATGGTATTTATCATAGGCTGAATGAAAATAGATTTTTCAACATGAAATCTTTGCAAAGTGAACAGAGATTAGAAGTTTACCCATCACATAAAATATGCATTTAGGCAACCATATAGGCATAATGAAAGGGGAAAAAAATCTGAATTAATACAACATACTTACTTAGTGTGTTTTTTCTATTAATTTTAGTTAATACTAAAATTCTATTTAAGTAAGTTCATTAGGAAAAAAAGTTATAGTATTCCCACAGAACAACTGGGTATTTTATCCTTGATATTAACAGGAAAGGGATTGGATTAATGTTGAATAATGTAGAATTGCAAGTGGGTTCTATTTTGATTATGAGCTTCCTATAAAATTAAAACATCTGGTTTAAAATTTACAATTTCATGTGTCCTAGTTACTCAGAAATGTGCCTAACTTTACATGTGAGAGCAATGAGATAAGCTATGTATTTAATTGTACTCTGTATTGGTGCCCTTCTCAATGTATGATGCTAGTATATAATTTATCTGCAGCTACTTTTCCAGAAAAAAGTAAAAAACTTTTCTATCTTTTGACCTTCAACATGAGGAACAGGAAAAAACCTCAGGGAGTCATACAGCAGAAAACACTAGAATCATTTGCCCATAACCCTAGCTTCTCACTTGTAGGCATTCCTTGTGTGAATTTAAAACTAATATTATGTATACATCACTAGCAACCTAGAAGTCTTCTGATCAAGAGTGCAAAATATGAGAAATCAACGGTGTTATTACTGCCTTGGGTTGTTGAATGGTGTTAAGGCCTGAAGTTTAACATACAAGCCCCACAATATTTTCAGACTTTTGACTCAAACTTCAGTATTTCTAATCAATAATTAAAAGCCTAAATATTAAGAAAAACTCTCAATGATTAAATAGAAGCATACTTTTCTTTCATCTTAAACGTGTTTGTTTTGATAATATGATTGTCATATAGAAGGTGCTGAAAAAAACATTCTTACTGAAATTAATGCTTATCACTGGTTTTGATGACACCAGATTTCCTGTAAATTATAATTTTGGCTGACCAAAAACATGAGGCTTAGAAGTTGTGGTTTACCATCCCTCTTAGAAATCCATGCTACAGTATGCTGCTACTGTTACTAAACAATAACTTATGAAGCTCTGCTAGTTCAGTTGAATTTAATGAATATCATTTCCTCAAAAAAAAAAAAAGATGAATAATAAGTATTTTTTATCAAAAGGGAAAATCTTGGGTGAGCAAATGGAACTCGCCCTCCATACGCAGTTTCAGACAGTCTGGTGAAATTCAAATGCCATAGAGGGAGGCAAAATAGTTGCATATTGTTTGCACTCTTATTCCCCAGGAATTCTTCCTTGGAAATTGTTTATAAAAATGGACCAAACATGGTCAAAACAAATTAATTACTTGCCACCCAGATATTATTCCCTAGTTTCTGAATTTACTACAGCAAAAACAATTAATTTGGAAGGATTTTTTCTGTTAGAGACTGTAAAAATGTATTTGCTGTCTAACTCCTTATAGGTCTTCTATTTAACCCATACCCTGATGGTATCCCAAACTTAAATGAAAAAGAATCCTGGTAATTTATCAGACAAAAAGAGCTGTCAGAAATATGTTTCCTTCTTTTTTTTTTATTACCATCACATCAACAGCTTGCTAGAGCAGACCCAGAAGTTCCTCCATGAGATGTAAAAAAGTAGAACTGAAATAGATTTCCTGCCAACCCCCTCCACAAATCACTGCCTCTAAAGAAGTATGTACTACCATCCTTTACACAAATGGGCCAAGCCCAACTTTAAGTGTGCTTTTACAGGCAATTCATAATCTCACTGCTTGTGGTTACAATATTGTACTCATTTACACATTAATTTAATTTTTCTCCCTTCATATGTTAATTTCTTGTAATAAGGTTTCTGTCCCCTTATCTCACTTTCCCTTTACTCAAAATATAACAGACACCTTTCTCTCTTTTTGCTAGATAAATTTAAAAGTGCACTTTCCAACTGCAAAAAGATTCTCCTTTTTTGCTTATTTCCTTGACTGTGTCTGTTCCACTCTGAAATAGCTTTTTGCGGGCAAGAATTAATTTTACAGAGTTGCAAAAATGATTTTTCCAGGGTCTTGTACAGTGGTACTTTTGTCTTAATTTCTTCAACTACCTGTACACTCAAAACCCCTCCTGAAGCCTTGCATAGTATTATGTTCAGACTAGCACATCTTTCTGCCTTCCAGTCATTGTGGCATTGTGTAGGTTTGCTGAAGTGTCAGATTTATTGTATCATTGATTTCAGAATTCAGTAGCAAGTTTTGTCTGATCCCTACAGCTTCAAAGTGAAAACCTCAAACCTTAGCTTCTACCTCAGGTCAATTAGTTTCTAATTCCATAGGCTTGTCCAGTCTTGCCTGGTGAGATGGAGGGGAGTGGGTATTCTACCACACTGCATGGTTCATGGGAGAAACCACAGGCCCTCCAGAGGCTGAGAAATAAAGCAACAACTATAATTGTTGCTTACAATTTCAATTGTAATTTCAATTACAACTGAATTTACAGTTTTACTGTAAACTGCCCTAAAACTGTGTCAGGAGAACAAAAGTCTTGGCAGGTTCTTATTCTTATATAAGATTTGAAGTAGAAGGAGAAAGGAAGTAAACAAAGAAATAACATCATCACCCACCCCTGTAATCCAGCAACATCTCCATCAGCGAGTGGATGGTCTTTCAGCTGTGGCCCTCTCAGTTGTTTTCAATGACCCCACTGCCATCCTGGGTGAAGTAATGAACCACACAACTTCAGGATGGTGCCTTTTTATAGGGTCTGGCTCTCTAGGAACCCTTGCACAGGTCAGACTCACTTGCAGGGATCTGGTGAACCTTAAACCCAGCTCATGTTGTGCTCTGGCAGGCGCTTCAGTGTCTGTGCCACTGTCTCTAGGCAGTTTGTTGCCCAGGCAGTAGATCTTCATGGCCTCAACGCAGGGAAGAATCCCCCACCTTGATGGAGCAGGATCCTCACCCTCCCCGTGCCCCTGGCCATCTGCCCAAGTGATAACAAGCTGTCAGGTGCCTTGTCTTTTGAAATCATAGAATCATAGAATAGTTAGGGTTGGAAAGAACCTTAAGAGCATCTAGTTCCCATGGGCAGGGACACCTCCCACTAAACCATATCACCCAAGGCTCTGTCCAACCTGGACTTGAACAAACCGCCAGGGATGGAGCATTCACAACTTCCCTGGGCAACCCATTCCCGTGCCTCACCACCTTAACAGTAAAGAACTTCTTTCTTATATCCAATCTAAACTTGCCCTGTTAAAGTTTTAACCCGTTACCCCTTGTCCTATCACTACAGTCCCTAATGAATAGTCCCTCCCCAGCATCCCTATAGCCCCCCTTCAGATACTGGAAGGCTGCTGTGAGGTCTCTGTTGAGGCAAAGACAAAATGGGTCATAATCTGTGGATTTGCATCATAGCAAATATGCTACTGATTTCTACAGTACAAATTCAAAACTTTTGTAAGTCTCTAATGTCACTATGCCAAGAGAAATGAATCTTCAAAAATAAAAATGGCAGCAAATACTGCCTTTATTCTTTTTTAAACTGATTGGAAAAGAAGATTCTAAACATGAACAAAGCATCACTCTAGAATGCAACCTAAATTCATCAAGATACAATCCAGTATTATCATCTCTGTATAGCCGGTTGCATATGAGAAAGGTCATCCACTCAGTCTTTTGAAAACAATAGCTAAACTGAAACCAGTGTCCAGCTTACATATTCCTTAGCCAGTAAGTATTTTAACTTTATTATCATCCAAATTCTTTTAAGTCATTTGAAATGTATCTGCCCAAAGGTAAAAGCATTTCCTCTTCTTGATTGAACGCAAACATGTAGGAGAGCATTATTGGCCATCATTTCGTAGGATTTGGAAAAATCACATCGCAAGTGGAAAGCGGTAGGATAATAAGACAGTATATCAACTTTAGAAAAAAATAGGGGGTAAAATCTAAATAAGATGAAACAATAAGCAGGAAAAATGAAAACAGACATCAGTCTGCACAGCAGAGCATACAAAGTGCATGTATGTACAATTGCACAAGTTCACAGTGAACCGATCATTTCCTGCTAAAACAAAAGTACTTCTTTATCTCAATCGAGCTAAGTGTCCTGGAACATCACACTGGGGAAAGATTTGAAGTGGAAAAACACTGTTAGGTGTCTTTAGACTTCATTTTATCTAGAGTGCAATCTCATTTTAAGCAATTGTCAACCACAATAGTACATTAAGTGAGATTTTATTTACATGTCACCTCCATTACATTTTTATCATTACTGGGTTATATTATTATTATTACAGCTTAAATTTATTGGGGTTATATTATTATTATTAAATTTGCGCCTTGTTATTATCCAAAACCAGTTCTACTACATAATTCAAACATTTTTACCTGAACAAAAATATGTTTATTCTTTCTGACTTTTCTGAGTGAAAGTTCATTTAAAATAACATTTAAAAAAAAAAGTAATATTAAAAACTTAAGGCAGGCTTAAAGCTATGATTGTTATGTATGCCTCTGCCCTGACACTGTCTTATATGAAAAGATCAGGTCATAGGTATGTGAGACTCTGCAAAATCAATCCTGTACGGTGAAATTTGGAGCTAAAACCATTAAATGTATGTTTTAAAATGTCACATTTTGATTCAAGTGATCTTTTTAAAGTCTTAATTAATCTGAACTTCTTCAAAGGAGACAAACAGGTGGAAAGACACATCATGTAAAGACCATTTAATGTAGAACCTTGCTAAATTCTAGGAAAAAAGTAATTCATTGGCACGTTGCTTGCACCAGTCTACAAAAAAGTTCTATTTCTGCACCATAAGAAAGAGGCCAAGCAAAAAAAAAATAAAAAAAAATCTTGTCATTAAAAAAATATTGTAGAAAAGAAAGTAAAAAAAAAAAAAAAGTCATTTCAGGTAAAAGCTTGGGAGAGTTCTGAACAAAAATTCTTTTTCAGGATGATTTTTCATTCTCTGCCTACTGTTTCTTGAAGAATGTAAAAGAGGGAAATAAAGTGAAAAATTAAAGCATGTTTTCCCTTAAGACAAAATTTCTGCTTGTCATAGAGCCATTTTGATTATAGCTGCTATCAATAACAATACCAATTATGTATACTTATTAAACATTTAAAATATCATATGAAATGTCCAACAGCTTGGAATAAATATTAAAACCCTTTTTAGAGCTATGCAAAACATCACCATTTCTTCCCTTTTGATATATTAACATAAGTTTGCATAAGAATCCGTACAGAAAATGTCACCCATTACACAAATTAAAACGCCAGTCTTCAAATGTTAAGGTACACCATGAGAGGGATATTCTTTGTGAACTGCATTTTCAGACAGTTAAATGGCACTGAGAGACTGCAAATATGAATTAGTAAATATGCTCCAAGGCATGGTATATAGTATTACAGATAGTATTTGTTAATGAGAAAATAGGCACGTATTTTCCTTAAGCTTCATTTTATAGGAAGATAAGGTTTGTTATTTAGTCATTGTATATCATTTATGGTTGCTTGCTGTACCCAATTGTACAAGCTTAGTTCCTAGATTTCCAAATATAAACTACAGTGTCTAATAAGCTACCTATGCATTCTGTTTCTGTATGGTCACACAGAATTAACTTTTCTTTAGGTACATGCTTCAAGTATTATTCTATAACCCAGACCAATATTATGTATTTTTACATTGTGTTGAGAAGTGTTCATCGATTGCATTGATTGTTTTTATATTTTAACATTTTGCTATCTCAATTTCCAGTATACTTTGAATATAAAATGTCTGTACAAGATGATAGCTTAGAAGTCCTCTATGGACTTGTAAGAGACGACAGTGCCACAGACAGCTGCAGCACACCTGACAGTGGCATTTTGAAAACAGAAGGTAGAGTGAAAGCAACTTACAGCATTTTAACTTTCAAAATTAAAAACATCAATAATACAGTTCTTGGGAATGTACTACAATGGATTCACCTAGGAACGCATAATACATTCTTTTAAAACAAAGGATGCTAATCACAATGAAATAGAGAGACTGAAGGAAACAGTAATAAAAATCTAAGCAAAACTAAAAAATGCTTGACCTCTGTCAAGCATTTCTGTATTATCCTGGGGGAAAAGAGTGTCAGTAGCGACACTGAAAATGAGCATACAAACACAAAATTTGAAGTGCTACTAACTCATGTAGATGAGAGAAAAGAAAAAAAAAGTAGGTCTTTCCTATAGCTCAGAAACAATTTAATTCAACCAGTCATGTCCTATTTATGCAAGTGTACTGTCTCTATACTACATCAACAGAATTAGTTTATGAAAAGATAGTGATTTTTTAAATAAATTTTCTTTAAAAAAATAAATCCCTTTTCCCACTGAGTTTTACACAGGCAGAACTGGGCCACTGATTTGTTTATCCACAAAGCCTGAGAGCCTGAGATCCTTTGAAACGCTGAGCAGTCTCCCTTTAACTCAAAATGAGAGAGTAAGCAGAGTCTGTTTTATGCCCACTCCTGTCTGGTTCAAGTCTTTGATAAAATACTCACACCTCTTCAGGTCTCTCAAAGTATGTAATGTAACTTCAAACAGGCTGTCAGCCTAAGTTCACATATTTTATGAACCTAAGGAGATTTTTTTTCTTAAATAAATAATAAATCTGAAAAAGCTGTAACCTTCGGATTTTATAAAACTGCTTCTTCTAAAGCATAAAGTTATGATTATCTGGTAAAACTGCTTTTAGGAAAATGGATAAAGTAGGTCTAGGGTGAAGGGCTGGATCTCTTTTCCCCTTTTAAAGAGATTCTTTTGTTCGATGTCAAAGTTGCTGTTTGGTTTAGACAATGGAGATAAAGGTTGATTTTAAGGCAGAATTTTATATAACTGTTTTGATGAGTGGCATATTGTTTATAAATTCTACCTGAAAGATAACAGTGTTGTCAACAAACTCTCAAGATATTTTTCTTCTCCACATTGTGCACTCTGATGTTTAAAAAATCAGCATTTCTGCAAATGTTAAAGATCAGCAAAAAAGAATGGGTAGGAGGGGAAGGATTTTTACAGCTTAACTGCTGTAGAAGTTTCAACTCTTAACTAGGGATTTGAGTTAAGAAATTCCAGACCATTAGTCTCAGGTTCTCCAAAATATACAGTGTTAAATTTAAAAAAAAAAAGAATACATGATTTATTTTTAAAGGTTAAATGTGTCAAAATAGCTCCTACTGTAACTAAAAATGCATAAGAAAGCAGTGGAAGCATAAGGAAACGGTGGTAGCAGCAACAGAAAGACGAGTCTGTAATAGCTACCACCAGGCTGTAAGGAAATGAGAAAAGGAACATCATGCTGTATACATGCAGACTGCTAAAAGAAAGGAGGTGGCACAGGAGACCGAGGTGTTGATAATTTCATCTCTGATACCGACTTCAGGATCTCATTTATCCTTGTATCCTTTTTTTTTTTTTGTTGTTCATTAATGTCTTGACAGTATGCTGCAGAATGAGAAAATAGGAAGGCACCTGGGCGCAGCACTTCACCTTCCCTGTGCACATGGAGCTGCATGCAGCACTTTCAGTGAGGTGGCAGCAGGGGAGTGGCTTTGTGGCAGTTCAAAATCAGTATAGGGCAAGCTTTCAGATACTTGTCACCACAGTGCATGCTAAAGATCTTGAGCAGATCCATTGTCTCTTAGACAACCTTCAAGATCACAAGTGCAGAGAAAGAACAGGATGGGGAATGCAGAGCTGCATCCAGCAAAGCTCCCAGGCACGTCCCCTAATGCACACTTTCAGCCCCTCACAGCCAGTGGTGTCATACACATGAGAGGGACATGAAAGAGACTTTCAGCTGCTGAGCAGTAGCTTGTCACCTGATTTCTGTCAACTCTTATCTTTTAGGGTGCTGCTTCATCATTTTTGAATTGTTTTAATAATTTCCTTGGTCTATGAGATAATCTTCACATAAAAGCTACCTACTTAATGCCACTTATGAAACTATATAAAAATAATTCAAAAAATCCCAAACAAACAAAACAAAAAAAATGCTGAAATAATGAAAAGCTACAAAACATTGATCTCCATAACAGCAACAAAAATTTATAAAATGGACAGTAAAATATCAAGAATAAACTATTCCAATATTATTAAAAAAAATGCATAGAAACACAATCGACTGTGAAATACTTAATACTGGGTTCTTTTAATGCTATTTACAGACAGATATCTTTCCAAGGAAGATAAATCTGTATTTTAATTGTATAATCATCTTTACCTTTAGTGAGGTACTTGCTGTCTGAGACAGGTAGAGCTAAAAAGGTGTCTTTGCCATATAACTATAAAACTACTATTCTGGCTACTAGACTAGAATGACTTAATTCTAATTGTTCATTTGGTGTATTTCTGATTCATTCCTTCTTTCTTATTGATAAAGTATCACCATTTATTTCATATCCAGCTTTCCATCCCAACTCACAGGCACTTTCCTCACCTTCTAGGATGCTTAGCTTTTCGCAGAGCTAAAATCCTGTAACAGAAGAAATCAAACAAAAAATTCAACACTGGTGAAATACATCGGTTCAAATGTCACTATGACATGTATAATATCAACACTGCTTGGTGTCTACATGCTAAACTCCCAATTAACTTCTTTTATATAGTTACAGAACCACTGTGGTTCAAGGACTTTGCTTTGTAGCTGATATTGGCAGTGAGATCCCCAAAATTTAACTCAGTTTTAAAAAGGCAATCATCTAAATTTTCCTGAAGTGGCGTGTTCTTTGTTTCTGTCTCTCTGTATATGTAGGGATATATGAGATCATGTACATATATTTGTTTGTGTTCTTGTATTTATGCATATGACCAATATATTCACTAAGCTTTAAAATTACTCAAATGCATGTAATGACCATTTTATTAGCAACAGATCTAAAAATCTTATTTTTCATACAATAACTATTTTTCCAGTAATTTGTCTACAAGAAACAAAAGGCACAGTTATTAATTAGACAATTAAACAAGAAAAACCCAAACAAACCACCAGTAAAGCACATAAGGAATATCTAAGAACTCCTCTTACGAACTGAAGAACTTTTACTTTGAAAAATCAAGGAGGTCACCTGTTGTGAATCAATTCTCATGGAAACAGTTGACAAGTCAGAGGTCTGATAGTACATAAACTACACGAACATGACAGCTAAGTACAGTTTTATAATATCATATTTAATTTCCTAGTAAGTACATTTAATTGCCAAGCTTCAGCTGAATGCTTTCAGCAATTTCTCTTCCTGATAAGTATTACATATGTTTTTTGAAAGCAACTTCAAAGGAAAGGAAACATAGATTCTAGACTTTCAAGACATTTTTTTCTGGAGTAATCAGCTTTACACACTTATTAGGTCAAGATATTTTCCAAGGCCAGTTACATAATGCAAAGAATACAAACAGTCTGTATTTTAGGATCATCGTAGGGACCATTGCATGGCTGTCCCTTTTAGCTACCATTATGAACTTAACATATCCTAATATGCTGCCTGCAAAACCCAGTTCAAGCCAGCCACAGCCCAGCCACCCTCTCAGACCAGCCTGGAGAGTATCAGCACAAGTCTGGAACATGGGGTTTTTAACTAATCGCTGAGTAGTTTTTTCAAAAGCTCTAAAGAGTAGTGGGATTTGATGAATAATTGTTTGGCATTCACCTTACCTACTACCTTCATAATTCTACAGATCTTAGATATAGCCCCTCTTAGACTTCTCCTCTCCAAATCATGACCTTTCAGTCTCACTTTGTAAAGCTAATCTAACCCTTTGATCATGCCAATTCGCTCTTTCTTATGCTTTCCTGTACCTTCTCTCTACTTCTGCTATAGCCTCTATGAAGCACTGAGACCAGAACTTCAAGCAGTTCTTAAGGTGTGAATTTTCAGTGCATAAAACCACAGAGCTCAGTTCAGGGAAAACTTCACTAAGAGCTGGTTTTGATTTTGAGCTTGGTAAGTTTGGGTTTTGTCTTTTTACAGGATAAGAGCAAACAAACAATACTGAAGCTAATCCAGTTTGGAAAAATCCAAATATAGCACAAATTGGTGGGAAAAAAAGGCTCGAAATTATGGAGCCCTAAGTCCTATTTCAAAAGTAGCTCCAAAGCAAACATTGCCCTGATATGGCTATATATCTATCTCAAGGTATGTGGATTCCCAGCACAGTGAAATGCCCCCATTAACACTACAGTGACATACAGAGAAATAGACAATATTGGCAACTGTAGTCATACCCGCGTTTTCCCAGACTGACAGATGGAGCTTCTGGGCTCCCGGGGAAGTGGTTAAACTGC
Source organism: Neopsephotus bourkii (assembly GCF_033783945.1). Taxonomy (NCBI): domain Eukaryota; kingdom Metazoa; phylum Chordata; class Aves; order Psittaciformes; family Psittacidae; genus Neopsephotus; species Neopsephotus bourkii. The sequence goes on along the minus strand of NW_026901829.1, from coordinate 5,776,044 downwards.
TTCCAAATTCAGCTGGCATTTTCACACATATCTGAATGACTGTCTTGTGCAAACCCACATCCTCTTAGGAAAACACTAGATTAATCACCACCCAAATACGCTTTTAATTCACAGAAGTGGTGTTCCTGTTCAATTGCACCCATAAGGAAGAAAATAATATTGGTCACACAAAACATCTGAAATACAACCAAGCAGCAAAGTTCTCTGCCATAGAAAGGCATTTCTCAGCCAGTGGTGCAAGCTCCATACATGCTGTCATACTGCAGTTAATGCATAATCCATTTGTGTTGAGGTGTCACAGAAGAACAGGATATACAGACAATGAAACTTCATTTTTGGGTATGATGTGTTAAACTGGGAGGCTCTAGTTCCATCTTGCATCTCTTTCTCATCAAACTCTCTGCTCTCTTTTACTCTAGTCTTCTCTGATTTTTTTTAGTGTTGTCTTTGCAGAGTTTGCTTAGGAACCCAAAGACAAACATCCTACATAGGGTTTTGTAAAGGGATGCAGTGAACCAGTAAATCTTGCCCCAGTTCCACATATATTAAGCTTGCTACCTGGCTAACACTATTTTCTAGATCCTCCCCTCTATCCCTCATCTTCAGGCTTAATTCTGTCTGTACAAGTGACATTAACAAGATCAGAAGTCATGGCAGTGGAGTTTATTTTCACATCAGTTGATTGTCATCTTTCTGTACATTCTCCTCTTAGATAGATTTATAAATGAGCTCATTGTCTTTTACGTGGGTCTGAATTTAAATGCTTGCTTCAGAAATGTCTATTTCAACAGGCTGGAAAGTTTTCTTTGAGAGCTCTGAATGCACAGTACAACACAACAAAAGAAACATTTCCAATAACTCCAGGGGTTAGATATTCTTGCTTTCCTGGGTGCAAGAAGTCAACATAAACCACCTGTTGCAAGAGACCATAGTGAATGTCTACAATATTCTTTGCAGTACATTTTATCACTAGATTCTTTCTTGGAGTAACCCTTCAGCATCTTCATATCGACATCAGCACAGACTTGATTACTATCAAAGCTGTCTGTCATGGAACAGTTGATGGTTGATGACAAAGCTGAATAATCATATCTTTCCAACATTTCAGTAATCAAGTCTGCCAACAGATTACAAGAATACTGTGCTGGTTTTAAATAAACATTAAGATATAACTGGACATTCTGCAAATTATGGAAAACAAATCTACCTGGTTTCATGGTGCTGTGTCTGCGTGTGCTACTGTGTCTATGGTGCTGTGGCATGGAATACCCCTTTGGCTAGTTTGGATTCAATGTCCTCTCTCTGCTTCCTCCTGGCTTCTTGTGCCCCTGCTCACTGGCAGAGCATGAGATAAGATACTGAAAAGTCTTTGATCAGAGTAAGCATTACTTAGCAACAACTTAAACACTGGTATGTTATCAACATTGCTCTCAAACTAAAGTCAAAACCACAGCACTGCACCAGCTACTAAGAAGGAGAAAAATAACTGTTAGAACTGAACACAGCATACCTGGAAAAAATGTAAATCTATGAGAGAAAAATATTCACAAAAAGGTTTGCTCTAACATGCTTTCTTATGTATTATTTTTCCTAACTATTTGCTATAGCCATTAGAACAAGAAGAACATAGCCGGAAAGCTAGGGTGGGAGGAAATACTTGGCAACTTACTGAAGTGTACAACAAATTAACTTTTTTCCTTACAATGATTAGTTCTCGGATTTGTCTCCTCCAAGCCCCTTGAAAAAGGACATTATTAAAAAAAAAAAAAAAAACAACAAACTTTTAGCCTATAGCCTCACAAGATGTTACTTGACATAGTTGTGTGGTTTGGTTGATATGCTGGAGGGAAGGAATGCCATCCAGAGGGACCTTGACACACTTGTGAGGTGGGCTGATGCCAACCTCATGAACTTTAACCATGACAAGTGCAAGGTCCTACACCTGGGGCGGAGCAATCCCAGGCACAGCTACAGGTTGGGCAGAGAAGAGATTCAGAGCAGCCCTGCAGAGAAGGACTTGAGGGTGTTGGTCAATGAGAAAATGAACATCAGCTGATGGACAGGGGTAGAGCAGTTGACGTCATCTACCTGGATTTGTGTAAAGCGTTCGACACTGTCCCACATGACATTCTTGTCTCTAAGTTGGAGAGACATCAATTTGATGGATGGACCACTCGGTGGATAAAGAACTGGCTGGATGGCAGCACACTAAGAGTTGTGGTCAATGGCTCAATGTCCAGCTGGAGACCAGTAACGAGTGGTGTCCCTCAGGGGCTGGTGTTGGGACCGGTCTGGTTTAACATCTTCGTCGCTGACATGGACAGTGGGATTGAGTGCACCCTCAGCAAGTTTGTCGATGACACCAAGCTGTGTGGTTCGGTTGATACACTGGAGGGAAGGAATGCCATCCAGAGCCACCTTGACACGCTTGTGAGGTGGGCTGATGCCAACCTCATGAAGTGTAACCATGCGAAGTACAAGGTCCTACACCTGGGTCGGAGCAGTCCCAGGCACAGCTACAGGTTGGACAAAGAAAAGATCCAGAGCAGCCCTGCGAAGAAGGACTTAGGGGTGTTGGTCGATGAGGAAATGAACATGAGCCGGCTTCAGTGTGCGCTTGCAGCCCAGAAAGCCAACTGTATCCTGGGCTGCATCAAAAGGAGTGTGACCAGCAGGTCGAAGGAGGTGATCCTGCCCCTCTACTCTACTCTCGTGAGACCTCACCTGGAGTATTGTGTGCAGTTCTGGTGTCCTCAACATAAAAACGACATGGAACTGTTGGAACAAGTCCAGAGAAGGGCCACAAGAATGATCAGGGGACTGGAGCACCTCCCATATGAAGGTAGGCTGAGAAAGTTGGGACTGTTCAGCGTGGAGAAGAGAAGGCTGTGTGGAGATCATATAGCAGCCTTCCAATATCTGAAGGGGACCTATAGGGATGCTGGGGATGGACTCTTCATTAGGGACTGTAGTGATAGGACAAGGGGTAATGGGTTAAAACTTAAACAGGGGAAGTTTAGACTGGATATAAGGAAGTTCTTTCCTGTTAGGTTGGTGAGGCACTGGAATAGGTTGCCCAGGGACGTTGTGAATGCTCCATCCCTGGTAGTGTTCAAGGCCAGGGTGGACAGAACCTTGGGTGGCATGGTTTAGTGTGAGGTGTCCCTGCCCATGGCAGGGGGGATAGAACTAGATGATCTTAAGGTCCTTTCCAACCCTGACTATACGACTCCAGTCTATTCCATTCTATTCTATGCTATGCTATACTGTGCTATTCTAAGTGGAAATTGTCTTTGATGGAACACTTATTTGTACATCACAGATCTATTCATTTGACTTTATCATTCAAATAGGCACAGATTCATATGGTCAGTCCACATTCTACTGGATACCAAACACCAAAACCAAATCTACAAAATGGAGCAAAAGTGTCTCTGAAAGTGTTAGATTCTTAATAGTAAGATAAGGTGTATCTGATGGATCCACAACTGCAGTGAAGGATGCAGAGTGAAGGAGAGTGCAAAACAATAATCTTCCATCACTTCCATGGATATGATCTTTTGTTTCCCCTCCTGGTCTGCTAGTGCATTGGCTACTGATGCAGATCATGACATGAGGTTTGACACAGCACCCTTCTGAGAGTTTGCCAGGAAGCTTCTGTAATGTGAGATGTCCATTTGTCAGCCTTTACCCTTCCACTCCTCATCAATATTCATTTTTCACAGTAGCAATGACAGATGTAGAGATAGAAAATATACGGGGAATGTCATATTGCTGTCACTAACACTGGGTATCATGTCATGCCTGAAAGAAATATGTTACGCTACATTATGAGGAAACTGCGTACCCAGGGTTTTGAGTGTTTGTAAGCTTTCTTTTTAGTAAAAATCATAATCCTGTTACAAAAACCCTAATATGTGAAATAGGGTGGTGTACAAAACTTCCTGAATTATGTTGGTATTCCAGATATGGGTCTGTCGTGGTTTAACCGCAGTCAGACAGCTTGTCCACTCACTCTCCCCCCTTCTTGCCCTCCCCCTATTCTCAGAGGGACGGAGAGGAGAATCAGAAGAATGCATCTCCCACGGGTTGAGATAAGAACCGTTTAGTAACTAAGTTATAACACAAATCACTACTGCTACCACCAATAATAGTAATGATAAAGGCAATAACAAGGGAAGAGAATACAACACCTCATCACCAGGCGACTGATAACTCACCCCCCAGCCCAACCAAGCACCGACCGATACCTCCTCCAACCCTGCAATCCACTTAGCCCTTCCGGGTAACTCCCAGTTACCTCCCTGGCATGACGTACTGTGGTATGGAATACCTCTTTGGTCAGTTTGGGTCAGGTGTCCTGTCTCTGCTTCCTCCTGGCTTCCCTCCTCCCTGGCAGAGCATGAGGCTCACAAACTCCTTCGCCAAACCAAAACATCATTTTTATCAGCTCTGTTCCCAGCTGAAAGTCAAAACACAGCACTGCACCAGCTACCAAGAAAGAGAAAAAATGACTGCTACAGCTGAACCCAGGACAGGGTCAAATCAGGAGTATTAACTGAAATGGTATACAAAGTGATGATGTACTCTTTCTCATAATGCATAAAATACTGGGGTAGGGAATATATACTTAAATCATTAAATTCATTACTCCACATTTTTGAAAAAACCTGACATTCATCTGCAGTCAAAATGCACTAGACTAAATTCATTGAAAAAACAATCCATCAAAGCCTCACTGCTGCACAGGTTTAGGATGCCCAGGAGATCACTAAAGAAAAAAAGAAATTAAGACAGTGCCTGAGAAGTGGGCTTAGTTCAGAATATTGCCTCCAATTTCCTACAAACCAAGAGCTAGGAAAGTAATGACACAGTGTTAAAGAGTTTAAAGTGATTAAGTTAGCATCACAGATATGTTTACTGTTAATACTATTACTAGCATATCAAATGATATGTTGTAGCCACACAAATATATTTCCACTTATTATGGTTTGTGTATTTTTTTCAGGAAAGGGATCAATAATTATAATCTTCAGTCCCAATAAAGAAAACAAGTACTTTAAATTTGGTTGTGTATCATTTTGTGTTGCTGCAAAAACGGTATATAACAAAGAACAATGCTAAAACATTTTGTCAAATTATCCTACAGTTAACATTAGTTCTGATAAAAATAATAAAATTGTAGCTGTAGTTTTGCTTTCTCCAGTATCTTGCTGCCCCTTAAAAGCAAGGGAAGGGATGGGAGCTAGCTACTAGTGATTGCCTGGGCATCCAAGGGCTACATACACTATGAAATACTTCCATAGGAGTTGTATGTCGAGGATTTCAGCAGGAGCTGCATTTACAAGTTGGAGAGCTGCATGAAGTTTGAAAATAGTCATTTGCCTGTATCCAGTATAGACACTAGTTAAAGCCTGAAGCTTTGTAAGTTACATAGATAATGGCTTCTCAATATGTCGCGACTATTAGTGTTAACAAGATGAAAGAATCTTATTTTTTTCTATATTAGAATAGTATTAGAGGATTCCAATAATCTAATTTGTTATATTATTAGAATAAAGGAGGAAAGCATTCTGATTCTTTTTTCTTTTTTCAGATTCAACATGGTTACATTATAGAGAAAGCTATAGGAACACTACTGTCCTGGGTTCAGCAGTAGCAGTCATTCTTTCTCCTTCTTTGTAGCTGGTGCAGTGCTGTGTTTTTGACTTTCAGCCTGGGAACAACACTGATAACACTGATGTTTTTAGTTGCTGTTCAGTAATGTTTAGGCTGATCAAGGAGTTTCTGAGTCCCATGCTCTGCCAGGGAGGAGGGGAAGCCAGGAGGAAGCAGAGACAGGACACCTGACCCAAACTAACCAAAGAGGTATTCCATACCACAGCACGTCATGCCCGCTATATAAACTGGGCAGATACCTAGAAGGGTTAGATCACTGCTTAGTTATGCTGGGTATCGGTCGGTGGGTGGTGAGGTGTTGTGTTCTCTCCCCTTGTTATCTTGTTATTTCCTTTATCATTATTATTATTGGTGGCAGCAGTGGTGGTTTATGTTATACCTTAGTTACTGGCCTGTTCTTATCTCAACCCTTGGGAGTTACATCTTTTCGATTCTCCTCCCCATCCCTCCAGGAGGAGGAAGAGGAGGAAGTGGGTGTTGTTCTGAGTTACTGACTGGACTTAAACCACGACAACTGCATATAAAAACATCAATCAGATTTTCACCTCCTCCCACAGACGTTGTCAGAAAATCATAGCAAATGTAATTTCTGTTTAGTGATGGCAAAATCTGATGTGCTACCCTAAAATTCCTAGGGGATTCCTTTTTGCTTGTCCATTGCTTTATTTCTGAATAGTAAAAGAAAGCTGCACAAATGTTATTGTATTTACTTTGTTTTCTTCTTTCATTTTTCAGGATAGCCCTTGTTAACCTAAAATTGAATGCAATGATTATCAGTGGGCTACTGAATAATAATTACAATATATTACTCCTGTTTATCTCACCCTCTAACCTCACTCCCATCTGCAGAGCAGTTTTAGGTTAAAACCTTCCTAGTATCTCTATGGAAGTTACAACAAGGGCCAATCTCAGAGAATTAATCATGGCATTTAGGAAGAGTTTGCATAAAAAGTACCCATCAAAAGGAAGATATTTTCACTTCTTTCCAGATTCTGAAGTACTTGATAAGGACACTGTAACATCACCCAGCATCCAAGACTTGTTAATTGTATTAAATCCATTTTAATTTGCAAAGAGAGACTATCTCATAGTTTACCCTGATGGTACTTCAGGCTTTGAATTTAATTTTAGCCACAGGTAAAGGAGAAAGAAAGCAAAATACTGAAACAACATTAATTTTCAACACTACATAATACCATCATTAGCTATCTGCACGTACAATCTGATTTCAGTCCAGTTTATCAATACCTATTCACATTATCCTTTGTATGAAAGCCAGTCAAGCTAGCCATTGAAGTGGAGAAAAATGTACGCTTGTTTGTAAGACTAAGGTCTGTGACTAAGTATTTACTAAAAATAAAAAAAGGTTTCATTATAAAATCATACCTCAGATATTAGTAGCTCTGTCACAAATGCAATAATCCTTTGCATTTACTGTATTCCCTTTTCTCTGTATTTAAGTGTTTTTGCCTTGCATTATTGTAAATTACAAAGATGGTGAATATTACACTTCACCTTTTCCTATTCCTTCACCTGACAGACTAAAACCAGCAACAATATTATTTTTTTCTGTGGATCTGAAACTATGCACGAAAGTCACACACAGAGACAGAAGGAAGTGCCAGTATTCTGCCAGTATTCTCCATACTGCCTTATGTAGAAAGCTTGATTGAATTTGCTTTGCTCTACAGTTATACTTAGGGGTATATATTTCACTTACATAGTTGAAATTGTGGGTTGTTTTTTTTGTTTATAGTTCTTTAGAGAAACTTGCCACAGAAATGAGCCATTTTCAAAGTGTTCTAAGTAGACTAACTTCTTTCCCCATAATAATTTATATAGTTATTTTCCTAAGGCAGATTCCTGAAACAATGATGGCAACCATGATTTACTTTCAAGACAGCACATACAAATACTTTATATCTGACATATACAATATTCTAGGTGCTACCAAACCATTTTCAGCAATGTTAACATTTCACTATTACTTATCCTGAATTGCTTTTGTTCAATAATATTCTGTTTAGTCATTATAAAAAGCTAATTTGAAAGTAAGCACATAACTGTGTCAGGTATGCTGACATATCCACTCTTCATAAAACAGTAACTCTACAGCAACTGCATTGTCATTTCATTGTTTTAATGCTTACAAAATACTGTTGTCTAAAAGCCTTCCTGTTCGAAATATGTACTCCTCAGGAAAAGATCTACAGCAGAAGTTCTGTCATTTATAGTTTTCACCTAATAGCTAGTTAGTTTCTGCATGCTTACAGCTAATTAATTCTGATCCAGAATAACTAATGCACATTTTTAAATAGGTATGTTTCCCTCTAACTTAACGAACACTAGGAATAATTGTGTGTAAATAAAAGGTTGGGTTTTTTTTAATATTCCTGGGTTTGATACTTTCTGTTCAAAATGTGTATAAAGTACTGACTCAAAACTCAGCCCTAAGGGAAAAATCGTAGAGCAGTGGATCTACAGAAATGCATTAATTTGCTGTGCATCTGTGATTATACATACTTGTATATAGAAATGGCTTTATCTACTTATCTTTATATAATCTTTATTAGCCTGATCTTCTGACAGTTAAGCTTGACAACTGAATTTTTGCTCTGTGTGTGAGCAAAAGGCTGAAGACTGGTACGTTATGGTAGACTGAACTTAGCCTTTTCAACCTACGTTACTATCCTCTTTCATATAAATAAAAACATCAGAAAAGCTACTTGGACAACAGCTTGCCACTGACACTGCTGATTATCTGGCTTTAAGGACAACTTTTGTTTTATGAATGGCCTAACATATATGCACGCATTATATTTTAAGAATCTGGGGGGATGAGGGGGGAGGGAAGGAGGGAGAAATCCCAGAACTCCTATTATGCCAGTAGAAGAAAGGCTTTTGAAAAAAATCTTTGTGAGGTCCCCTCCATTTTGTCTGTTTTCTCAGTACTCCTTCACATCTTTAAAACCGAATGCCACTGCAACTTCTCTAGCACAGGTGGCCTTCTTGATATTTTTCTGTCTTAGCAAAACTCAAAGAGACAACTGCCCTGGTGCTCGTACTTTCTTCTGGACAGATCAGAGTTTGCAAACATAATTTGAGAAAGTCTTGTCCCTCTTACTGTCATAGAATGTGTTTTTAATGGTTTAATGACATTTTGTTATAAAATATCTTCTATTCCTAACACTAGCTCTCCAAATCTTACCACAAATTTTATGAGCATTTTCAATTGAAGGGAAATGTTACAATCTAGATGGCTGCAGCCATAGCTTTTTAAAAGTGCAAATACTGAAATTCCCTGTGATACACATTTTCATTTGCAATCCAAGTACATGTGAGCCATTGGCTATTTATGTAGGTGTTTTTTTTCATTCACATTCCAAACTGTAACAGAGCTTACCGCTGATCACAGAGTTGCATTGTTTTAAACATGTAATTTTTCTTACTGCACATAGTTCTATTATATTTAGAGGAAAAAGGAGAACATCCATTAAAAGATGGGATGGCAAAAGTTTGATCTCTTTGGCTTTGACTTTTGGGTCTGAATATGATGAAGATAACAATGAAAAAGACACATCTAAGAATTGTGCCAGGAGTGTGGGGAAGAGATTGATGAGAATCAGACCTGCTCTTTCCCAGAAAACTTACAGGAATAAAGCCTTCTTAATTCTGTAACTATCTAGAAACTGACTCTACCTAGTGATTGGAAAAGTGACTAAGAACAATCAAGAAGAAATATAAATGCTTAGACTGAGCTTATTGCTAACTCCTCAGTTAGGAAGGGAGGTAGCCAGCAGCTAAGGAAATGAATTTTATGCCATTACGAGGGACTACAAAAAATGAATACATTTGTCCTAACACATTTTGTGCCATGTACTATGCTCTTCTATGAGCTTTGTTGATCTGTGACACAGAAAAGATCATGTTATCGATAAATCAGAGACTGAATAATAAATCTAGAAGCAACCACAATCTACGTTTGCTAATTGCTGGACAGTAGCAAAAGTTTTTACTATGGGAAAAGTATTTCGTCAATGCCTGTGATTCTACTTCAAAAAGAGATAGACACAGCTGTGCAGTGGAGCAGAAGTGAAGCTAGAGAGCTATTCTGGAAAGTATTCCTGGATTCACATTCTGGATGTTACTTCACATTTGCTCAATTGGAGAATGATTATGTGCCAATTTGGCACATTTCTTCCTCTTCTAGCTTGAGTATTTTGGCCACCTCAGTGGATTAACAGAGCCAAGACATCATCCACTCTCCACCTTTGCTGGTAACACTGATCCCTTCAATTGGTATATTTATGTCTACTGTTCTTTATTGTTGTTTTGAAAAATAAACACCCACACACCTTTATATATACACGTGCTGAAATAATATCAAAAAACCCTTTTAAAAGCACTTTTTTCTTTTTTTTTATGAAAATAAAATATTTCATTATGAGTGCCTACCTTTTCTTCTCCTGAAAGAAACCTAGGCAAAATAGAAAGAAAGAAGAATGATCATATATTGTTCACAGGCAAATTTTATTTGGTCGTAAGGTAGCCCACAGCATTATGATTGACATAGCCTAGTAATGATGCATTTTATGGCGCTTACGGTTTTCAAATCTAATTTTAACCTTTTAATAATTTTATTGGTAATAATAAGCTCTTTAAATAAGTATCATTTCACATAATCAGGAAGAAAATGAAAACCACAGATTTCTGTTAGGTGTTAAGGAATGAAAACTAATTTACTAATTTTTTTCAAAGATATTGCAATCCTTATTGATAAATTTTATCAAAATCTGTACTAACAACAGAACTAGAGATGCAATGTACAAGCAACCTAGTCACATACTTGACAAAATGTACTCAGTGAGTACCTGAGAAGCTAGTTAGCATGATATTCAACTTGAGTTATTTTCTTTTTACACCTATTTGAATATTTTTTCTTGATCCTAAGCATTCTATAGCCTCAGTTTCAGACTTCACTGTGCGTTTATTTAAACTTTAGGTCAAAATAAGTTCATCACTGACTACAAGCTGAAGTTAAAAGCGTATGCACTAAAAAGACCCTGTTTTCAACTTATGATTGCTGACAGCTGTATGCTACTGAGTCTAGGATTTAAATCAGAAATTTTTCCATGGTTTATATTCCGATAGAACTATGCCTTATGCCTCATATTTATATTGAAAAAAAGGCTGAAGCAAATACACCAAATAGCAGAAATTCAAGCAAGCTGAAGAAAAAGAGATAAGTGAAGTTATCTTACAGACCTGCCTACAAATTCCTACTATAATGAAGTATTTTTCTGTTTAAATAATAAATACATACTATTTGGCTGAAAAGACAGAGCTACCTCTGGTTATGAATGAATGAAAGATGGAATATATCTAGAACTGTAGTCTGTAATTCTTATTCCTTACACACTAAAAACTTTCAGGGATAGATTTATGACTTGATGATAGAGTAACTAACAGCTTTCCAAATATTTTCCTTCTCATACCTGTCAAACGTGATACCTTTGTTACTTGACTATGATATACAACTCCATACTAAAACATTTACTGTATATTATTACTCTTTGTTAACTCCTATACTACTCGAAAAACATAAAAAAGTGGCAAGAAAGCAAAAAGTAGACTGCTTATTTGTAAGCAGAAAAAAACAATATTTTCAGAATGAAGATCCTGTCAAATGTCATGCCAGTTCAGTGCAGCCTTTGAAGGATCTGGCCCATTAAGTTTTAAAAAATGATGCTCAGTATATGTTTGATAACTGAATTACCTAGGTGTAGAAATTGCCTGTCACTTCAAAACACTTCCTTGTCTGAAGAAAATAAGTACTTTGCAAAACAGTTCTTTGTTGGTAACATTCAGGGAGACAGCTCTGTATCATTTATTGGGAACATCTTTGGAGGAACAACTTTGCATACATAAAGATTAGAATCAGTTATATAATAATAATTAAAAAAAAAAAAAAGCTAAAAAAAAAATCCATAGCAAAATGGCAGTGGCAAGGGGCAGTACTTGCACACTGTGACTTGGTTAAGTTTAGACTGGGCATCAGAAAAACTTTTTTACCAGCAGAGGTACAGTGGAGCTGCTTATGCAAAAGGTATGAGGAATCTCCATCCCTATAGGCTTTCAAGGCTCACTAGACAAAGCTACTGCTGACCTATTGCTAGTGAGGCAATAAACTGATTTGAACAGGAGGTTTGGATAGATGACCTCCACAAGTAGCATTCAATCAACTTTTCTATGACTACTGTTACTAAAACTATTATGATTTTAGGTGCATCCTCCATAGCTGTATCCTGTTTAGTGATTTTATAGTCAGTGATTTTTACAATCAGTGGGAATAAATGACTCTTCAAAATAAGATCTGATTTCTTTTAGCTGTTCACTTTAAGAAGGGGTGAATTGTGCCCTAGACTATTTTGACTGTAAATGAGTCTTAGTCAGAGAACTTGAGGTAAAGATGTTCAATTTCAGTAAAATTAACCCCACCTTCTCTGATCCTAGAGAAGATGATGTACTGTTGATTTACTTAGGAATTGATGGTGTGTTTATGAAACTTATTCTGTGATTGTTTTAGATAGATAAATTTCATAAGTGATCTGGAAGGGAATGGAGCTTTAACAACATAGCAGCTGTTCTTAATAAATTTCACTCTAATACTGCTTTAATATTATCAGGAATAGCAACACTAGATAAGAATAATGCACATCTCAAGAACATGAAAATCGGAACCTTTTTTCCTCTTGTTCAGCAGTTGTGTTTCCTACAAATTTTTGAGAAATTCCAGCCTAAGTTTTAAACTAACAAATACTCCTTTAGCTCATTCATCATTAGTTTTGTCTTTATTATCCAAATCTATATGCATATAGTATCTTAACTTATATGCATACTTCAATTTTTGCATATTCAAATATTCAAAACTAAACTGCTAGATATTGAAAAATAAGAAATCAAAGTTTAGACCCAAACTTGATAATCTGGGTTCTATTCCATGTTCAAAGCTACAGAAAAGTTACTTGGTCATCAACAAAGACAGTAAAACAACATTAATGATTGCAATTTTTCATCAAGTAAAATATTAAAGACACTCAGGAAAGAAAGTTATAATAAAAAACCCCACTTGAACTAAAATAGAATTACATGTTGTTTTTCCTTGAGGACTGAAAATTGATTCTAAAAAAATGACAAATGTATGTTTTTCTTCCCAGAGGATTTTGTCAAATCTTATTGGCCAAATGACTTCTGAGGCCAGATGAAATAAGAAAGAAGAGCATAGGCACTTCAATGCTCCTCATGTGTTTCAGCATAAGTTTGGAATTATTTTTCACTGCTTGAATTTGTTGTTTTTTTTTTTTTTACCATCTTAGTGATAATTTATTTAAATTTGCTCTAAGGTACTTATTTTAGATTATGTTGATTTAAATTGCTGTGGTTTATGGTTTGATTTTCAAAAGTCTGCAGTTTCTGTAGAAGCTTTAAAAGCGTGTTCATGACAAAGTGCTGCAAGTTAGGCATGTGAATCTGTTACCAGCTCATACTGCAGAGACAGATTTTCCAGAATAGGCACACATAGTTATGGAACCAAAATAAACCATTTTGGGTAGAGATGGTCACCAGTAAGCATAGTAGGTCATTTAAATGTGCAAACAAAGGGCACTCAAATGAAAAAAAATAAGACTGAAAATGAAGAAAAATTAGAGGCATTTGGATACTCAGTATAATATGGGAATAAATGTCATCCTACTATAGGAACTTAGGTAAAGATGATGAATTCGAAGTCAGTGGAACTCTGCTAATGAAGGTGACAGATTCTGAACCAATACAGCTTCATTGTTTCCTTCAAAACTTAGATTATTACTATTAAAATTATTCTTAGGAATTGACTCCTATATTACTCATGTCCATGGCTCCAGACCTGACTTAGTCATCTGCGAATATTATCACATTAAATTGAGCTGCATTGTAATAATTTTCAATTTTATGTTGTCTTCCAGTGAACTTGTTCCCCTCAATACACTTAGCTGATGAAGTGGTGCTGGATTATTTAACCAGTAGTAGCTTTAGGCACTGTTGTACCTTCTGTATATTGCTAATATTCAGATTGTTTTGCTTGAAATGCCATTCTTCCGAAATACACTGCTTCTGTTTCTCTGTTGATTTGGAGAAAACTCCAGGAACAAACTTGCCAACAAAGTTTTCAAGCTGACAAGCAGGTATTCTTTATCACGGCACCGGGAGACATGGGGGATAGCTCCTCCTAACATGTGTCCCCGTATTGCTATACAAGCCATCCTTATATAGTCCCTGGGCATACACACATATTCATGAGGCTATGCATGGATTACATCATTTTCCAGAGAGTTCCCCGCATGCGTACAGAATGGTGGTGGTCTCTGAGGGTTGTTTACTTCTTCCAGCAATCTTCATCACTTCTGGCAGCCTTTGAAGCATGCGCAGTAGATGCTCATACCAGTTTAATTGGTTCGTTAGCACCAGGGACATAATAATCCTCCTATCCTCCTATTTATCAGTTAGTTTAACTGTAGCCCATTCTGGACACCTGCAGTTCCCAGATACTCCTTATCCCTTTGTCCTGTTCTTCTAGAATGTTTTTCTTAAAACTATGCCAACTATAATGATTTATCTTGTGAGAATTCTCAGTATGCTCTCTAGCTGTACTCTTTTTTTTCTCTGTATCATGCACCTCAGTAATTTTCCATTGCTACTGTTACAAAGCCATCAAACTCAACATTACTTAAAACTAATTCTAAAGGTTTCTATATTCCATTTTGTGGTTTTGTGCCCCTTTTTGTCTCACTGTTCACCTTCCCTTGTCCTCCTTTGTATAAATAATAGCTAAATAATTACAGAAACTACATTCATTTACTTATGAAAAATAACATCTCTATTGTCTTCTCCTCCGGATTTGAGGCAGACTGAGTTAATGAGATGTGCACTTGAATCTTGTTTTTCTCCTATGTATCTAAATGGTAACTATTATAGATCTGTTTACTTCCTTTCCTTTTAAGCAGAGGCTCACCTTTAACATATCTTTCAAATTACACCACTTGTTTGTAGAAGCATCTATGTGGTTGTTCATTTGGAAGCCTCATTTATTTTTAAAGCCCTATTTTGACAGGTTTTTTTTTCTTTTAAAAGTATCAGCTGTATGAGAAATTGATCCAACTAACATTCCTTCTTGTGCTCACTGAAATGTTTCTGTGACTGGCAGGTTACATTGTATAGCTGTATTTTTTTGCTTGCTTTATGTTTCATTCAGCTACTTAAAGCCATTCTTTCTCCAGTTTATACTAACAAGCGCTTTGGTCTTTGTAGCATTCACTTTGATGTAAGAGAATTTGGTTCAAGTTCTTGTTTTAATTGATCAGGTCAGACACTTAAAACTATTACCTCACACATGGCAGATAAATTCATTGGATAATAAACCAGTCTGGGGTGGAACATACTTTCTCCATCACTTTCCATTTTGTACCAAAAGTGTATTAACAGAAGAATGAGATAGCAAAAATATATAATATATGTAAAGAGAGTTTGGATTGAGTCCTGAAAAATCTCAGAATACCAGTACATTTTATATCTGTAGTGGGTGTTCACAAGATATCTTTCACAACTACTAGAATGCAGGATTTTTAGATTTAGGATTTTGTCACTTAGTAATGTTCAGTTTGACTACTCCTTGAAATCTGTGTTCCTTAGGGAAAAATCTGAGCTTTCTAAATAACTATACAGTTCCTGATTATCCAAGATTTTGGTACAACAAATTCTGATTATAAAAATATTTTGAGGTGAAAAAAAGAATCCTGCAAACCCATGAAAAGTCAGTTAGAAAACAGTATTGCTGGCTGAAAATTAACATTATTTAAGTTAAAAGTTCTTAAGATTCTTTTATTTATTATCTTTCAACTTTGTGCATATTCACAGTTCCTGATTCCTGAAACTAAAGGACTGAAGGCAGAACTGAAGCCCAGCTTGTTTTCATAAATGCAACCATCTATAATTGCCTTTCTTAC
Organism: Neopsephotus bourkii; assembly: GCF_033783945.1. Lineage (NCBI taxonomy): Eukaryota > Metazoa > Chordata > Aves > Psittaciformes > Psittacidae > Neopsephotus > Neopsephotus bourkii. The sequence continues at coordinate 5,760,325 of NW_026901829.1, read as the reverse complement.
AAGGAAATCTTATCCCCTATTCCGCTACAAAGCTAAACTCCTATACAAATACCTATATAGATTTTGAGTCACATTACTCATGTGAACAATTTTTAAATGATAGGTTTCTGTTAAGATCATGGCCCAGACATAAATTATTCAAAAAGCTTACCAAGAGTGTTAGATACTAGGTAGCTCTTTAAACAGTTTTCGCAATCTCCTCTGAGCCATTAAAATTTAGCACTCTGCTTTGAAGAAATCTGTTAATTCCCACAAGTCTCAAAAAGCTTAGGTGGACAGCCTGTGCCCTAAACAGAACTTATTGACAATTAGTAAATTTAGAGGAACATTGAAGCACACAAACAAAAGGAAAAAAAAATATGTTGTTTTTCTATTCCTCTTACTTTACACGGAACCTGTATGACTGATGTTACTCAGGCTACCCAGGGTCACTAAAAAATTGAGGGTGTGAGGGGATGCAAAAAATACACAGTCAGCTCTTCCACTGACAATTAATTTACCATTTGTTTTCTGGAAAATTAATTTTCTCCTACAAATTACAGCTCAACAACTACCTTGGCACCCTAAGATTTCTTCTATGGCCTGCTATTACATGTTCTTAACTGCTCCTTATGTTCTCTGTTTGGTAGTTCTGGCAGATGTCACAAGCCCACAGCCAAATGGATCAGAGTTTCATAAATATGGAAAGCAAATACTTTTTGCAAGCACAGATATGTGGCTTTCATACACTAACATATTTTTACATCTCTTTTTGCCATTTGGAAATCTTACTCTGCTTATCTTCTGAGGCGTACAGAAACTGGCAGCTGATTTGGGAATCCTCTCTTGTGCTGTAGGCAAAAGAGCTTTCAGGAGACCATTAGGGGCTGAAGTGCCAAAATCTGTTTCATTGATCAACTAAAATACTTCAAAGATGAAGTTTTAAAAGAGGAAATTATCAAGAAGTAATTGTTTTAACACAGAACTAGAGACAATTTTTCAGGTAGGCAAACATATTCAATTTCTTTACTTTATTACTAGCAGATTCCTAAAACATAAGAAATCAACTCTGTGCTTTGACATCCCTTTAGAACTCACCTGCCACCTTTGGGCAGCCCCCAACCCTCCTGTACCCTGCCAGTGTATGTCTAGTGACATAGTGTGGCTGTCGTTTGTTGATTACAAAGTAGGCACAAAATGTTTTGTAGTACAATCAAATGCATTTTACTGCACAGAATAGTATTTTTTCACCTATTATAATAAAAATACCTAATAATTACATAAATATTCGATTTTGTAATCATAAACATTTTGACATAATGAAACACAAACACAATACTATTTTTTAGAGCTTATATTATTTCTTTGTAATTCTTAGTGTGTTCCTGTTAAATTAATTGAACAAATACATGATTACTTCTGTAGGCCAATTTATACCTCTAAACGTCTGGGGATTGCTACTAAACTAAACTAAATACAATATAGTTTAATGCACACAGCAGGTGCATCAAATTACTGAGTAGACTTACCTCTGTCATTTGAACGGAGCCCATTGCTGTGGAGAGCAGTGATTTGGTGATGTAACAAGCATAATCAAAAGCTTAGGAAAAGCAGTGAAATAAAGTTATGTGTATTTTGCAGTTATAGCAACCAAGGACTACGTGGATACTCTACAGTTGCAATACAACTTGGTTACGGTGGAAAGACTCATGAATAGTTTGATTTATTGTCATTTGCAGGTGAAGTACAATGCAAGTTTTTCATCAAGCATCTGCACCCATAGCCTTTTGAAAACATGCAATATTAAATATGTCTTACTTAAACAGATCCACTATATGGTTTTTCAGTTTAAAATTTTACTTATGGAACTGACCCAATGCCCCCTAGATTCCGTTTTAACAGGCTCTGATCACTGGTTTAAGAACATGAGGTTTTTTTTGCTGCTTCTAAGAATAATTTTATTTTCTTTTTTAATTTTCAATTTCTGTGCTATTTTTCTCCAAAGGAACTTTTAGCTCTACTATGTTTCATCTGCTAGGAACTTCCATACATGTCACTTCTGATTTTGGGCTCACAACCAATATAAAATAACACATCCGTAACTATACTGGTCCTAGTGGCTGTCTTCTTCTATATGTAGCAAATAATAGTTGTCATAATTTATCTCTGAATAAATTAGTTTTATATTTTGAATCCTGGCATTTACATTCAAAAAAGTGATGGTTCTTTTTTGGAGAGCTGGAAAAAATGGAAAAGCTCCTGAGTGATCTAATTCACATTAAGCACTGAACTATTTCTGCAATATCTCAGATTTAGGGAAGCACAAAGATACTGAAATGATTCTTCATCTCCATTTCGAAGGCAGTATCCTTGAGAAAGCTCAAAATCTCACTAAAGAGCATAGATCTTTTCAGATCTGTTTGTGATAGAGGTGGACTCAAAGCCTAAAACATGAGAAGAACGTTTGATCTGTACTTTTCATAACACACAAAAAAAGGGTTGAAATTCTAATCTACTGAAATCAATGGCAAAAATCTCAAGCTTTTACCTGAGAAGCCTGCAAAGAGGGAAGAATGCTGTGTTTAGCTTTGGTTTCTGGTGATTTGGTGGGTTTTTTTTCCGGGGCGGGGGGGGGGGAGGCGCGGGGGGGGGACGACGACGACGCATTGTAAAAATACAGACCACAATTTTCCAGCAACAATTTTCATGTAAATTCTTGCTGCAGGGCTAGCATTTGAATCTAAGAAGACAGCAGCTTGTTCAATTTGCAATTGAATTGGAGGTGTGTACCCTCACACCTTCTAAAGTGTGAAAGTACTCAGACCCATCTGCATCCTTCACTGCTTCGCCCACTTTTTCATGTGTTAATCCCAAACAGTTTGAGGTAAAACTGCTATTCTGACTCATTTCTGACATCTCTACTCCAATAGATTTTCTCTCTCACTTCAGCTTCAGGCCCTTTTAGGGTCTATGTCTTCAGCTCCAAAAGTTTTAGCTTTATCTGCATGGAGGAAGCTGCAGATGAAATGAATATCTCACTCATTTTCTGTTCCAGGACCAAGAAAGATGCAGAAAAGCAGTTCTGGAAATCTTCTGCTTTCACTAGTTCCTGCAGCTCCATAGTGGCTGGTATATGGCACTGTCAGAGCTGCACAAAGTATATGGCAGCTTCCAGGACACCAGGCCTGGAGAACTGTCAGTGAGGTAAGATAAAAAGCTGGTTAGATATTTCAGACCAACCATATGACTGAAAAAGTCAACACAAATAGAGAACACAAATGACAAAGTGCTGAGAACAGAACACCTGTGGAAAAAAACATACGTGGTCAAAAATGTTATCTAAGTTATGAAGCCAATGTAGACCATGAATCCTTTTTCTCTAGTCTCCTTTTCTATTCCTAGTACACAAATTGCAGAATAAAGTCAGGAGAGTTGTTAGCATGCTGTTATTTTGTATCCTGTTTTCTTAAAATACACTACTTAAAATTAAATTTTATAAGAAAAATAATGAAAGTTCCCTGGAACAGAATTCCAGGGAAAAGAGACCAGGAAGGCACTGTGAAAAAGCAACATCTTCATCCAGTGAGGTGCACAGGCACACACGAACTGGGATGTAATGGGAACTGGTACTCTCTATAAACAACATTTCTCCTTTTCTGTTTCAGAATTTCCTCCAGTTCTGCAACATGCCCAGAGACCATTTTCACCACTTTATTATTTGTCCTTATTGCTTATCTTCAGACTTAGTTTTCCATATTTGATGTTTTGTCTGCTTAATACCTTCTTTGAATAACATAATAGTCTGATATCTTTCTTTTTAGACTTATCTTTATCTGCTTGACTGAACTTTGTCATCTACTTACTAGCCATTAGAAGATTTATATTCTGTTCATTTAATGAACAGAAATTACAAACAATTTTAAATTTCAGTGTTATTCATCGCAACTTAAGAAGTGAAAATTAAAACTTTAGCATAAAAAACAACTTGACAATGGAATAAACAAACCATACTTTTTCCATTTTTGCTCTAGTTATTCAAATTAAGTCACTTAGTCTTTTTATTGGATTTATTCAGGGTCATTATTTATCTTTTGTGGAGAACAAAGGACATTTGCTGTGGTTATTTACTAATGCAATACACCATAAACACACATACTAAAAAGGAAAAATGGCATTGAACTAACATTGTGTACTGCTTTATTAGTAAAATCCATCTGGGTTAGATACATTTGAAAGTTATGCTATTAATACTTATAATTTCTGCAATAAGTAATCTAGAAGTTAAAATAAAAATGTTCCAAGTCATTGAAATGCACAATACAAAAAACAAAGCTAAGCAAACTTTTTTTTTTGTGAAGTCAATAAGCTGTTCCGATCACATTATTTCCCTGTGTATATGTTTTTCCTATTCTAGATTTTCTGCATATTAACCAAAACTGCAGAAAAAACAAGAGCAGAACTCAGCTTCAGCACTTTGTTGTCACACCCTGAATCCTGAAGCTAAGGCTGAATAGGACAATGCTTCTATTTTAATTTTCAGAAATAATACAAGGTTTATTTTCTTTGTGAGAAGCCAATTTGGCAGAAGGCGTGCGGACAGAGACAGGGTGGATGGAGACAGGGCAGTCTGCAGTGTACATCTGCACAGGATGCCTTTCACAGAAGGATGAAGTTGATATTTTTGGTATTTTATTGTTAAATCCTGAGTCTTTAATTGCACATTACATAAATTGCAAGTAGTAAGAGCATTGCTGAAGAAGTTACTCAGTGAAGTGTGGAGTCAAATTCATTTCACTATAGTAAACTGGCAAAATAGGCTACTAGACAACTGGTTTTATGTGCAGATCAAAAATGAGAGACAGAAGGACGTATCTGCATGAAGAATAGATGTGTCCTATACAATATGAGGGATGCTGCCCTCCTGCTTATCCAAGTCTCTTCTGTCCTGTCCTTGGAATGGAGGGGAATGGAAGGATGGGAAATAACTCCATACCTAGCTGGCAGTAGTGTCCCCCTGTCCTTGCCATCCCCTCAGTCATCCACCTGCCTCCTCCCTTCCCCTCTTTGGATCAGTAGAGGATGCTTGGGGTCTTGGAGGCTTTGAACTACCCCCAGTAGCCTTTTTTCCCCATGGTTAGGGACAACCTGAGATAAATCAAGGAGTTCTGCATCAATCAATAGTTACTTGTGATTGTGGACACCTCACCTAAGATCTCTGTGTGTCAACCAACAAAGGAAAAATCTTATTGTTTTTTGTATTTATAGGATAATATGTGATTCTCATTTGAGTATTAGAGTGTAAACATTCACCTTAGTGAAACACTGCCATTTACAGCAATTCTTTTAGTTTACCTCTGAACAGGTAAAAAAATTATAATAATGTTCATGGTAATTAACCTTCCCTTCCTTGAACACTGCCATTCGTCTTTGGGGAAAAATGTTCTTAAAAGCTGAAATCCAAAGACTTCTATTCTGGTTTTCTTTGCCTTTTTAATTAACTGTTATTTCAGTCTCTAAATATTTTATTTGGAAAAATGAAAATTAAAAAAAGCCCTATACTTTGTTTTTAAAGCTACTTGCAGATCAAAAAATGTGATCAGATGTGGCTATTTAGCTATGAGGTTACCTCCAGGCTATCAATATGAAAGAACATTTTTCAGTGATTTTAGTTCAAATTTATCTCCCCTGAGTTAGTCAGCCAAAAGGCAGTCAGATGGTTCCCCAAATTATCCAGTTGCCTTTCAGTTGCAAAGACATACTCCAGATATATCATTTCACCTTTGTGTTCCACAGGCAGCACTTCGGATGGTAAACACTCATCCTGAATGATCCAGCTCCCTTTTATCTTGACCTGGGTAGCTGAATAGCCTGAAGCTTCCAAGATATTTGCATGCCAGGCCCACAGGATGCTCTTTTCCTCCCCATCTATGGTTCTGCACAGCACTTCTAACATTTATCCCAACTATCACAGCTCCCTTTTGCAAGGAGAATTGTTTGATTGTTTTCTAATATAAAGAATAGAAAACAACTGGTCATTTAAGTGGAAACAGCAAGGAATAGCTATTTCCCAGACTTAGAAAAATCATGTTCCTAAACACTCTTCTTTCCCAATTACCCTTTTCACTTCTGACTCTGCATCAGGAGGTAACAGTTTCACATGTGAATAGTAGTATTATACCATTAAATTGTAATTTTATGTGTTTGCTAGATGAAAAGTTTAATGAAGGGATAGCTCTTGAGAAAAAGCAAAGCTATGGGGAAATTAAAAGATCAGCAGGACCCTGTAGCTTCATGTGTTTTGAGGCAGCAGCCATATGCTGTTCTCCAGACTCTCCAGATCCATGATTTTTAAGTGAGACAGAAAGGAGCACAAGTCCTGGGAATTCTCTCATCAGTGTGGCAGTAAATGTCATGAGTGTTCCACTTCTCGCAGGTATGAAGAAGATATGATGCATGTCTTGGCACCTTACATGTGCTTTAAATCACCCAGCCAAAATCATCTATGGCAATAGACAGCATCTTATCTCTGAGAAAGAGTACATCCCATTACCATCAATATTCCATGATCAGGGACAGCAAGCTGAAGATCAAATCTGAAAAACTGTATTACAGAAACACAGAGGAAAAACACTCAAATATGTACTTATCCAGAACTTCCTTAGATAGAATAACGTATACTTTCCTAACTTCTGGGAAAGACAACTTTCCTAACTTCTGAGAAAGCCAACTTTCTTTTATCTCTTCTACCAATAACACCTGCCTGACAGTATAACATGTACGAGACCTCTGGGAATCCCAACCAGAGAAGGCCAAGTGCAGCTACTGATTTACTCCACTTTGGGAGGGATAAAAGACAGTTCTGCAGTACTGATGAATGTTTTGTCTCCTGATGCTTGCTTGCATGACCCCATCAGAGCTGGATATGTTTCCAATGAGGTGTAAAACAGAGTTTCCAGCCCTTCTGTCCAGACTTAATAATCTTTCTGTATCACCACCTACATGTTTTGCCTAAAATATGTATCTCTACAAATTTATAGAAGATAACTCTTCCAGTTATATTTCACATAATGTTTGAAAATTTGCCTAAACCTTCACATCAATTCTTCAAACCATTGGTGGGAGTCTTATTTTTTGAAGCAAGCTTTTTAAAGAAGTCCACCCATTCTTTCCTTTAGATAATTTTTGGGGGTTTCTACCACTCCCTAAATTACAATCTGGATCCACATGATCTGAGAGAGTTGTCAGGCAGTAGAAAAAGTAGAAAACCTTTGGAAATTCAGAAGGTTTCTGTATGTCTATGAAGAGATTGACATATGGTATGGTTCTTCCAGTGGTTCAAATGGATGCATATCTTAACGCAAGTTCTGTAGGCATGCTATGTATTACAGGGTCAGTTGGGGTAGAATGATATGAAGTTTTTCAAAGTTCTATAAAAAAATTTGGGTGAACTGAATGAAAACAAGAGCCTTGCAAGAGATAAACATAGAGCTGAAAAATAAGTGAATAAATTGTGTCTATCTTTTCAAAATCTGCTCAGACTATAAGACAAATATTAGTGACCTTAAGAACGGATGTATAGACTTGGATACTGAGGAAATACTTTGTGGAAACTACCTAGTTACAAAACCCAGACTCGTTCTGATATGAAACAATTGTATTTCATAGTGAACATTTTACACAGGCACTTCTTTAACTGTGGACATTATCTGACTGTTGCCAGCTTGCTCACTGCAAGCAATAAGGATTCTTCATTAATATTCGTGTAAAACAATGTTCAGTGTTTTCAAAAGGATTTTTTTGAATGGCAAAAACCTTTTTTAAGTCTCAGTGTATACCCACAACTATTAGGAAAATAAAGGAAACTGTGTTCAGGAGGAGGTTAATGAGCAGCCATAAGTGTAGTGAATATTTAGTTTTGCTTACATTGAACATTGCTCACAGTTTAAAATAAAGCTTCGTGAGCCTCGAGCTATGAAGAGTTGTATATCTCTGAAGATATAGTGAAAGACTAAAAGAAAAAAAAAATCCTGTTTTCCTAAAGTTGCACATAAATTACCTTACAAGCCTTATTTGCATATATTTTTGCACATGATTCACCATGGATGGGTAAAGCCCAGGATAAGCCTAGTTCTGGAAGTTCTGGGTTTGAGAGAAGGAGGCATCCTTGATGCTCTCGAAAACAGAGGATGGGAAGAAAAGAAAGACAGGCTAAGCACATCTCAGAAATTAACAAAAAAATAAAAAATGAAGGATGCCAGCAAAGCACATGCCATTTAACCAGATATTTTAAAGTCTGTGGCCTATCAACACTCATTGCTTACTGGCTTTAGTACGCCTCTTCATATCCACATAGCATACTCATGATAGCCAGGAACATACATGATCACTATATCTGTATTATCATATCCACTTCACTATTGTTGTTCTAGAAATCCAGATATCATACCCAGAAACCACTTCTGAGAGCAGAACCAACAGTGACAAAGGACACCTGCTGCTTGAAAAAGACAGGTATTGATGTTTTTTATATGTCATTGGCCCAGAAATGTGAGTTGGTCCACTGCCTCCTATGTTTTTTTATTGCAATCAAATGGTGAATAAGAATGTCAACATCCTGAAGGATAAAATAGAATTAAGTCACTATTGCTCTCCACCAGCTAAAGGATTTGGACTTACAGTGAAACTTAGATGAGCCCTATTTCCAGTTAATATCTACATCATATACCTGGAGATGAATGAAGTAGGGAAATAATGGCATTGCAATTCATAAATAAAAAAAAATATATAGCCCTCTTATGATGAGACTGGTGAAAGTGAGAAATAGACAGAGAAGTATATCTGTTAGTATCACAAATCTTGCACCACAAGTCACATCATTGTGGCCAAAATTGTGGGGTTTTTTATAGCCCTGAATTCTCAACAGCAAAATATCACAATGACATGGAATGACCTGTGAGGTTATATAAAGATTAGATAAAAATTCAAGCTAAAGTGAATAAATATAAATAAAAATATATTGTTCTCTTTCACAGCTGAAGACAATAAAACATCACTTTAAGTGGCATTTATGAGAAAAAAAAACACAATTAGGCAGTGTATCAAACAACTGGGAGCACCAAGAAGGATTACTGTAGAATTATAATCTATGTTTTATGGAAGTGTGGTATTAATTCTTACTTTCTATTTATTAATGATTTTAAAACTGCATAACCAGTGTACCTATGTTTCTGCCACAAGAAAAAAAAATCATAATTGACATAACTCATCCCAGTAACAGGCTCAGAATGGAGCATATGTTAATTAGCTTATGTTTATAGGACATGAGTCCAGCTACCTCAATCTTACAGCCATTTTCTCTGTGAGGAACTATTCTTCAGGAGATGGCTGCAAGATGAATTTGTAAAACCACTCTGCCAAGTAGATTTAAAAAAAACCTGTTATTAAACCATTATATTTTTGAACGTACATTTTCAGGGATTTTTTTTTTTTCTGCAGGCATATGAAGCAGTATTTGCAGAAAGCCAAATGTTTCCAGACAAGCTGCTTTCCAGTTTTATGGTACATTGCTCCTCTCTGCATTTTCTGCCCACAGTGTTTGCTATTAAAAAGCTCCATCTCTAGTGGAAAATTTAAAAGGAGAATGGCCATTAAAATTTTGCTGCCCGCTCCATCTAGTAGAGTAATTTAATTGCATTAAGTAACTATTTAACAGATGTACTAGAATTATGAAGCTCCGGTAGGCCCTCTGAATATCAATGCACTATTTAACATGTTATATTGTTCACCACACCCCCCTAAGTTAATGGACCATATATATACTTGAACACAGATTTTGCCATTTAATACTAAATAAGATTACTGCAAGTTATGGACATTTTCATCTTTTCAGAATGTTAACAATTATATTCTTTTTTTTTTTATCACTTTTTTTTACCAATAGGGAGTCCATTGTTTTCTTTTACAGGAGTTATTTAAATGGGAATTACTTTCAAAGAAGTATTCAATAAATCCTTTTTTGCTTATAGAACTGAAATGAAGAGATATACTTACTGTGTGACAATATTTACGCATTTCTTATGGGCACAATATGCAATATGAAATAAATAATTTATCCACAAAACGCATAGTTAGTCTAATACTTCCTCAGTCTTAATTCAGTGCATTCTGCATATCTTAGTTGAGTTAATTTGACAGTGATATTAAATTATTATTATTGCATGAAGGTCTGTAATTTGTTTACTATAGAAGACCAATCTCCAGTAATGAAGGTATAGCTGATTTCTGTTCTTCTGAACACCAAGTGCCTGAATCCCATCTTTGGCAGTGCAAGAGCTGAGCTAAGTACCCATAGGATACCTTCTACATAAAGGAGACAACAATGTGTTCTGGCTAGTGGATGCTAGTATCACTATCATGGTCAAAAAACACTACTTTACAACGGTAGTTCTCAAAATATGTAGTCTGTTGATATGATCTAATCTAAGTAGTACTAGAATCAATATAATGAACCCTTGGAAAATTAAAAACATTCAGATGAGGAAAATACACAGGGAAAAACCTCCCTGGTACAAATATTCAGTTGAAGTCAATATGTCTACATCAATTTTTACCATTGAAGGCTTGATCCTCTGTTATCATCAAGGTACTACAGTTTAACCAGTACTCATTAGGACCTTGCCTTTCACCCACTGATATCTTTAGTCAGATTGTATCATCATGTGAATGGAGCTGTGAAAATACTGACACATAATCATAGAATCATAGAACAGTTAGGGTTGGAAAGGACCTTAAGACCATCTAGTTCCAACCCCCCTGCCATAATTATAAGTGATAACTTTAGCCAACCATTGTTTGTGTAACAAAGCAGAGTTTGCATGCATTGCAGAAGTGGAGAGAAGTGATTGTCAAAGGCTGAACTCTGATGGGAAACATTTTTCCACGGCAAGTATTTCCTAGGTGATCTACAGTGTAGTGTCAAAGCAGAACAAAGCAAAAATGCTGAAGGTCTGATTATATTTCCAAAGCAAACTTCTTGAAGAAGGGGGAGAAAGGAGAGGAAGTAAAACTGGAGTCTCTAACAAAATTACAGGTAGACATTAAAAAATCAGAAGCAGGAGCCTCAGTAATAATATTAAACTATATTATCATCTCCGGCATAAGATTTGAAAGCAGGAGGAAGAAAGGCAGCTATCACTATCTCTAGCTACTGACAGTGCAGTCATGGTCTAAAATATTCAGATCTCATAGAATTACTTAGCTCTTAGTCACTTCCTATCATGAAACATCTGTTTTTCATTATTTTGTCTCATGATTTAGAAGCCAAACAGTTGGTAGGTGATTTATCTAGAGCAATTTGGATCTGGCTGACTAAATCTTAAAATCACTCCTTCTGAAATTATACGTGTTTATTCTGAGACCATCCCTGTTGTGACTCACTAATATATAGTCATCTGTTCTTCACAAAGTCTAAGTGATGTTTAAAAACCCACTCTTGCAGAAGGTGGACAAGCCAGTTTCTTTAAGATTTTAAATTAAAAGTGTAACTTTCTTCTTCTCTAAACCCCAAACTTTGAATAGCACTGTGGATGCACCAGCAGGCTCCAATTGCTCTCACCAGCATGTAACCATGTTCCCCTGCAATCCTTTGCAGCCTCTCCCCACTTCTTTCTCATCCTTGGGCTGCCCTAGTCATCAACTTTATGTTTCCCTGGAAGAAGGAAGCACCCAAAGCCTGGGGGCAAGAAATTTCTCTGGAGTTTGGTGGGGAGTTGAGGCAGAGGGCCTGAGGGCTGCCACCACCACTACCACCTCAGCATCATATTCCCAACACAGTCATGTTAAGTATGACATCCCCAAATCATGGGCCAACCATTACCACTGCACTGCCTCCATGCTGAGATCCTGAAGTCTCTGCCGCAGCTACACAGTCTCCTTCAGCAACTGCCCCAGCTGCACACTGTGACTGCCAGCACCTTTCAGAAGGGAAACACCGTCACCCACAATACAATTGTATTGACTAGCTCTCAGGGAGCATTCAGCACCTGGGTTCATTTCCCCCTAAATCTCCCTTGCAAGGACTTAATATTTTTCATAAAAAATAAGAATAGATGGGAGAGATTTTGCAGAGGTATTTCACAGACAACCAGTTATAGGTGGGGTGAGGGTGTGTCGGGGGGGGGGGAGGTCAGGACAGCCAGAGACTGCTAGTACTCACAGGACCCTCACAAGAACTTTTGTATAAAATAACCCTTAATAATTCAAAGCTAACATCTCACAGTAGGGTTGTGCATGCATGTTTTTCTCCACCAAAACGTGCACTGCATAGCAACTACAGAGACTGCATGTTTCATTGTCTAATGAGAGTTTTCCTCTATAGCCTCTTGCAACAAGAGAGATGGAGAACAAGATTATTTATATGCAAAAAATACTTTGATTGCTATTTATATTGCTATTTATATCCACTCTGCATGTGTTCTTTCACCTATTAGTTGACTTTTGCCGGAAGCATAGTTTTTAAGTCCAGTCAGAAAATAATCACCTTTTCTTCTTCCTTGTTTGTACATTGTCTACAGAGCTATGCTTTGATAGCAAAGGCCTTGATATATTCACTGTTATTTTTTTATTTTTTTTTTCTAAAGGAACAACACAGAAAGCATAAAAGATGAGTGCTCAAAACTACTATGTGATGCATGAATGAAAGATAGAACCCCCACTGTACACTAAACTGAGAACTGGAGTCTTTGAAGCTACACACTGAAGAACTGGAATATGTCTTCAAGTTTATACTAAAATACAAACTATATTGAATTATTCTACAGTTAAATCATCAGCAAGTTAATTTTAGGTACTAAAATCTCTAAAAATGTATTTTCCAATTTATGCATTAAGCCAAATGTATTTGTTTGAATAAAAGCAGCAAGAAAAAACAAGGGACCTGAGCTATCTCACCACTGTCATTCACAGAATTCCTATTTTATCCACTAAGTTGACCTGACCCAAGTTTCACTGCCATCATCATATCACTCCAACAACCATGGGGGCTACCATGGATAAAGCAATTGCTCTTCCTGTTTCTTCATCTTCCTTTGCAGCAGCAGCAGCTTTTGTGCAGCCATTCAGCAAATTGAACTGGCATGAAGATGCATGAAGACTGTTCCTCAGAAACAGCCAATCAGTAACTCAAACAACCAACTTCCATGGACACAAGAAGGACTTGTGGGAACTGGGAAAGTGGGACTATGGAATTGTTATGGTTTAAGAGTAGTCAGTAACCCATGCAGCCCACTCGCTAACTCCCCTGCTTTCTCCCCCCACCCCCAGCTCCCGGAGGGACAGGGAGGAGAATCGAAAGAATGCAACTCCCACAGGTTGAGATAAGAACAGTCCAGCAACTAAGGTGTAACACGAACCACTGCTGCAACCACCAATAATAATAACGATAAGAGAAATAACAAGGGAAGAGAATACAATGCCACCTGTCGATACCCAGCCTGACCTAGCAGTGAACTAGCCCTTCTGGGTAATTCTCAGTTACATCCTGGGTATGACATGCTGTGGTATGAAATACCACTTTGGCTACTTTGGGTCAGGTGTCCTGTCTCTGCTTCTTCCTGGCTTCCCCTCCTCCCTGGCAGAGCATGAGGCTCAGGAAGTCCTTGGTCAGACTAAATATTTGAGCAGTAAATAAAAACATCGGTGTTATCAGCACTGTTCCCAGGCTGAAAGTCAAAACCACAGCGCTGCACCAGCTACTAAGAAGAAAAATGACTGCTGCTGCTGAATCCAGGACAGGAATAAGCAGCAACGAGGAACTGGGGGTAGAGGGGGAGACATCTCCTATTAGTTGGTGTCTGCCCTTGACTCAGATCACAGTCTCACATTGCCAAGAGGGAATGCCAGTGAACGAGTTGTTGTGGTGAGGAAAAATCTATATATAAAAGGAAGGGAGCATCTCCAGTGATTTGGACCATGTCCTGGGTTCAGCAGTAGCAGTCATTTTTCTCTTTCTTGGTAGCTGCTGCAGGGCTGTGTTTTGACTTTCAGCTGGGAACAGAGCTGAAAAACAATGATGTTTTGGTTTGGCCAAGGACTTTGTGGGCCTCATGCTCTGCCAGGGAGGAGGGAAGCCGGGAGGAAGCAGGGACAGGACACCTGACTCAAACTAACCAAAGAGGTATTCCATACCACAGCACATCATGCCCAGGATGTAACTGGGGAGGGACCCAGAAGGGGCTAGAGTGGACTGCTAGGGTTGGAGGAGATATTGGTCTGTGCTTGGTCGAGCTGGGGGGAGCAAGTTATCGGTTGCCTGGTGATGGGGTGTTGTATTCTCTTCCCTTGTTATTTCCTTTATCATTACTATTATTGGTGGTAGCAGTAGTGATTTGTGTTATACCTTAGTTACTAAACCGTTTCTTATCTCAACCCATGGGAGTTGCATTTCTTTTTGATTCTCCTCTCCGTTCCCCCAGGAGTAGGGGGAGGGCAAGAAGGGGGGGAGTGGGTAACAAGCTGTCTGGCTAGGGTTAAACCACGACAACCAAAAGGAGGACTAGATGCCCAAATGACGTAAATCAATACAGTTCTTTTCAAGGAAGTGCTTCATACTAACTGGAAGTTCAGGTTAAATTTTCACTGTTCAGATTCACCAGCCTAAACCAGAAAAAGGATACATTTATGAACTGGTTATTAATACATTGGAATAAATCATTGTTTATCAGACAGCTGCATAATTTATCTTAATATCGATATAGCTAAATCTCTTTGTTGTAATGACTGATTTGTCAGTTAAAGTATGTATTTGGAACAAGGATGTTTTTATAACCCAGAGACGTAGAAAGGTACACATACTTTAGCATTTGAAATATTTTTAAATCAGCAACTCTGATGTGAAAAATAAAAATGCATTAGAATAGACTAAAAGAGCCTCTGTCTTCTGCATGCAAGCTCTGTAAGAAATCTGTTTTGAATATTGAGTTTATCCCAACTATACATAATATTGCTGGTTTTGAACTTGGGAATATGGAGAAAGTTAAATAGGTCATCAAATTCTGTTATTTTTCACATTACCACTGTAACTCAAGAATATGTTGTCCTCAAAAGAATTTATCCAAATAGAAAATTACAAAATCAGAGAAAACAGCCTCCTGAGACTATGATATGAATTAATAATGTCCTTGTTTTATCAAATGCCTGTGAGATGATCTGATTTTATATAACACTTCTTAAGACTGCTTTAAAAAAGTAAACACCAGAGAATATTAATATACAAGATAAAATAAAAATATTAATTAAATACATAATGTGAAACAGTATTTATGAACTTTCCTAAACTTAAGTCAACAATGATTATGAGTGTCTAACATAAATTATGCATGCAACATCACACAGTCAATCTGAAACTGTAACAGTGCATCTAGAAATGTGCAACTTAAAAGATCCTCTCTGTGTGTATAAACATCATACATCAGTGTGCCTTTTGGTTAAGAGCCAAAAGTCATAGGTTGGAAGAATAATTCAATTTCATTGTCTAAGAACTGGTGCTACTTAGTCAGCTTTCCCTGATAAAGTGAAAGAAAAACCCCAGTAGAATATGACAGTTATAATCAGTAATAATGAATATAAATTGAAACTCACCTAAGTGTTCACTGATTAAATTGAAGTACAACAATGGGGCAGAAAAACCTAGAGTACACGAATCAGTACACAAAAACCTTTGTCGCTTTTGGGGGTTTTTGTGTGGTGGCTTTTGTGTGTGTGCATACGTGCGTGCGTGTGCGTGTGTGTGTGTGTGCGCTTGTTTTGGGGTTGTATTTATTGCTGCTGCTTTGGGATTTTGTGTAGTTTTTTTTGGTTGGTTGGGTTGGGTTAGGTTGGGTTCGGGTTTTTTGTTCCATTCACACTTATTAAGGAAAGAAGAGACTACCTTGAATTAAAGTTTAGAAAATCCCTCAGTGAATACTTTTGTCAGAACCACCAAGAGATGTACAAATGAACACCACAAGGTATTGCTGAAGATGAGTCCAGCAGTGATGAGAAAAGACTGCAACAACGAGAACAGTATATCCTTTTTTATTTTTCTATGGTGCAAGGAGCATCACATCCTGTCGTGGTTTAACCAATGCCAGACAGCTTTCACTCACTCTCCCCCTTTCTTGCTCTCCCCCCTACTCCTGGAGGGACAGAGAGGAGAATCAGAAAGAATGCAACTCCCACAGGTTGAGATAAGAACAGTTTAGTAACTAAGGTATAACACAAATCACTGCTGCTACCACCAATAATAGTAATGATAAAGGAAATAACAAGGGAAGAGAATACAACACCTCATCACCAGGTGATCGATAACTTGCCCCCCCAGCCCGATCAAGCACCGACCGATACCTCCTCCAACCCTGAGGTCCACCTGCCCTTCCGGCTAACTCCCAGTTCCATCCAGGGCATGACGTGCTGTGGTATGGAATACCTCTTTGGTCAGTTTGGGTCAGGTGTCCTGTCTCTGCTTCCTCCTCGCTTCCCTCCTCCCTGGCAGAGCATGAGGCCCACAGAGGCCTTGGCCAAACCAAAATATCATTGTTTTTCAGCTCTGTTCCCAGCCCGAAAGTGAAAACACAGCACTGCACCAGCTACCAAGGAGAAAAATGACTGCCACTGATAAACCCAGGACACATCCTTATAATGATCCCACAGTTTCCCTATGCTGCAGAAAATCCCTGAATACTTAGATAGGGTTCGATAGTCTGTGTACTGAATTTCCATTATGACAATGGAATTTGAATTCATTGTTAAAAGGAAGAATTCACTTAAATATTATGCAGAAATGGATTTAAATATGTACTTACAAACTTGCCATGGACAATGCCCATGCAATGAGTTATAAGCAAGAAAAAGCCTGAGTGATTGTATTCTCTCTGAGTCATAAAGAACAATTTCTATTTTTAACCATAATAGCATTTACAGGATGGCTTTTTCACCTTTTGGCATGAAGGTTAATTGTCTTTCTGGACAGGGAATATATATGAAACTCATTCAACATTTAACACAAAATATTTTATTAGGGAGAATAGAAAATAGGAAAACCTTGTAGACAGGTGCACAAATGTTGCAAGACAATCATGGCAGGTAGAAGGCAAAAATAGAGTATGCAAAGGCTATCAGGCTATAACTCAAAGACGTTGAAACAATGCCTGCTGTCCAGTTTTATTAGCCTTTCTGACAGCAGCAACAAGGGCTACAAAAGGCATAATATTTACAGAAAAGCATGAATGGATACAAGCATAATCCTGACACCAAAGCTATGTAAAAATGGTCATTAAGGAGATAAAGAAATGTGTGTACAGTGGATAAAATTAAAAGGAGTTTATGAAAAATTAAGCATTTATTAAATACAGCATCAAAGTCTGACAAACTGATGAGAATAAAAAATAGATTACGAATAATGAAGAAAACATAATGAAAAATATTAAAATATATTTAGAACATATAGAAATTCTAAAAGGAAAAATATTTAAAATTACATTGTTTCTATAACTGTAGTACGTCTGCACAGTGTGATGTGGAGAGAAGATTTACCATTCTTTTTGTTAACATGAGGCAAAGAAATAGAAAATGCTTAGCAGGTAAAGGACACATACTGAAATAGAAAAAATACTGCAGTTTGAAATGACTGTGACCATGAGAGTTATTATGATTCTTTTAAAGACATTCTTGGAAGGCAAAGTTGTGACCCATGAAACAGCACTCCAGCATGTGCTTTACCTTCTGCATCACCTATCTAAATTGTAGGCAGCAGTGCTGAAAGAAAATGGGCTCCAAAAGACGTCATGGAAGGCAAAGAACAAAACAAGGTAAGACCTTTATGAATGCAGTTTCTGTATCTCATCACTGACTGTCACTTTTATAGTGACTGCAGTATGTACTTTCTGAGATTGTGCAGAGGAAACCATTATCTTTCTCACCACATTTCCATAATTGTCTTTAATTAGGCCATTTTATTCCATGATATACTTGTCTTTTCATGTCTGCCACTTATCACAGATAACAGAAGTTAGATAATATGCTTTATCCCTTTTTTTTTTCACCTGATAGCTTTTTAAATAAGAAGACACATGAGGTCAAGAGTGATACTGAATAGTGCCATACAGCTTTGCAATCTTTAACATGTTAGATTAGAAAGGTGTATTTCTTGCCAGCAAGCAGATAAAAATTGCCTTATTTAGTGACTACAAGGAGTTTACTTAGGAGCTAACTTTATTTAAAAAGCTTTTTCTCTTAAAGAGAATCTAAAAACCAGGAAATAAAAAATGCTATTTATGAAAAATTTCTCAAATATAGCTTCAATATATGCTAAATCAAACATCATGTTTGCTTTCAGAAATCTGAGATATTAAAACAGGTTATCTCAATAGTTGCAAAATTGATTTTATAATTCTTTTTGAGATCACATTCTCTTTGTGAAGGAACTTTTGAAGTCAACAACTTACCTCATACACACTATTTTTAAATGTTCTTTACAGAAGAAAGATTTGAAGATTCAGCAAGAAAGCCTCTTCTATACATACACCTTTTTAGCTCAGAAAACAATATGATTTTGTTGATTGTAAAAAACAAATTATATTTATCACAATTCTTGGTCCCTTGTTGACGTGGGAGCTCGGACAAACACGGACACAATCAATGTGATCAAGCGATTGCCAAATTTATTCACACACATTGACAGCTTTTATAATACACAAGAATATCTGATGTAGCCACTATACATTCCGATTGGCTTAAAAGTGCTAAACACACATTCTTATGACAGATTAGAGGTGAACAGAAAAATTCTGTCAACTGTTACTTTTGCTACTTTTAACGTGTCTCTTGCAGTTTCTCCATCCCGCTCCCACATCCTGTTATCCTTGAGAACTACCAAGCCTCTTTGTTCTACTGCAAGTAGCTGACCCTTAATAACCTAAGGTTAGGCCTTGCAGCCTGGGTAACTTGAGTGCAAGCCTCAGAGTTCGGCTAAGACCAGAGAGCTGGGATTGCTTCTCATGTCCATCGTTCAGCTGTATTCTTCATAACCGCCACCTCCTTAGGGCTAAGACGTCTGGGTGTCCGCCATCCCTCAACCAATCCACAGTCCCTGTACTCCCTTTAAATTTATAATGCATAGCTAACTTACTTAAACAAAACTTGTTTCATGGTGCCATGAAAAAGTGCATAGGTTTGTAAGTGGTTAAAACCATTATAAATCCCACGTTTTAAAACAGCAGAGAGGCCAACATGCAAAATAGAAAACAGTATTTGTGACTCAGCTTTTTTCTGAAGTGCAAACACTCTGGCAGTTAAAGTGTGAACATAAATTAAGTCTACATCCAGCATATCCTGAGTGTTCTTCCTCCATACACTGTCCCAAACAAATTTTTTCCAGATATATGTTTAATTGCACAAAGAAATTTTTTAACTTATATGTAAAATAAGAAGCATGCATTAAATTAATATCTAGTTATAGAATACAGTTCTGTTACAGGTAACATTCCAATTTTTATTTTGACACATGAAAAGATCATTTATTTTCACATTTTTGTTTCTTCTGAAACACTTAGAGCATTGATAGTAGCTCAGAAATGATGACAAA
The DNA here is from genome assembly GCF_033783945.1 of Neopsephotus bourkii. Taxonomy (NCBI): domain Eukaryota; kingdom Metazoa; phylum Chordata; class Aves; order Psittaciformes; family Psittacidae; genus Neopsephotus; species Neopsephotus bourkii. The sequence goes on along the minus strand of NW_026901829.1, from coordinate 5,740,728 downwards.
TGAGGTAAGAGCAAACCCGCGCCTATGTGAGTGTGGTAAAATTTGCTAGTTTTCAGTAGAGCTCATTAGGTTGCCGATTAACATAAAGCAATGGGTAAAAAGTGCTCAGAAGTTACTTGTTTTCCAAGGTGTTAGCTAAAACATTATCAGTTCCTAGAATAACTAAAAAACCGGGTTCAATAGCAGTCCTAAGTGCATAAAGTAGGAAGAAGGCAGAACTGAGGAACTTAAACTCAAAATCCAAACTCTCAAATTCCCCATTTATCTGTCATCTAAGCGTAAAGTAATCAAATTCAATAGGCCACTGGTATACATTCCCCAGACACCTGAGCTTCTGTTCAAGTTTAGCCCACTCTGAGCAGCAACCTTCTTATCAACAGCCTTTAGAAAATAGTTACAAGGAGCACAATCCAGAAGGCTCATTTTGTGTCACCTATCTTAGGTTCAAAATCCTGTTATTGTCAAAAGGGAGCCAACAACAAGTTGGTGGCATAAATAAAATCTTAATACTCGAATGAAAATGCAAGTTACTGTAAGTCCAATTACAATAACACTAACAATATGCCACATTAATACACAAAAGCCTCATTAATAACAACTTCAAAATTGTTGTACAAAAAATCTTAGGAACACTTTCCTCTGATGTTGTGACAGCTCCTGACACCCCTCTGAGTGCAGGTGGTAATGAAGGAATCTCAGTGTATTGTTACACTCAGCACATTTAGGTCTGCTCAGGACTACAGTAACACCTTTGATTTCAGATTAGATATCACTGAAAGTTGGTGCAAGGTAAATTCTTATATAACTGCAACACTTTAAACAAACACTGCAGCTGCTAAGTCAGTGAGTACTTTCAGAATTCCTCCTGTTTTGAAGGACAGAGTACAAGCAGTAACATTTTCAGTAACAAGTCACTCAAACAACATACGGTTGTGTTTTACTGTAATTGCAGCTTTGACCTCACTCTCTCCAAGACTGAGTGGTCATACAGCTTTTCTGTTATCTCAGGAGTGAACCTGCTCACACCAACATGACAGATTTGTGTGTTTGCAGCCCAGAAATCTAACTGTATGCTGGGCTGCATCAAAAGAAGCCTTTATCTGTGTAAAGTACAAGCCAGGGGAGAAGTAATAGATGTCGTGGTCTCTGAAAAATAACCTTAATGTATGCAGAAATGTTTATGCAAAATCAAGCAACTTTATGAATATCTTCTGCTACCCAAAAGAGCAGAGCTGTCCTAGTCACAGCTCCCTAAACATAGTAAGAACAATTCAATATCCTAGAAGGCTTAAAATGTCATCACCTTCCAAGGTACAATTTGTTCAATAACTTCCAACTTCCAATAACAATTTGTCTCTTAGGTATTGTTTTCACATGTGTATAACTATGTTTCTAGGAAGTCTTCCCACGTATGTCTAGACTTTTCCATTTTTTTCAGAAAGCTCCTAAAAATACCTTTTATGATTAGACCATTATTTCTAGTAAATGACTACAAAATCAGCATTAAAAAATGTCTTGAGTCTCTCAATACTTTGTTAGCTGCACATTGATCTTACACAGTGTGATACAACGATTAACTGACATCATCCCATATAATTTCATAGAGGTACTTGATTTATCAATAATAGAGGCTTTTGTCAGCATGATATCAGGTACTATGTTCAATAAATCTATTAAAAACTGAGTCAATCTATAAATGTATATGAGTAGGATCAAATGAGGGTTTGGGGAATTACATCTTTTTTCCTTTTATGCACTTGGAAATTATCCTGTGGGGACAACACATGATGCTTCCTTTTTCCCAATTTTGCCTTTTATAGATTACTGAAAGAATGCACAAGCAAGCCTATGTAGGTGACAGAACCATTACTACTTTGAAGAGAAATATCTCACACCTACAACAGTATCTGGAAGGGGCTACTGGTCTGGTCATTCTAGCTAGAAAGTTGGAAGCACCTTCACGGGTGGTTTATATACAGAATACCTGTGATTTGTAGTTGAAACAAGGACTTTTTCTAGACCATGGTCCCACCAAAGGGAAATATTTCACAGTGACCTCAGGTTAGAGGATTAAACCTATTACTGTTTCTAGCATACTGAATCACTTAACTTGTTAAAGCTATGAAGGTTGTTTGGAAACAAAGTAATCAGAAGTTCTCTATCAAGGTAAACACTGCTTGCTTTCCTACATGGATAATTATAGTCCTGTTAATCTATTAACCTTATGGTGGTGTTACTGCTTTTAAGTGTTGCGTGTATCCTTTGTGAGTCACTGCAAGGTCCGAAAAGTCTAACTCCAAAATGTGAGACTACGGCTATTGCAACTGTGGTATTACAGGCAATTTCCAGGAGAGCCTGGCTCCTTCTCCCACCTGTACAGCCCTTGGAGAGGACAAAGGAAGGTGCATGCAGGCTCTATGGCAGAGAGGTAGGGTCATGCAGCTCCTTCTCATATTAGCTCATATTATCTATGAGAGAGGAAGCATTATGGAATGAGCACAGAAGGACAAGACTTGACCTGTAGCTATACTAGCAAGTTAGCAGCATGAGAAATTACAAGGCATCACAGAGAGCAAAGAGGAGTGCAGCAGCTGGCCAGCCTTGGCTGGTGTCTGCACTAACAAGACAGCAACACAGGTGATGCAAAAATGGCAAACATTAGAGATAGCAAAGTAGGGTGGTAGCTTCACAGAGTTGCTGACCCAAAGCAGTAATTGCCAGGGTTACCATGCCACACATACTGAATAAAAGTGTAAAATTAAACAAAGGGTGAGGTGTTTATCTCAGAAGGCAAGAGTATGTTAGAGGGCAAGAACTTGGGAAAATAAAAAGAGGAAAGAGAACTTAAAGGGAAGCAACCATGTGATTTGTTCTGTCCAGAAGCTGTTAGGCAACCTGATGCCTAATTAGCACTATGAAACAGGAAAATGAGACCCTTTGTAACTGTAGTTATACCGGATGTACACTCCCAGAGTTGTTAGCAAGGGCACACCTTAGGGACTACACTCCCTAACCACATTTGCTACAACTAATGATAGCTGACAGTGCAGGGGAGGGAATTTTCAGATCCACAAAAAAATTTACTGGCGAGATAAGGAAATAAAATACAGATGTGGAGAAAAGGGAAGGTGGAGGTGTGGAAGACGTGGGGTTTCAGATTTATACACTTCACTCCAAAGAATATTGATCTAGCCATAATACTCAGTAATAACCATAGAAACTTAAATGAAGTAAGCTAAGCAAGTTTAACTTAACAAATAAATAACAAAGATTAATTCTTAACAGGATTTCAATATTTCCTGCTCTTCACTGACACTCCTGAAATACCAGGAAGATTCAAAAATCACTATAGAGATGAATATAGAATTGTATAATCAATCATCCTATGCCCATAATTGTCATCAAACATCCTTCAACTTCTCAAATGTAGCGCTACGTCCTGGAAAGACAATTTTTCCTGAAGAATCAGTGTCTTAACACAGCTCCTTTTTAAGCTAAAATGTAATTTTCTCTCTTTCACTGTCTATTAATTCTTTATCTGGGCAGATTGCAAGGGTAATCGACATTAACAGCTAAGTGACAAAGAAGGGAAAATATTTTTGACTTGCTCATTTGCAGTCTGATCTATAGCATAAAAAAAAAAAGAATATATAGAGAGAGATATGAAGATGGGGGAGCACAAAGACATCAAGGAAGTGCACTTTTACTAATGTATTCTGCAAAATAAATATTTTTAATTTTGTCTATTAAAATCCTTATGACATGTTAGATGGAAGTCTGAGATCCTAGTGTCTTCAAAAATCAGCTAATTAACTTTCCTTTCACAGGGGATATATGTTCACAATGCTTCAGGGAAACAGTTCTAGCTGTGAAAACCACATCCTTCAATGCAATACAGCCTACCCAGAGCAGCATCAGATTAAAACCTATGTGTAAAAGGCAATGTAAAAATTTCCAAAGACGATTGTTGAAGGAAAAGAAGGACTGAATCATTCACACTGTCAGTTTATATTGTTACCTGAGGTGTTACATATGACTCAATTTTTAAAAAATATAATAAACTTAATTCCTAAAGAAAAATGTCTAATTTCGAAAGGGGAACCAAAAATAAAACAGGAAAAATGACAAGATTGCTGGTGAATCCTTTGTGAGGGATCTAAGGAAATGTGTCACTGCAGGAAGAGTTAAGGATCAGGGGAGAAGATGGAAGACAAAGTCAGGATTCCTGTTAAGACAAGGTTAAATCTACTGGCAACAGCGAGTATATCAAAAGACAAAAGTTAAATTAAATGGCAGAGTGAGTTAATGAAATGGCATCAATGAGTTAGAAACAGGCCAAAACCCAAAAGGCTGCAATGGAAAAGTTAATCAAATGGCAACAGTGAGGTGAAAAGTGGCAGTTAATTAATGGCAGCAGTGGCAGTTAATTAATGGCAACAACAGATAGTCAAATGGCAGGGAAAGATTAAAATCTGGCTATGCTTATCAGCAGCAGGTGACATGTGGACTGTGTGGAGAATCCAGAAGGTGGCTTTTGTACAAATGCTGCACTATCCTTTTGTAGGAGGCTAGGAAGGCTCTTCCTTGGAGTCCAGCAAAGCCTGGAGGAGCCAGAGACGGCTACAACTCTATGCCTGCTGGGGCTGTACACAACAGCGCTGCTGTGGAGACTTGGTGCTTATTCCCTCAGGAAACAGGAGTGATGAGAGGACGAACTCACTCTTCAGGGACCATTTTAGAAGGGACTGTGCCTCAGAGTGGTTTCTTCCATATTTTGGCTGTAGCTGACAGTGTTCATAAGATATCCAGACAACTCTTTAAGGGAGGAAAAATCACATCTGTTTTGGAAACAAGTTCTTTGTAAAACAATTATGTATTCCTAAATTGTGCCCCCCATTTTTTTATCTGGCTACCAATGTATAGCCTACCAATCCAACCTATGAGAATTTAATTTCTGTGAGAGCTATCGGTGAAAGATTCTGAAGGCCTTTTGAAAGTCCAAGTACACTAAAGCTACTGTAACATTCCTATTAGCACGGCTATGCTTTTGACTATGTAAAAACCATCAAGGGACTTGTGAGCAATGACTTACTCTGCAAAATGAATATTTGTTGTTCCTAGCCTCTTGAATTATTTATATTTCCATTCGTTGTTTTTCATAGCTTCCACCAACTTGCTTGAAAACATGGTGATTGCAAAAGCAAAGCCAACAGAGCTATAGTACACTAACAGTGGGTTGCACTCAAGCAGAATATTATTACTCATCTTACATTATTTAACCTTTGACCAAAAAGTGAGACAAAACATAGAATGATTTTTTAAAGAAGAAAACTCAAAGTAATGTATCAGCAAAGTGCAGTAACTGTCATCCTGTGTGACTAAATATAAGCTTCCTATACACCAAGAATTTCAGAGCCAAAGATACAGAAGAGAATATAGGAAAAAAAGGTCTGTGTTTTCTGCCTAGTGAAATCCAATGTCGAATGTCTTGTTCCACTGCTAATGAAAATTATCAGCTCCTTCTTTGGACAAACAAGCCTACCAAACCAAACCCAAAAATAGGTACTGTGTACAGCGAAACATAAAAGCCAGCATCTTTAGTAAAATGAACCATTAAAACTAGCATTTCTGTAGCAGATTGTGCACTTCAGTACTTCCTATTCAGGGGTGTGAACCTCATCTATAAAACCATCAGTCAATCAGTACTTTGATATATTCACTGCAGTGACCTTGTATTTACCCAAGAAGCACATACTCATTTACCACAAAGAAGCTTAATAAAATCTGGTCTAATTATAATGAACATTGATGCAAACTATCCTCAATCAAGATGACAAGTTTGAGAAATGAGAAATGAGAGGAGACTGGAGTGAATGAGGTTGGTGTCTGATCAGCTTCAGAAGAACTGATATATAAAGACACCTTATATAAAGACACCTATCACCTCTACACCAGAAATGATTTAGAAAAGAGTAACAAAGCTTATGAGATCATAAAGAGAATAAAGACAAAACCATTTAGAAGGAGCATGATAATCACCTGTCTAATTTGAGTTTTCCAGGATTCAGGATATTATTTAACCACTGGTGCATTGACAGGAATCTTTACATTAAATCTTGTTCCAAGATTAAGATATGACAGACAGTGCTTGAAAGTTACAAGCTCATACAATTATATTTGTATGACAGCACAGCTTAAGCTCCCCATCCTTACATTTAAAATATACCTAAAAAATCTTAAATTGTTACAGTGTGTGCCTGCTGTTAAAGGAAGTGAAAATTATTTGCATGTAATTATGATTAGCATATCTTAGAGCTATCACAAGGACAACAAAGTATCTCTTAGCTTTCCTAAAATGTCTGTAACTTTAAAAAAGGAAGCCAAAAGCTATAAGATATTAAGATGTAGAAAGAGTGGGGGTTTTTTTAACATGAGTCATTTCATCTGTATTTTTTACTTACAAAAGAAAAAAAAGACAGAAACGTTTTTCTTATGCATTTGTTTACACACAAGAAAAAATGTGGCATTTTGATTAAGTAAAATATCTGTAAAAATATCAGTATAATGAGCATAGCTATTATTTTCTTAAAAACAACATGTATTTGCTGCAATACTAATTAGTGCTCATTGAACAAGAAGTAAAATCCTTTAGAGATTCCTGACAACTGTGTTCAAACAGTTATGATCACAAAAATAAGACTTACACCTTCAAGATGTGATTACATCATTTCTAGGTTTGTGTCAATGAAAATGAACTTGAAACTAATTTTTCAACACTCAGAATCTTCAAGCACTTACTGCACCTGGGTGCAGATTCTCCACTGGAGCAAACTTATAGCTATCCAACTGCATGAGAATAATTTATACAGTTAAGGACGTGTTCTATAGAGGTTAATAGTGGAAAATACTAAGACAGTTTTGAAGACAAAACTTTTCCATAACCTTTCACCATACTTGCATTAAGACACTTCAAATGTAGGGATGCTTCTCTCCAAAATATCTGCCATGTACAAAAGCCACATGTAAATGAAAAAAACATTTAATGCTTGTTAGAGACCTGACATCCCCCCACCTCTAGTGAAAACTGGGAATGAAAAGAAGCTGTCCCGAGTAAACTTAACCCTTCCATATCACCCAGAGCCAGTCTTCTGTTTTCTGCAGGAAATGTAGATTGAATTGTGTATTACGTCTGAACACCTGGGCATTATTTACCCAATGTGTCTGCCAGAGGGATGGGTGTATGAAATGCATGGGTGCAAGTTCAAAACTGGAGGTATATTCCTGGATAATTTTGACAACTCAAAAGGAACAGTAAGTCAGGGGTGGAAATACATAAAGTTTAGCCAAGACCTGCTATTTAAATAAACCAGCTTTAATGCAATGAAAGGGTTGAGAAATGATCACAGGAGCCACCCCATATACAGATTTGAGAGCAGCAGACAGTAAAGTAGTGATAGTCTGATGATAGTAACCTCATCCAGCAGGAAAGTCACAAGGAAAAAGACTCACAGCACAGGGCTGAAGAAGACAAAGCGGATGAGCATTTTACATTTATTGTATTTTCTCCATCCCAAATTCACTATTTTTAGTGTACTAATAAAGTCTCACCTTTTCTGTGCTTATTTACCATAAAACTTATTGTATATGCTGATGTTTTTTAATATAAAGTGTTCAAAAGCTCCACAAAAAGGTTATTTTAGTTCTTCTTGCTTTATACTACTCCAGGTAATAAAAAACACTATTGCATCTATAACATTACATGTGATAGCAGCAGGGTGATCTTTTTTAAAAAAACTTGTATTCAGTACTCTTTTATGCCCATATGTCTCTAAACAATAAACTAATAAACACTTTGCTCATTCTCAAAGACTTATTGGCTTTAAGAGAAAATAATGAGATGTGCCAGCTCATGTTCCTAAAAGTCAAAATAGAATTTTATGCAGGCATCCCTTTATTTTGAAGTCTAATACACAAACTACACTGAGAAGAAAACAGCCACAGACTTGTATCAAAGGATGAAGGCTCTCTGAACTGTTAATTAGTGTCTGTAAATTGTAGTATTCATTTTTATTACAGCAAAGTCTTTTTAGACATGGTTTTCATTAGTCTTGATTGTTTCAGGTCTTTTGGAGGGCAGCTATTATGCTTGTCTACCCTTCAACACATCACCTTGAAAATGTGCCACTTTTTGCTATTTCTCACACAAACTCATGAAGTTAATAGTAGAGGGAAATTAGTTTTCCATATGAAGGTGGCATTGTAGCTTGCCACATAGTGTACTCACAAGCCTTACATTGTAATACGCAGATTTTCATCTTGTCATTAACTACAACAACTTGGTTCCATTTATTCTAATGTGAGCTGGACATAACCCTTAAATGGTTATCTTCACTTTCTTGTCTGTGAAATCGAAATTATAACCAGTTATTTCACATGCTTACTTGGAGAATGGAATAACAAAAACTTATCAGCAGATTTGAAATGTTATGAGTTTTCGATACGTTTTTCTAATATATTATTTTTCATATGCAAGCGTAGTAGGTCCAGAGCTAATAGGAACACATAGTAAACCACTCTTTTTTCCTCATTTTACCTCTTCTAAAATTCTTCAGAAAAGAGAAAAAAAAATCAACCCCCCATATGCAACACTTAGTAAATGGAAAGAAAATACTTTTTGCTGTGAGTTAATAGAAATATGAAATCTCTTCTAATAACACAATTATATTACCTACATAAGCTGGAATCCAAATGGTAAATTTGCACTTTACAAGAAAAATATTCAGTTCTTAACACTATTTTTCCTCTAGTACATGTGGCTACTTATCTCTGTCCTCCTTCAGAACAAATCTAAAGACTCTTAAATACAAATCATCAAAAAAACAAACACTAAGAGAGAATGTGTCTAGAAAAGGCTGATGGCTGAAAGTTTATAGCATGACAAAGAAACATAGGATTTCTAGGATGTGTTAATTCTAGTTGGTCACAGAAAAATTATGTGGGGGAAGTAGTTACAGGGTACTTTGGTCAAGGAAACCTCCATATTTAATATCATTAGCTGGCAGCTGGTGGTTTATGTCACTGTATCTCTCTCTATTGTTGTTCTACTGCAGATAAATTATCATTGCAGCAGAGCCATGTACCCTTAACACTAGTTACAGTCTGTCTTTTTCAGTTCAATGAATATGTAGTCATACATAATACATGAATAGAATCATACTAGAGAAAAACACAGAGACATGCATAATGAGAAAATACTCAAGCATGCAAGTTGGCCAAAGTACTACTGTATATGCCTACATCCTTTTTGATCATGCTAGAAAAGAGCACAGCTAACAGAGACAGCCTGCAGCCTTTTCTAGACTTCCCAGGAACATCTGGGATTTTCAGAGGACTCTGGGAACTCTGGAAGACAATCAAGGTGCCTGCCTCTGCTGGGAGGCTGGTAAGCTCCAGCAGCAGATGGGACTGCTGAGGCAATCATGGGCATGACCTACAGGGCATGGTCTCCAGAACCCCTTGGAGCAGCAGCTCCCCCCACTACCTTAGCTACCCAGCATGCCAGAGACTACGGTTCATCTGAGCTCCTGAGAGAGGACGCAGGTCTCCAGGTTTAGGACTGCAGGAAGTATATGTGGATATAACTGTAATCAATCCAGTAAAGGGCCACTAAGATGACTGAGAGTTTGGTACATCTGATATATAAGGAGAGGCTGCGACATTTAGGACTATTCAGCCTTGAATATAACAGTCCTCAAGAAGAATTTTTTCAGTGTGAGTGTAGTTGAACACTAGAACAGGTTGCCCAGAGACATTGTGGAGTTTCCAAAGATGGACAGAGTCCATCCACAGTAACCAGCTTTGGGAAAGTCGGTTACCTAAGATGTCAAGTAGGCAAAGAATTCAAGCCAGTGAAGGCAACAAGGAATGCTTAAAAATAAAAAAGAGGTTGTTACTACCATTTTAACAGTCATGAATCCAAACCTGACACCATTTTAATGTAGCCTAATATACCACTTACTACACTATATAGATAACTCCATTACCACAATATGAAAACTCTAACCAAGAGTTTTTTTACATCAGGTAACACAGATCACAATATAACTTTTTTTAGGAGTTAACCTACTGTTAGTGTAGAATATCGAGTAACTCTTTCATTCACCAAAGTCTGTGATTCAGTCCTGTTTGGCCTGTAGATTCCTACACTGTGCTGTTTCATATCCCTTCAGAAGTATGCCCTCACCCACACCATCATGCAATAATGCACCAATTTTTAGCCCTCTTGTCATCTATCTCCCTTGACAGTTCATGGGCTTGTTATAGAAAATACACCTCCTCTCCCCTCATTTCTCTTTATTCTTCATTTTGGTTTTTAGCCCCCAAACCTAATGATCTTCTGGCACTTAATCCTTTTAATTTTGTTTTTACCTTCACTGTCTATCATTAATCCAGCTTCACAAATTCTTTATATCTTTCTAGACCATCTCCCTTATTATCACATTTTCATTACTTATTTTATTACTCTCTTTTGCTTTTTTGCCAACTTTTTGTCTTCCTTATTTGTCCACCACTTACTTGTTTGCATCCAGATAAAAAGCAATTTTAACTCTGAGTTGGCTATTTTCATTGAAACTTTCCTTTTAGCCTATTCTAATGTATTTAATTATTTTCCACTTCTCCTGATTTTCCTCCATGGCAGTATCCTGTTTACCTAAGATCAATGGGCAGTTAAATATCACAATATCTAGTATGGTTGTTGCAAAGAAAAAAACTATTGTGTATGTTGATCATGTAAGTGCTGAAATGCCTAGGCTTTCATAAGCTTATCCAGTAAATACTGACACAATCTGGACTTTAAAATCTACTTTAGTAATACGCAAGGGTTTTATATTAGTAGCTCTGCTTGAGCTGAAGTGGAAATCTAATATATTTTTATCCTTTTCAAAAAATGTTGCTTTTTATATAGAATTTAGATCCATATTATCAAACTGAATGCTTGAAATTAAGAATAAATTGGTTTACATAGGGAAAATGCACAGTTATAGTTACATACATTCTTAAACTACTATCAGTAAAAATTTTTGTATATCAAAATGAAAATAGATTTTCACAGGTAGGTATATTAACATTTATCATTGCTGATAAAAATCAGTAAGACCATTTTATAGATGATGGGAAAAACTGAACTTGAGTTTAAACAAAATCGGCAAACCTTGCCCCTGAAAGGGGAAAAATATGAAATTACCTATTATTTTGATTGAGCAGTGAAGACAGCCTTCATATGTATGGAGGAAAGCTTACTCTTGGTTCTGAAGTTTTACCGAAAGACTCACTAGAATACTGTTAGTGTGGTTAGTAAAAGATTATTTACTATAAGGAAGCCTTCAGTCATCATTTACTGCTTCTCTACCTAGAATAGTGACAGTCCCTATTCTATTAAACCATTTCTCCTTATATTTTATAGTACTAGCTTCCCCTGGCAGGTATTAAGATCAGTTCCTGAAGTTTAGGTGGCAAAATATAATCTACAGTCATTGAAAATATATTGAAAACTTTAGGAAGAACTTCAGGTTTAGAATAGGATGTGTCTGTCTCAGATACTAGTAATGTCACCACAAAAATCAATCTTAATTAATGCCATGCTAGTTTGCTCACTATATACCTGAATGTTTTTGTTCATTCCTATGCAGGTTAATTTACCCAAGTCCTTGACAGCAGATTGTGTGTGATTAAGAGGGCAGCACTGAGACAGTCATATCAGTGTTTGCACATTTTTTGTTATTATTTTGTCGAATAGATCGTCATGCTTATCTTTACCATTTCCCCTTATCTTTTCCACACTGTGTTCTATTCATTATTTTTTACCATTTGTATCACATTCTCATTGTTATTCTGCCCTTGACATTTTTACTATATGGAATTAGATAACTATCATACTGTTTCAGACATGTCCATTATTACCTTCTGAAATCCTTGTATCATGATTGCACTAACAATGTAATTAAGTAACATGTCAACATGTTGGCCCTAATGCATTATTCATCATTTGTCAAGCTATGATCCATCATAATGGCCTACTGGGAGCTTTAAAACAACCTCATTTGATCAGCTTAATCAATTTGCTGTTGTTGATTAACGTTGCTGTGCTAGTGAAAAGCATGCAATTGCAAAGTATATCAAGTTTTACTCCAAATTATATGTTATACATTTGCACATGGACTGATATATGCATGCATGTATATGTGTGCAAGCATATGCATAGCAACAGCAGGAATCAAATAGGGCTTTTGAAAATCTATCAATACTGGTTTGGGAGGAAAAAAGAATAAACATACACGTATGCCCTAATTTCACATCAATCTCCCTTTGCCTAGCATGTCAAAATCCCTTTCTGAAGTGTTACTAAGGTACATTCTGACATATTTTGACTATTACTATATGGTGTACCACCAAAAGTACAAGCATAACACTGACACAGCTGGTGTAGGCAAGATGAAGGTTCAGTGCTGATAGTGTACAGGGAACAGTATATTGACATTACTATATTGCCAGTCTTAATAAAAAACATTAAAAAGGCAATTGCTTAAAGTACTTCTGTAACAATCTGATATCAGCAATATGAAATTACCAGTTGTATGATTTCCTTCTATATAATCTGGGATCATAAAATGCACTTTAAAAGAACAATCTGATATATCCTTCTTGAATTAATTTTACCTCCTACTGCCCTTCTAGAGTTAATACTTTGTAAAGGGTTCAATCTTTTATTTCCAGCATTTAGTGAGACATCTTTAAAACTTACAGGATGATGTAGCCTGCAGTAAAGACATGCATTTGATACAAGAGAACTTATTAGGATATTTAGAATCCAGATTTACACACCACTGATGCTTTAAACTTCCTAAGCATTTATTTTGAACGATGTTCATCCCAATCTGCTCAAAGTCTGAATAAAAAGAATTAATTAACAAATCATGTTTTAAAGGGAAATTAAAAAAATAAACCTCTGTGAGATCACAAAACAACATATAGAAATAAATTTCTATTTTCCTAACCTAATGCTGCTACTATATATATATATATAGCGCTACTTCGGTAAATGCAGGATAAACAGGTACTTTTCTGTATTTAGTATTGCAAGAACAGAACTTCTCATTAGTATGAAAATATTAAAATAGCTATCTCCTTGAAATAACACCTACAGCAGTTTTCAGAATGAGTTGAGCAGAATGTTCCCAGAAAACCAAAACCTTCTTCCATGACATCTCCTCCATCATCCTTGTGTGCATCTGTATGATCAAACATGACAGTTAGTGTGTGTTCTAGACACACACTTGATGGTGTTGGCAATATAGAGCAAAGAAGGTGACCAGCAAATGTCTCCAGACGACTGAAAGGATATTGTTCTAAACTGTGAATAATGCAAGGTCGTTATCATTAAGAGAGAACAAATGAAGAGTAAGATAGCTATCTCTTATGAGCCAGATGTCTATAAAACTATTTTTTTTTTTTATTTATTTTTGTTTTTAACAGGATAAGAGCCAGAGAAAATTCCTTCTTTGAACTTAAGTGGAGAACTCAAAATGCTGGGATAATCCTCTGGATCTTTGTACGCATAATCTGAGGAGGGCCTACAGCCAGTGTTTGTGCTACTCTTGAAAAGCATACTGTACACCTGGAGGTAGATTTTTGGTGACTTGAAGAACTAGGTGGCTCGTGGCTACAATACTTTATGATCAATTATTATCCATTTTGATCCAAAGGTACTATCAAAAGCACTTATTAAGACCTGAGCTATGTGAAGAGGTAAGAGAAAAAAAAGTAGGAAAATTAATAGCTCAGTAAAGACCTCTTGAACCATGTTTGAAATAGAACTAAGGATATGTTCTAGAAATGTACAGTAGAAAAGCACTCAGATGAGCAAGTACCAATTAGTGAAGAAAAGTGGCAATTGTGTCTGATCTTTGCCCAAAAATTCTTCTTGTCTTTGCATTCCCTTTTATGTCTTTGCACTAGTTTTTACTAATTGTTCAATCAATTGCTACTGCTCATTAACAAGTCTTATACCTACTGATATAACAATGAAAGTATTAGACCAACATGCGAGCTCATTTTTTTATGACAAATGTACATGGGTAGAAAACGGCAAGCACTTAAAATGATCTCATAATAGGCACAATCTAAGGTCACATCACTTTCTTCTTTTAAAATGTACAGTGGAAGGATTTGAATTACAATTATTTAAATGATCTTAATTCTACGATTTTAGAGATTCAAAGTGTGTGTTCTACATACTTAGTCTATAAAACATATGTAAACACATACATATATAGACAAGTATATATACTTGTGCACATTTATGTGTAACAATTCATATCAGAATGTTTCAGAAGATATTCAAACATACTAATTGGTCTCTAATCATTCCCTCTGCTTCACATTTGAAATAATTGGAGATTTCATGTTCTGATCACTATGAGGTGCTAATGACTTTCTCAAAAGAACAGCTGTAACCAGCTGAGTTAATCATAGGGTACACTCTGGTTTTATAAAATTAGGGTAAAATGCTGAATAAAGCTGTATATTTAATACCATATTTCTCCCAAAGCTTGAGGAATCAGAAAAAATAGAATATTCAGGTGAGAAGAAGAAAAAGATAGGAGAGCAGAAATATAACTACAAATTCACAAAGAGCATTATGGCTTTATTTCATGGCCCCACGTATCAATCTCTAAAAAAAAAAAAAAAAAAGAAATAAAAAGGTGTTCTATGCATGCTGGATTAACAATTCCATGTTATTTTTTTACTGTAAATGTTCTACAGCTTTATCTAGTCTTTTCTAGTAATTAATATTGTTCATCATGTTGCTTCTAAAGCAAGATTTTAAACAACTTGGGAATAGACCACAAACTTGATTTTCCTGTTTGAGGCATCTAGCAAACTTCTGTGGTTCCCTAATCATTTTATTCCACAAAACACTTATTAATTCATCATACATTGAACCAAGTTAATTTCAAAATGTAGCACTAACCTCCCCAAAAAATCTTTCATATAGATTTTTAACAGCTGACTGCAATTTTATGTAAATGTTTTTATATGGTTTTAAGCTTTAAAAAGAGTTTCAGAAAGCCTCAGGATATCTGAGTGACACTGACTACTAATGAATATGAATAGAGTTAACTAACATCACTATATTTTTAGACTACCTGTCATAATTGCTGGAAAGCCAATGAATTATATAGCACATTCAAGAGTCCAAGTTGCTTGTGTAGGTGTAAGTTGAGCTTGATTCACTATCTCCTAATTTCCTCCTATATTTCCATAATTTTTTTTTATTTTAGCCTTCTCACTCTTGCTAAGCCCTTATGTTTGATAGCTTCTGAAATGTTAGAAAATATGTTATCTTTCCAAATTTCATATTTTGCTTCAAAGGTTTATTCTGCATAATTTCTCCTCTGTTGTACTGACTAACAAACTCTCTTTTTCTAATCAGTGTTACTATCCTAGAGCTAATGTTTTCTTCTTATTATGAACCCTTTGAACTAGAAAGGAACTCAGTCTTTTAAGTGTTATGGTGAATTGCAGTAGCAGTAATATAAAATACACTGACAGCCTATGACATAAGTAACAGAAGGCATGTAGGAACAAGCAGGAAGATGCCCTGAAGTCACCAAGAGTTCATTTCTGCCAGCCTAGCTGTCATCACACAGAACTATTCCTTTTGCAATAGAAAAATAAGAAACTACTCTCCCTACAGCCTTACACTCAGAACTGTTATCGTAATGGCATACTGAAAACATCAGCATCTGAGAAACACGTTTACTGCAGTAACAAAACTTAGTAACTGGAGAAAATTTTTCATGCATTTGTTTAGTGTCATGATGCAGTATTTTAAAACACTCTTGAATTTTTTAAAATCACATGTCATTACACCATTCAAGTGAGAGATTTTCAAAATGGTACATAAATCAGTACAAATTTAGGAAGTATCTATTCTAATGTAAATAAATAATCAAATAAATAAATAAATAAATAAATGAAAGAATCTCACTATGTTCTATTTCCTACCTACCTGAATGTGTGTGTTAAAGCATAAAGAATAAATATTAGTTTACCAGTTTCTGCTTTTACAGAATTCAACATTCAAGTTACTATCATTATTCATTTAATAGCAACATAGAATGTGTAATGATTAAGTACACAAATGAAATCTTGCATATCTTGTCTGGTATACTTTTACCTTTTACTAGTTTATAAATAGCTGTCAATATGACAATTAAATGATAAGATAAATTTTTACTAAGAGATAATACCTTATATTAGCCTAGGCTGAAAAAACCCTTCTTCATCTTTCCAATTAGAACAATAATAAATCTTCCCCTTAAATCCTACACAATTATTTTGATACACGTTTACACAAAAATAAAACATTAGTCTCTAGCAGTACTTTTGACAAGGAAAATACATAATGTGCATTTTATATAAGACTAATGTGAAACACTGGTATTTGCTTATTAACTGCTGTCTTTATCTGTTGTTTGCATTACTGAGTTTTGGTTATATGCATATAGTGATTGTGAGCATAGTAAGAAAAGGTGTAAAAAACCAATGCCTCTCAGTGCTCCAATATTAAATAAAAAAAAAAAAAAAAGTCCAACCAAGACCACTTAAAAAAGCAACCATTAAGTGTTTATTTTAATGGGGAAATTCATATCGCAGCTTTTTCTGAAGAACATGCACTTAAACAGTGCACAAGATGAAATTATCCGAAAGCCTTTATTTCCTAATAAGCAGGAAAACCTGTATAACAGAGCATCTCTCCAATAGCTTTGAATCTCCTTTGTACTGGGGAGCTCAGCACTGGTTCCAGCACTCCAGATGTCTCTCACCAGTTCTCAGGAGAGGGGAAAGGTCACCTTCCTTGATCTGCTGGCAACACTCTTCCTAAGACAGCCCAGAATGCTCTTTGTATCAGATAATGTTGATCATTATCTAGAAAAGATTAGTCATCAGCAACTAGACAGAATTATGTATTTATAAATAAAGGTTGACACAATGAAAAATACCAGAAACTAACACACATCTTAGCAAAATGACTTTACGTCTTTTTCTAACTAGACAAAAATGAATATTGAACAATATTGAATGAATATTGGTGGTTGTGATGATTTTGACACTGCAGCTCAGTGAATTAAGATATTTTTGAAATAGAGGATAAACATGCATACTTTTTTTCAAATGTGAGGAAATCAATTAAGAAGCTATGAATTGTCACAGACTTAAGAAACTGATCTAAAATTTGAATCATCATATTGGTTTACCTCCTCAGAAACACCAATTCACAAGGAAGGTATCAGCACATCACACTAACAGTCTATGTGTATTACAAACTACTATTCCTGGATTCCTGAATATCAGTTCACAAAACAAAGCAGCCTTCCATTATCTGCTTATCTCATAAATTATTGTATTGGTCTTTTAAATTTAGTTTCCATAAACATACACACATAGCTACAGTACTTAGACTACTGTCAAGACAAACTTGAAATGCAGACTTATCCACAAGTCACAGAAGTCACTAAAGCTCTCACTGGTTTACTGACTTGCCTTTGTTGCCTGTCCTCAGTGTGATTCTTTCCACTGTGCATTGGCTTCCCAATTATTATGGCACATGTTCTGTCCAAAGACTATAGAAATTAAGAGTAGGTTCTGTGTCATAAAGTGGACCATTGAGAACTCTGAGCTAGTGCCAAAGAAAGTACTAATGACAATAAGTACAGCAGAGTCGTATCAGTGTGGAGCTAATTTATCTCTGCTGGGGCACCCAGCTAATCAGCATAACTGTCAGGCCTTGCTGCTGCAGTTGTATAGCTTTGAAAATTAAGATACTGTGCCAACCCAGAGCTGCACTTGCTTGGACCAATGTAAGAGGACCACAGAACATCATGCTGAGCTACAATAGCATGCCTTTGAGTTCTTAATGGTCCAGAAATGCTTTGAGAGAATCAGAAGATGCTTTACTGCCACAATTATTACTACTTATTATTACTTATTTTTTAACTTAGGAGGGAGTTTTCAACAATTTATTCTTGCACAGCTGCTGTTCCATATTTCCTGTTTCAATCATCTAAGATTACATATTTTTACCAAAAGGTCTGGGCTTCTCTTTTTGATGCAGCATGTCCTGACTGAGTACTTAAGCTTTAGAAACCAGCTTTTCCATGTTTTTAAAAAGAAATTTCCTTCAAGTCCACTTATTTATATGTCTGAGATTAAAAACATTGGGATGAAATTTCATTAGAACAATTTGCTTGAAATTTGGAAAAAAATGCTCTGTAGATTTTGGCTCTATTTGTCTGTGCTATATGAAGTCAAATAAATGGCTGGGCAATGGCAGCTGGAATCAAAGCAAATTGTGTGCCCTTCAGACCTTTGAGATTAATGTTTTGACAATGAATTCCCTGCTACAAAATATATGCAAAAATATGCCAGGCATATATCCCCATGCACAAAATGAAACTCTAAATACCACTAAGCACTGGGTCAGTAGTCCTGTCCTTGAAACAGAAACAAGCATGACAAATGTGAGGACTATAATTATTACAAGAAGTCAGGTATTCAATGTTTCTTTGACTCTTTGTTTTTCATTACAAGTATACACCTGGGCGAGTTGTCTTCCCTGTTTGCGCTAATTACTGTCATTCTGTTGCTTTGTTGCAATTTTTAAGTAATCCATATGTTTGAATTGAATCTCTTTCCCATATGTTCTTTCCTATCAGCTGACACATGCAGAACAAGAAAGGTAATCATGCAAGGAGTTTAACTTACCTGTAAGCAAAATAGCTTCAGTTACCACTTTCATTTTTATCTCAACTATGACTTCAAGGATCTATTATGACAACACATACGCGTAAAATTGATATGTTTTCACAGAGATCTTATTTTACAACGTAATATGCACCAGGTTTATTATTTGGTGTGATTTCTTACTTTATGGATGTAGCTGTACATGAGGCAGACATATTGGTCAATATACGGACAGGTAGAGCTAAACACTTGTTTTAATGGGTGCAGACAACCTGCTGTATTTTCTATCATCTCAGACAAATCCTGACAATTTCAAACAGGCAACAAAGTAAAATATAGTTCTTCTATTATGTTCTAAAAGGCAAGCAGGTGGTCTCTAAACAGTTTATGCATACAAAATTGTTTATAAATTGTCAGTAAACCTGCCATGAAACAGTTAAACTGGTGTCCTAGGAGCAGAAAATGCTCACTTTGTGCAATCATTGAATCCTATACAGATTAAGCCTTACAGTTCAATATGCCTGCTACCAGTTTTCTTTACTAGTTTCTTGTTGTAAAAGTTATGTATATGACTAAATTCATCACATTTTTTCTTTGTACAGCCAGGTAGGCAAACATAATTCAGTCTAACATAAAGTCTGCTTCAGTCCTGTTCTGAATGAGTCTTTTTATAGAAATCATTGCACTTGTAAAGTCCAAAATACATTGCCAACAGAGGATTCAAAATATGTAGGAAGTTACATAGGTGGAATATAACCACTCCAATTTTTTTTTATTACAAAATCCCGTTAACCATCATTTCATCCCCCAAATCTCTTACTACATAGATGTCTGACAGCCTATCTACCTGGGTTTTGAAATCCCTGTACTCCCATAATTCCATGCTAAATCTCGTAAGTACAAAACGCTTGTTTACCAACTTTAACTGAGCAAATATTCTAAATTTCCCTTCTGTGGGATGTGCCTGCTAGCTGCAGACATGGTTTTAAAGAAAAAAAAAAAAGATATGTGCAAAACTTCACACATACCTACCCCACCAACCACAAGGGAAATTAATTCACCTTCAGAAAACACTCATTTTGTCTCAGTCTGCCTACCTGAGATTGTTGTATGAATTGACAGACTTAGCTGAGAATTGCAATATACCACTAGGAAGATTATTTGCAAAGAGCAGACTTTTTATCAGTCTGACAGTGCTATTGAATTCAAAACCACAAACAATTTTAGTCTGTAACAAATTGAACATTGTGAAGAACTAAAATAGTTGTGGTTGAAAAGTATATTTCACATATATACTTTTTTTTCATATACATACTTTTTACCACTTGCAGTAATAAAATGAAGCAGTACTTGTACATTGTGGATGAGCACGTCATATAAAGAGTTTACCAGCATCTTGACTACCAGGTACTAGTCCAAGAGGAAAGGTTTAGTCCATATGCTGAAAAATTATTCCAAAATCTGTTTCGCAAAGAATTATGTGGATCCTACTCCTTGTGGCTGCAGGTATGCTCTCTCATTGCATCCTCTGGAATGCGTCAGAGTCAAAATTCCTACCACTCTATACCATGCTAGATACAGACACCGTACCCACGGTGCTTGGCTGAGGAGCCACTGTCGCGAGGCTACCATCTGCGGGCTTATGACTGAACGCCTCTAAGAACCCGCCTAGATGCTTGTTGTGCTATTGTGTCATCGGTCGCTTGTGGTTGACCCAGGAGATGACAGTCTTGTTCAGAATGCACGGCTAAAGGTTCTCCCGAATCTTCGCTAGTGAAGTCAGGCCTTCCTCATAGGAGAAGGAAAACTCCAATCTTCAAACCCGGGCTGATGGAGCTTGTCTACCCTTGTATGGTCTTCCATCTAAGAGAAGGACACTCTTACAAAACCTATGACCTGTGGACTTTGCTGTCACCATCCTAGCTAGCTAGGCCGTGCCAGTTAAACCTCAGGTTTAAAGTGTGGGGCCAGTTCTGCACAAGCTGCACTTCACCTAAAAAATCCACTGCGCAGGCTGAAAGGGCTTACTGTCACTTGTCTGTATGGATGGGCGAGGGTCAAAACGGCAGGTGACAAGGTGCTTGGGAAGCTGCAGACCCAACCTTGCATGTGGGAGGACCAGCGCATGGGTAGCTCAAGTTAGCTCAGGAGTTGGCAGTCCTGGTCGGACACTTCCTGATTGCCTCAGCACCCTTTTTCCCAGATTTGCATATCCCACATGCCCTTGGTCATCACGCTTGTAGTAAACATGGTTAAAACCCTTCCCAAATCTTCGCTCGCGAAGCCAAGCCATCAATCAAACCCATGGTGAGAGCATACACAGGTATCCAGACACTCTCCAATGAATTTCCTTGCTGCCAGACCCCAAAGGTTACTGTGTCCTGCTTGTCACGCCCCTGCTTTTTCACACCACAGCTCACAGCCCTGTTCTTTTCTGCATGGTGATGTTTTTTTGGAAGCAGCATGTTCTAGGCAGGACATGCAGCCCACACATGCACTGTCATGTGCTGGGTGTCCAGTCCATCAGACACCTGATGGGGGCTAGTCCTCCACTGCAGGGAAAACCTCTGCAAGACACTCTTGGTGCTGCCCACGGCACACATGGGCTGCCATTCATAAATGGCCATTTTGAACCCATTATACCTATGTGATCTCTAAGCAGCCACAGATAAGCTACTTTTCACCTCTTGCCATATTAAAGCGGAGACAGAGAGGCCCCACATCTGCCCTAGCCCAACAGGATGTCTGTGCAGCATTTCTGGGGCAGCCTCTGGGCTTTGGATGGTGCTGCCAGGCTCTGGCAACCCTGTATGCATGTATGGGAACCAGGAAAAAATGCCAATCCAGAAGAATATGTATGTGAGGACAGCAAGGAAATCCCCAAAGGGAATCCCCAGAATGACCAGGTAAACCAGAAGACCCACCTGATGGGTCTGTAAATCAGAAACCACTTTCAGGACAGCTTGGATGGATATCATGCCAGGGTGGCTATGGCCCAAGCCACTAGAGAGGGCTGAGGAGGCTGGATTCCAGGGATTTAACCTGTATTTTAAAGCTTTAAACTTTTATCAGTAGACTTTCATCATTATTCTAGTGGTTCTGAAACAACTTTCTCAGTAAACTTAACGGTCTGAGCATAAATTATTTCAACACTTTCTTTTATCCTATTATGAAATTTATATTTTTCCTCCAGCTGTTAGTAACAGAATGTGAGACTGATAATGCAAACTTCTCAATTTGTTAAACTGCGTATCTGTTTAACATCGTCAGAAACATGCTCTGTAATGAAATCGTACAGAAAATAAGTTTTGTCTTACTAGGGTGAACTTAGTAAAAACTTTTATCTAATTCTTGCATAGGTTTTCTTCAATGATTTTGACTTTCTCCTAACAGGGGCTTTAGGAACTGAATTTCATATTAACTATGTGGTACTGATCACTTTGCCATAGTATAGAGACAGCTGCTGCTCCCAACCATAAATTCTGTATAGCAGAACCTAGAGGAAGATCTGTACCTGATGTCAGCTACCATCTCCATTATAACTGGTAAAGTTCAGATTAGTCAGCGAGGTAGCCCTTAATAAATACGCAGTAGGACAGTCACTGAAAATACGATGACAATGCCTTAAAAGAGCGCATCTGTCCTAGAAATGGCATGTGCATCATCTGCTTCTTTTCAAAGTTTTTTTTGCAGTTTCTCTTGGATAAAAATGGATCATGTGAAGTGTATAATAAAGTGGGAAGGCACATCATAAAGCTCACCAGAATCCAGTAAAGCAAGAAAAACAGCATATGAAGAGTGCATTAGGGTAGAATTTAAAGACTAAAATGATTGCACAGAAGGAAGTGAACTGTAATCTTCATCTGTAATTGCAGGCAAGGAAAGTGGAAAGTTTATGAAAATCTATTGCTGAAATACACCAGAAGTTTGTGAGACTTTGGAAAAAGAAAACTTATGACTCATAAAAGGTAGATGCCAGTTTTTACCAATAGGTACCAAACTGTACAATATACAAGAAAATAAAAGTCCAGGAATCTTTTTGGACTTTTAAAGATTGTAATAACAGCCTTCATATTGATATGAATGGGGAAGGGCTTCAAAAATGGCATGAGTTGTTGACACCCACAGCAGCACTTATCTACCTGCAAATTCTCAAGACAACCAGATCTGTAATAAACAGAGTGACTAAACCCTGTCAACTCACAGAGGTGGGACAACATAGAGACATTAACCAGTGCCATCATCTGACTGATACCAAGACAACACATCCAAAATCAGCACACTCCTAAGAAGAAGCCAAAAAGTATAGGAAGGACCTCAACACCTGGTGCCCCTTCATCCTCCATGTTATTGCAGCAGCCTGGACAGACTGCCCAGATAAAGGTGTCTTCACACGAGTACTTGGTAGACTATTTATATACGTTGGGGTGTTGCTGGGTCTAAGACTGGGTGTGAAATCACTTGTGCTTTAAATTAATCTTCTTTCTTGCAAGGTATTGCGCTGACGTACTGCAACATTATTTTTCATGGGCCAATTGGGCAGTCATTATGTTTTTAAGACTTTCTGAAAGATACATAGACTGCAGTAAACTATATATATATATATATACATGTATCTGAGAGGTATACTGTAATAAGCAATTCACATTTATATATGCAATTATAACTTGTGAGATTAAATGATCCATCTGTCAAACTGGAGGGCCATCTCTAGTTCTACATTATGAAAGAAAAGCAGAATTCTAGGACTGTTTTGATCCCATCCTGACAGGCAGTTCTAAAATAGTCCAGATGAGTCGTAACTGTTCCAGCACAGAAAAGAATACATGATGTCTTTCAGCACCACATTGCAGACAACTTAATTTATATGCCTAAATGTTGCAAAACCAATTAAAATTCATAAGTATATCTATGCAGAGCCATTCTAGATTTCCTAAAATAACTGAGATACTTGCTTAGAGCTGCTGTATGTGACAGAGTATCTATGGGAGTTCTATACCTCTTGGGATGGCAGGATACCTTAGGATATCTCAAATGCTGCCAGACATCTAATTTTAAGCAGCTGAATTATTCTGTATGGAGAGCATTCAGCTATGAACAGGTAAACAGCTGGTGTCATCTGGGAGTTTGTGGGTTTTTTGAGACATCCAAACAGAGCAGACCAATACAGCACAGCATTAGTGCGCAGGCTGTGCTGTTCTTGGGTGGGACTCCTCATGATATCTGAAGTGATACTGGAGAGACTATTTTCAGATACCAGAATGCTGTTCTGTGCATCTGGATATGTACTAAGTGTCTGTAGACAGAGTCAGTGCAGTTCTGGGAATCACAACTGGAATTAATTAATTTTTTTCAGTTTGAGATGTCCTTGCATATCCTGATACCTGACTGATACAAAAGGCCAAGCTAACGTGATCACAGTCAATTACATAAAGCACTTGCATGTTCCCTGATGCTTAGACATCTACATTTATTTTCCTGTACCCTCAGGCTGAACTCCACCTGAGCAGGATAAGGAAAATGTTGATCCAAGAGAAGTGGCAGATGCCACCCACTCCTAACCTTCTGCGGGATGTGGTGGCTATGTCAAAGTGAGCAGTAGATCAGTGGTGGCCATGTCATAGTATATCTGTGCCATGGCCAGCAAAGGGGCCATGAAATGTGTCTGCCTTCAGGTGAGAGGTGCACCCCATACAGACAGGAGCAGTCACTGGTGTTGTGGCTTTTTGTCCATCCCAGTGTATTTGGGCAGGCATCAAGAGCCATAGATGTGTTTCCCAAGGAAACACTGGGCTGGGCCCCACATTTGCTGCTGCCTGGTTTGTAGCCTGGTCACAGACATGTAGGTTGGCACTGTCTGGACAGGCAGCATGCTATACCACAACACTGAGGGTTGGAGAAGGGGAAGGTGTAATGCTGCCAGCATGAGGTCCAGCCCAAGGCAGCAATTACTCCCTTTCAGCACTCCGTGCTGCACTGCAGGCTTTTCAGGGGTATGACTTGCTGTCTGCCCAGTTCTGCACCCATGCTGTTTTGCCCGGGGGTAGCAGAGGCTACTGTGGCCAGACACGCTACCTTTAATATGTATACTAATGCCATCTACTACTGGCTAATCAGTAAGACTGAGTACACAAGAGCACAAGTAGAGGTACATAAAGCACAACAAACATTTCTTGTCGTGCTGTGGACTCAGAGCCATCCTTCCACTAATTGAATGTTTCTACGCCTTCATTCTACAAAGCCAAAAAAAAAAAAAAAAGGAAAAAAATTAACAATGCTGCTACTTAATCAGAAACACTACCTCTGGATGATTGTTTCATTTGCAACCTCTGCCAGAGGTTGTATAAGTTGCATTGGTTGCATATAGATGCATAGGTTGTGGGAGCAGTGTATTTCTAGACCTGTGGGATAGCGATTGCTCACAGCATCTCCTCTTCTTTCACCATTTCTCCTCCCTTGCCCAATGCCAAAGGGAAAAATCAGCATTTTCTGCATACGTGTGTGTCTGTGTGCATGTGTATGTGGTAGTGGATGCACACTAGCAAGCTTTTGTGATTCTGAGCCTACCAGGACCTTGCTGTTACACAGTGTTTGGCACTGCTCTCCAAAAGCCACTGGTGGCAGTCTTGTTAAAAAAGCGTTCAGGCATCTTCAGCCTCAGGATTGTCACGAACAGCTAGGGACAGCTGCTTGTTCTGTCATGAACAGGTTGTCAACCCTACAGGAGCTTTGGAGAACCAAAGAGCCAAAGCTCATGTTCTGCTGACAACCTGATTAATTTGTTATGAGACCCTGGTGAAGACTTCTGAATATTTTGAAGTACATAGAAGCACATCTTCAGATGAGTCAGGTGCAGGCACATGTTGGATGTCAGAAAGCAATCAGCTCCCAGAGGTCAGGAGATATTCTGCTTCCACAACCTATGCGTCCGGTAGGAAGTGCAAATGAAGAAGCAGTAAGGCAATACATAGTCTTGTCAAGGCCAGGGTAAAGAACCTAGGCTTTCTGTCCATGGAAAATTATCTGGAATATTCTGTGCCAAAGTACAAAACTGCGTTAACAGAATCTGAATTTAGGCTGTGTTTGAGAGACGTTAAGAGTTAATAGAGAATGTATATAGGTTTAATGTAAACACTGCTATTCTATGGGTCTTGAGAATGTCTGTTGCATAGGAAGATTTTCTGGCTCACCATGGTGAAGACAATATAAAACAAAGTATTTTGCTGAAGTATTATTTTCTATTATAAAACTTGTTTGATTAATATTTTGCAGCAATATTTTTCATCAACTATACTGAAAGATACATATTTTTAAGAAAACATTTATTTAAAATGTCTTAAATGAGTGTCTATAATTTAAGAGGTGGGTAGTGAGGTGGGTACTGGAGACAAGACTTCAGACATTACCAGTGTCGACATGCTCCTATTTGAGTCTTGTTAGTTGACCTCAGTGTAACAGGTAGAGGTAAAGCTAAATTACTACCCAAAGCATGGCCTCCTGTGGACTGAAACAGGCTGGTAAAAAAGAAACATAGCAAGCAATGCTTTTACAGTTTATATTGATAAAATCCTATTTAGATGAAGAAGAGAGATTATGAAAAGCGGCCTCTGCCAAGTTTAGGACACCAGATGCCACACTGGAAAACTGCCTGGTTGTTCTGTGGCATTGTCTATGATTTGTAGACAGCAAAGAGAAAGGCCATTGTATCAAGTCAATGAGGACAGAATTACAAAGAAAATAATTTGTGGATACTTTATTGAATTATGATATACATTAAGAGTGTGGAAATTGGATTTCCCTAAACCTGCTGTACTTTAATTTGTAACTATAACATTCTTCCATTGTATTTGCTGAAAAATATTGCTGCAAACTATCAAAACAGATTTATGATAGAAAATACTTGTTCAGAAAAACACTTTTTGGTGGATTTGCAGAGCAAATATATTCCACAGAAGGACATTTCTGCAAAATGAAAAGATATTTCAGAAAAAATCCAATATGCATTCTAAGAAAGTATTTACATTTGCTTTTTTCAGTACTGTTTTATACTTTCTTTTGGCATATTAGTAATGGCACATAATCTGACAGGCTACAGGGTGGGATACTATATTCTAAGCAAATGAACAAAATTATGTATTATCCAAAATACTGCAGAAAAGAATAATTCTGGTCATCTGTCCAGGGATAGTCAAAGGGAAATTTTGGCATTGGCTCCTTACTCAACAGCATAGAGAGTGCCTTTCATGAAATCTTTATGGACAGAGGAAGGAGATGTTCAGCACCCTAGATCTTTGTTTACTTGTTTCTCTTCCAGGGAGAAAAACAGGAATTTTTAGTATTTTGACATTTTTACTTCTGTCTGTTAGAGACAAGTTATGCTAAAAGAGGAATAATAGTTCATATTTGTTCTTTTTTCCAGATAGATGTTTTTTCAAAATGGATTTCCTTACATGACTCCTAACATCAGAAAAGTCCATTTATTCAAAGGCTGAATATTTTAAAAAGTTTTAGAATTTTTGTATTTTTTTATAGCACAGAAAACATACCAGAGGACTAATTTTACTTTATATTGTGTGCAGTGGCACAATATAAGAAGACGGGAGAGACACGTCTGCTTACTATGCATCCCTCACAATTTGGGAAGTAAATCTGCTAAAGTGGTCTCAACTGCAGTTTCAGATAGCAAAACACTCACATTCCTAATGCTAAGTAGACTCCATGTAACAACCAAGAAAAAATAAAGTAGAAGTATGATACAGGAATTCAAAATTTGGATCAGCAAACTTGTTTGAATCTTTGCAGTACAGCTCTTGTGTCTCTGTAAAGGACTATTTAGGATATTTCTCCTGGTACACATCCAAGTGAAATCGCATATATACTTAAAAAATCTTTAACCTCCAAAAGATAGCAATTTGTTGGAGGTTTGGCTTAATGGGGAATCAGTTGTTAATTGAACCAAAAATTGTTCAATTCTCATATAAATAAAAGATTATAACAACAATTTGTATAGAAAACATGAGCATGCAACTGACTTCTGAAATTCTTACAGCCAGTAAAATATGTAACTTACAACCTTTTACTTGTTAGAAAGTGTCATTCATCTTTACAAATCCAATAGAGTATATAAACATAACGATCAAAAAGTCCACAACTGTGATAACAACTGTGGAGTGATTGAATTATTTCATACATACAAAACATTTGATCTTCCAAATTGCAGATAAAGATGTAAACAGCTTTAAAGAACTACCTCATACCTACTAAACATATTCCTGTGGTTCAACACCATACTTAAAAAGGAACAACAGCTAAGTAGAAACAGCAGTTTGGTAAGGTGACTTATCCAGCTACAGGAAAAGTCCTATTTGCCTTATTCTCATAGTAATACTACATTAGCAAACACAAAAATGAAAGAATATTTCTCTTATAGAATAGGTAAAGGGGAACAGAATGTAACTTCTGAGGAATAAGCAAAGTACTCAGCTTGCTGGAGGAATCAAGAATACTTTCTTCACAGGTATTTAAAAAGAGGAAAAAAAAAATCTAATAAATACTTATTTAGCAAGATTGTAGCATGAGAAAGAGCTCTCTCTCACTTAGCTACATTGAGTCAAATATGATTATTACAAGTGTAAAAATTAGCACACTGTACAGCTACAAGCTCAACATGGTTTCCTTGTTTCTCATCAATCTTGAAATGCACTCACTGGGTGACACAGCTTCTCCTGTGGAAAGATTTTCTTGTTCTTAAGCTATGGAAAAAGCATAGAAAAGACACTCGGATTTTTATCTTCATCTTCGCTAAGATTAATTAATATAGGTCCTACTAGATACTACATTTTTATTGGTGAAGGATATTCGTGTTAATATGCGTTTGGTTTATTTGTTTTACCTATTCATCTTAACAAGTAGGTTGTGATTACTGTTTATGAATCAGTCTATCCCTTTTTGAATATGCACTTCCAATGCACTAAAATGGATGCAGTGAACAGCATTGTTTTGGGGGCATTCTTTCATAATGGGTTGTAAAAGGTAAGTTTTGAAATTGGCTTTCTTGCAGTTATTTTTTTTTTGCCATCCAGCATTCTGCTTCTCTTCACTTTCCACTTACAAATTCCTTTGGTCTGATAAAGTAAAATTTATTTTTTCATCCTCCTGGCACCTGCCAGCACAAGTAGGCCTTGGCCTTCCTTGTCACATCCCGGCAAAGTTCCTGTAGTCCTCCGACTTGGCCTGTCCCTTTTTCCACCTCCCAAAAATTTCTTTATTGAATTTAAGATTGCTAGGAACTCCCTGCTCATCCATGCAGGTCTTCTGACCCCTTTGCCTAATTTGTTCATCATGGGGATACACTGGCCATAGGCTTGGAGGAAGCGATGCTTAAATAATGACCAGATCTCTTGGACTTCATTGTTTTCTAGAGCCCTATCCCAGAGAATTCCTCTAAGTAGGTCTTTGAAGAGACTAAAGTTAGCTCTCCAGAAGTTTAGGGGTTTAGTCCTGCTTTTTGCTTCCCCCCCCCACAGCACTGAGTTCCACCATCACATGATTTCTACAGCCAGGGCTGCCACAGCTTTTATGTCATCATTCAGTCCTCCCTAGTTTGTAAGTACAAGGTCTAGCAGCACAACTTTCCTCATTGGCTCCTCTATCACTTGTAATAAGAAGTTATCTTCAATGATCTACAGGCGTTTCCTGGGCTGTCTGTGCCGGGCCATGCTACCTCTCCAACAAGTATCTGACTGGTTGAAGTCCGCCCAAGACAGCCAGCGCCTATGACCATGAGGCTATTGCCACCTACCCATAGAAGACCTCATCAACTTCCTCCTCCCCTAGATGACTATTCCATTAGAGAAATGTTCAGTCTTACACACTTATATCTAGTTTTGGCCTTAATGTAACAGGACCTTAGTATAGTGTCTCTGCTAAAGACATTATCTTTACCAGAGAATAGAATTTGGCTATGAAACTACTTTTTTTTTAATCCTGTTTTCTCTTTCTGTGCTTTCTGAACTATTTCACTGAGTTCCATGGTACTTATTTGCTTGTAATCTCACTGAATTTATACAAATGATTAGTTCCATCTTTACACTATATGTTTAAAGAAAAATGAACTTTCAAGGTATTCAATTATGCTACAAGGGTTTAGAGCTATGAGGAAAGTGAAAATAATTCATAATTAGTTAAAAAAAATATTTCATGTAAAATTCTTTTCTTGCTAGCACATATTGGAATGTATTCTTACTATTTCAAGGTGTACTGGGTTCAGCTGTAACAGTCATTTTTTTCCTTCGTAGTAGTTGGTGCAGTGCTGTTGACTTTAGTCTGGGAACAATGCTGATAACATACCAGTGTTTTAGTTGTTGCTAAGTAATGCTTACTCTGATCAAGGACTTTTCAGTCTCTCATGGTCTGCCAGTAAGGAGAGACACAGGAAGTCATGAGGAAGCAGAGACAGGACACCTAACCCAAACTAACCAAAGGGGTATTCCATGCCACAGCACATCATGCCCAGTATATTAACTGGGGAGAGTCACCCAGAAGGCCTAGATCACTGCTCAGGTCAGGCTGTGTGTCAGTAGATGGGTGGCGAGCAATTGTATGTGCATCACTTGTGTTTGTTGTTTTTTTTCCCTTTCCTTTTTTGTTTTATATTCTCTTCCCTTGTTATTTCCCTTATTATTATTATTACTATTGGTGGTTGCAGTAGCATTTTTGTATTATACTTTAGTTACTGGACTGTTCTTATCTTAACCCCTGGGATTTACATTCTTTTAATTCTTCTCCCCCTCCTTCTTGGAAGGAGAAGGAGGGGAAAGAAGGGGAGAGTAAGTGAGCAGCTGTGTGGTTCTGAGTTACCGGCTGGGCTTAAACCACAACACAAGAGCACCAGGTGAGTAAGGACAAATTATTAAAAAAAAATAAAAAGCCCTGTTACATCCAGAATAAAAATATTGTTATGAGAAGATATAAATTGGATTATTTATTAATAAAATTAGTTCTTTATTTTAAGGTAACAAAGATTCCTTCTCAGGGAGCCGAGCATAACATAATTGCATCAGCGCATGAGAATCTGCTCTTCTTACAACACGGTTCCTATTCCACCATCACAAATGAATGATTCTTTTAAGAGGTTCAGTCACAGCTTTTCCAATTCTGTCTCAGAAGTATTTTTTTTTCATACTTGCCAGAGAAAGAGCTGCCTCTCAAATTTCACATTAGAATAGTCAAAAGAACACAGCTGCACTCTGAAAACTGACATGAAAGTCAGTAAAAGTCTTGAGTGGTTTCTTGATTTCTAATTAAACCAGGCAGGTCTCTGAATCCTACAGAATTTCAAACAGTAAGTCAGAACACATTGTCTTGACAGCCAGAATGTCCAAACCTGAAAGGATTGAAATCCAAGAAGTCTTGCAGAAAATATGGTTAAATTTTTATGTTTGGAATAATCTTTATAAGCAGTGAGGTTCACTGGTTTTGGGTTTTGCCATATACTCTGCAAAAGTTCTGTTTTACCTTTGATACCCAAACAATTCTGTTGCCATATGCATGGTTGTGTAAAGCATGTTGATATGCTGATGACATTTATTAACAGCTCAACTATTTTCTGTGTTTGAATGGAACTAAATTTTATTGGCTTGCAAATGATTGACGGAACATCCGTTCTTCAGATCAAACACTGTGCAAGAATTATAGCTTACTGTAAAATATACCAATTATAATGCACAATTATAGTACATATAATTTTAACTGCTGTATTTCATTACACAATATTTGCAAAACAGTTTGAATTATTTGGCTGATCTTTTAAACACTAGCCTCAAGTCTTTAGTACTAGACAAGTTTAGGCAACAAGTGAAGTGGTGAAACAGATTAATATTTAGAATACTAGCACTGCATTTTTTGCATTAATTCTGATAAAAGAATACTTGACTACCACACGTAAAATGTTCTGATGTTTGACTTATATGTGGATAATATAAAATCTACCTTTCCTTCCTCTTCAGCAATCTGCTCTTACGTATAGCATTAATGAAGGTGCTTTATTACATTGACAGATAAAAAGCATGACATTTTCTCTTTGTCAGAGCTTAATGACATATATTCGCAAAAAAAAAAATTAGCTGTATGACAAAACCCTATGATGGTAACAGTCCATCATTCTACGGTTCAGAGTTCCTCACTTATTTCATAACTGACATTATGTTTAAAATATCAGTGTATTAACAGGGTTTCTTCTCAAAGTGAAAATGGATTTACATAATTCTTTATGATTTTTACCTCAAAAGGGGTATTTGTGATTATATTCATACTTAAGACTGTTATTTATGAGCGAACATTTAAATAAATGTGAGTGCCACAAGACTGGTATTAATGCAAATGTTTCACCAAAACACACAAAATCTTGATTTATTTCCACTCACACAGCAAACACTTTATGCTTATGTTTCATATTTATGACTATTATTTCTTACTAAAACAGCTTCTGAGGACTGGGGCCACAACACCTGAATTCTGATGTAACTGTGGTTGTTTACTCTGTGCATTAGGCAAATGAAGCTGTCTGGCTGCTGGTGTGTACAGTTTTATTTAACTTAAATTAAAGACAGAGATTAGAGCTTGTTTCCACAATCAGGCTGATTTGTAATTAAGTATAAAACTGTTATGTATATGGTATTTATGATACTATGTAGGAAGAAAATAGCAAAGACTCCTTATAACAAGAAAGCATCTATGGGATATGCTTTGGGTGGGTCTGATAGGAAAGGATAAGGATACATTGGAATTATTCTTTGATTTTAATTGTCTGCCACTGAAACAGGAATAAATTGGTACCATATTAAAAAAAATATATATAATAAAATGCAAATAAATAAATAAATTGTATTTTACCTTGTCCCACTGAAGTGTCTTACAAATGATTTTTAATCGGTTCCATTCATGTAGTACTCAGTTTCTTTCATAGCTACAGTGCAGCATCAGTTTCAAACACAAGTTTCTTATTAAGACCATGCTGTAATCCAGAAATGTGTAATACATATTGTAAGACTGTAAACACCACTTCCTCCATTCAAATATATAACCAAGACCTCACTTACAATATTATTCAAAATACAAAAAGATTACTCCAATTAAGTAAAAAAAAATTTTAGCCAGAAATCAACACTCTGCTATAATATTTACAAAGAAGTATGTATTAATTACTGTAGCCACAAGTCTATAGTAATGTGAATTTTAAACATCAGGACAAATCATACCTCTGTATCAGTCCAAGTGAAAGAAAAAAACTAGTTCATTATCACAGCAACCTCTGAAATACAAGAAATACAAACCTATAGAAAAACTGTTAACAGTTTCACTGCTGGGAATATAAATTGCTGATGTTTTCTGAAGATGTTTCCCTGTATTATTTTCCTTTGCACCAGTCTTCATCAAATTCTGTGACAGAAAAGCCCTGAAACATGAGTGAAATTATATTAATATTTTTTTACATTCTTCTTTTCTTTTTTAAAGATGGCTGTTTGCAGGTTACATGCATTCAAAACTGGGAAGATAAAACTGCCAATTGTCTCCCAGATTCAAAATAAAACATAATAGTACCTAAGTTCAGAAAAACATATAAAAACCAGAGAACAAGTAAAAATAAAATATGTGCAAAAGGAAGAGCAGGTATGGACTGCCAGTATGAAAAGTCAACATAGCACAAAGGTTCCCATCAATCAAGGATCTGCTCCCAAACAATACTCAGCGGTTTCCTAGAGAAGAGTGTAAAAATAATGTCTGCTTGAGGAATTTATGAATAAATCAAAGTATTATGCTTTCTCTAAAGACACATATAGAATCTTAACACAAGCAATTTCTATGCCTGTGGAGAGCACACAAATGTTAGATATTGTCTGCCAACTACAGTTCATTAGCTGTCTTCCATATGAGTCAAGATCTGTGCTATACATTTAACTATGTTCTCTGTCTGAAGCCCAGGAAACAGAAATTCAATAAAATTGCAGGAACTGCAGAAACTGCAGAAATGCGATTCCTACAAGCCATAAACTTGGCCACTAGAGTTGCTGAATACACTTATTGATCAGACAAAGTATGAAGAGTGAAAGAAGAAAGCAATTCATTGTCACTAACTCTCAGTTAAAAGCTTAAACAATGTGTGCTGAACTCAGTGAGAGTTGAGAGGTCATCTTCAGTTCCTCTTTGACTTCCTTGAAATCATGTCCTACTTGATAGTACTGCAGGTAATCAGAATGGGGAGCTACTGGGACAGGATTGCTGTTCTGAAGTTAAAAGTTCACAAAGTGTCACAAACTTCTCCCTCCCCTTTAACTTCTAATGTAGTGGGGAGCAAAAAGAAAGAGCAAGAGACATTATGTGAGTTGCAGACACTCCTGTAATTCCAATACTGCCACTCTATAATTTGGACAAGGCTTAACATCTCAGTACTTTTGTAATAGCCTTTGCATATATCTTTTCTTAGAGAACAATATAATAAACTATATCCATTACAAAGGCAGTGAACCACTTATTCTAAGACAGTAGCTCAAATATGCCTTCTACAGAAAAATATTTACATAAATGAACTATAAACTATATGGGGGTTTTGTTTGTTTTTCCTCCTGCTTTTCTACTTGTTTTTCTTTTCCAGTGCTACAATATATAAATAGGGGAAAAAAAGAAAAAAGAACAAAAAATTCAACAAAGCAAAGGTACTGAGGATATAATTAGAGGTTTCACCCCCCATATTTCCTCTTCATTAGCCTGGGGACATGCCACTCAGTATGCAAGCTGCTGAAAAAGTTTTCTATGGTCTTCTACTTTGTATTTAATAACGTAATTTAGCTACATATAGGCATAGATTTTGTAGCCTTTTGCCCATTTGTTGTAGAATGATATACAAGAAGAAATAACACTTTTCATTATCTCCTGAGTACACTATGCACCATTTGTATCTAGTATATCTAGCATATGCAGGGTATAACCCCAAAATAATGGCGAAGTATAAATGTCAGTTAAATGGTTGAATTACAGTGTTTATCTATTAACTTTTTGTAATTTCAATATCCATCATGTGACTACAGTAACATAATTTATTACTCTTCTGTACAGAAAGTAAACAGAAATATAGTTTTTGATTAATGACTTACAAAGGAAAACAACTAAGTACAACATCAAAAACATCAAAAAAGCTTTATCCATATGATAATCCAAACAAAACCATATTGGTTGCACCTCTATAAGAGTGTGCCTTTAAAAGCAGCAGGGTTTGTGGGTTCAGCCTTTGAATACTCAAATTCCTGAGTTTCTGATCTAGATAATTTGTATTTAGAAACAGGTTTTTGTATTTAGAAACATGCTTTTTCAAATACATGGCAGGTAAAACTAACACCAGAGGCAATGTAGGCCCGCTGATGAACGGGACGGGTGCCCTGGTGACAGAAGATACAGAGATGGCAGAGTTACTGAATGACTTCTTTGTCTCTGTCTACTCTGCTGGAGGCAGTCCTGAAGAGCCCTGTACCGCTGAGACCCCGGATGAAGATAGGTCAACGGAGCGGTCTGCCTTAGTTGATGAGGAATGGGTTAGCCTCACCTCCGTTCCTGGGAAAGTGATGGAACACCTTATCCTTGGTGCCATCTTAAGGCATATCAAGGATAAGAGGGTTATGAGGGGCAGTCAACATGGCTTCACCAAGGGGAAGTCGTGCTTGACCAATCTTGTAGCCTTTTATGAGGAAATAACACGGTGGATGGATGATGGTAGAGCGGTGGATGTGGTCTACCTCGACTTCAGCAAAGCGTTTGACACGGTCTCCCACAGCATCCTTGCGGCTAAATTGAGGAAGTGTGGTCTGGATGATCGGGTAGTGAGGTGGACTGTGAACTGGCTGAAGGAGAGAAGCCAGAGAGTTGTAGTCTATGGGGCGGAGTCTAGTTGGAGGCCTGTATCTAGTGGAGTGCCTCAAGGGTCGGTACTGGGACCAGTATTATTTAATATATTCATCAATGATTTAGATGAGGGAATTGAGTGTACTATCAGCAAGTTTGCTGATGACACTAAGCTGGGAGGAGTGGCCGACACGCCAGAAGGCTGTGCTGCCATCCAGAGAGACCTGGACAGGCTGGAGAGCTGGGCGGGGAATAACTTGATGAAATATAACAAGGGAAAGTGTAGAGTCCTGCATCTGGGCAGGAACAACCCCAGGTTCCAGTATAGGCTGGGGAACGACCTGTTAGAGAGCAGTGTAGGGGAGAGGGACCTGGGGGTCCTGGTGGACGACAGGGTGACCATGAGCCGACACTGTGCCCTTGTGGCCAAGAAGGCCAATGGCATCCTGGGTTGTATTAGAAGGGGGGTGGTTAGTAGGTCGAGAGAGGTCCTCCTTCCCCTCTACTCTGCCCTGGTGAGACCTCATCTGGAATATTGTGTCCAGTTCTGGGCCCCTCAGTTTAAAAAGGACAGGGACCTGCTGGAGAGAGTCCAGCGCAGGGCAACTAAGATGATTAAGGGAGTGGAGCATCTCCCTTATGAGGAAAGACTGAGGGAGCTGGGTCTCTATAGTTTGGAGAAGAGGAGATTGAGGGGTGACCTTATTAGTGTATATAAATATATAAAGGGGGAGTGTCACGAGGATGGAGCCAGGCTCTTCTCAGTGGCAAACAATGAAAGGACAAGGGGTAATGGGTACAAATTGGAGCACAAGAGGTTCCACTTAAACCTGAGAAGAAACTTCTTCTCGGTGAGGGTGACGGAACACTGGAACAGGCTGCCCAGGGAGGTTGTGGAATCTCCTTCTTTGGAGACATTCAAGACCCGCCTGGACACGTTCCTGTGTAACCTTATCTAGGTGTTCCTGCTCCGGCAGGGGGATTGGACTAGATGATCTTTTGAGGTCCCTTCCAATCTCTAACCTACTGTGATACTGTGATACTGTGAAAGAAGTGCTTTCAAGGTCATCTTGTCAGGGAGCATGGTAGGATGAGGATGAGCCCATGAGGGAAGTTAGGGTAGCCCAGGTTCAGGCAGGACCCTGCCCTCACTCTCTATCTTGAGCATGGCAGGCAGAACCAGAGATGGCAGCAGAGTCTGCCAGCACCGCTGGATGGCTTGAGGGGATGGGCTGGGGCCAGGGGTTTGCCTGGGATGGGTCTAGGACCAGAGAAAAGACACTGGTGTGGGTCCATATACTACTGGGACCAGGTCTGGGCAACAGCTGCTGACCAGGCTAAAGTAGAAAAGGGTCTCCTGTGCCCTGGGTGGAGCAGGTGGGGGCAGTGAGGACAGAGCTGCCTGTGCCCCCCGGGTCCTGCCACATGTACTGCCATTAGACAGAGAAATTAATCTCTTAAAAAACCTGTGTGACGGGTCTTGTGCAAGGACTGTCTGGGGACAGACTGGGCAG
Organism: Neopsephotus bourkii; assembly: GCF_033783945.1. Classification (NCBI taxonomy): domain Eukaryota; kingdom Metazoa; phylum Chordata; class Aves; order Psittaciformes; family Psittacidae; genus Neopsephotus; species Neopsephotus bourkii. The sequence continues at coordinate 5,703,514 of NW_026901829.1, read as the reverse complement.
CAGCACAGGCTATAAATACACTCATTACTTTTGTAAAATAAAAGAAGATGGAACAGATTTACACTAAAACTGAGGGAACTGGTGGAGGTCATTGCTAGACCGCTCTCCATCATCTTTACCAAGTCTTGGGAAACGGGAGAGGTGCCTGAGGACTGGAGGAAAGCAAATGTCACTCCTGTCTTCAAAAAGGGCAAGAAGGAGGACCCGGGTAACTATAGACCGGTCAGCCTCACCTCCATTCCTGGGAAAGTGATGGAACACCTTATCCTTGGTGCCATCTTAAGGCATATCAAGGATAAGAGGGTTATGAGGGGCAGTCAACATGGCTTCACCAAGGGGAAGTCATGCTTGACCAATCTCGTAGCCTTTTATGAGGAAATAACACGGTGGATGGATGATGGCAGAGCGGTGGATGTGGTCTACCTTGACTTCAGCAAAGCGTTTGACACGGTCTCCCACAGCATCCTTGCGGCTAAATTGAGGAAGTGTGGTCTGGATGATCGGGTAGTGAGGTGGACTGTGAACTGGCTGAAGGAGAGAAGCCAGAGAGTTGTAGTCTATGGGGCGGAGTCTAGTTGGAGGCCTGTATCTAGTGGAGTGCCTCAAGGGTCGGTACTGGGACCAGTATTATTTAATATATTCATCAACGATTTAGATGAGGGAATTGAGTGTACTATCAGCAAGTTTGCTGATGACACTAAGCTGGGAGGAGTGGCCGACACGCCAGAAGGCTGTGCTGCCATCCAGAGAGACCTGGACAGGCTGGAGAGCTGGGCGGGGAATAACTTGATGAAATATAACAAGGGAAAGTGTAGAGTCCTGCATCTGGGCAGGAACAACCCCAGGTTCCAGTATAGGCTGGGGAACGACCTGTTAGAGAGCAGTGTAGGGGAGAGGGACCTGGGGGTCCTGGTGGACGACAGGGTGACCATGAGCCGACACTGTGCCCTTGTGGCCAAGAAGGCCAATGGCATCCTGGGTTGTATTAGAAGGGGGGTGGTTAGTAGGTCGAGAGAGGTCCTCCTTCCCCTCTACTCAGCCCTGGTGAGACCTCATCTGGAATATTGTGTCCAGTTCTGGGCCCCTCAGTTTAAGAAGGACAGGGACCTGCTGGAGAGAGTCCAGCGCAGGGCAACTAAGATGATTAAGGGAGTGGAGCATCTCCCTTATGAGGAAAGACTGAGGGAGCTGGGTCTCTATAGTTTGGAGAAGAGGAGATTGAGGGGTGACCTTATTAGTGTATATAAATATATAAAGGGGGAGTGTCACGAGGATGGAGCCAAGCTCTTCTCAGTGGCAAACAATGATAGGACGAGGGGAAATGGGTACAAACTGGAACACAAGAGGTTCCACTTAAACTTGAGAAGAAACTTCTTCTCAGTGAGGGTGACGGAACACTGGAACAGGCTGCCCAGGGAGGTTGTGGAATCTCCTTCTTTGGAGACATTCAAAACCCGCCTGGACACGTTCCTGTGTAACCTTATCTAGGCATTCCTGCTCCGGCAGGGGGATTGGACTAGATGTTCTTTTGAGGTCCCTTCCAATCTCTAACATACTGTGATATTGTGATACTGTAAAACAAAAGTTACTGTTTCTTAGAATACAGGAATTTCAGAAAAACCTTTAGTATCAAATTAGGCCAGGAGAGTCCTTGACTTAGTTAACCATTTGCAGTTGTAGAGGATTTACCAGGACTAGGTGCCAGGAACCCACCAAAGCTGCTTTATCACTTCCCTCCTCAGCTGTACACAGGAGAGAGAAAATATAATTAGATGCCTGTGGGTAGAGATAAGGACAGCAAAAGATCATTCACCAATTACTGTCATGGGCAAAACAGACTTGACTTGAGTTAATTTATGACCGGTCAAATCTGAGTATAGTATTGAGAAATACAACCAAACCTTAAAACACCCTCCCCCCACCCTTCCCTTCTTCCTGGGCTCAACTTCCAATTTTCCCTATGTCCTTTCAGAGAGAGGCGCAGGGGGATGGGGAGTGGGAGTTGTGACCAGTTCATCCTCATGGGGAAAGCTCCTCACACTCTTCCCCTGTTCCAGCATGGGACCTCCCATTGGGGACAGTCCTCCATGAGGTTCCCCAACATGTGTTCTTCCACAGACTATAGTTCTTCATGAGCTACTCTACTTCAGTGTGAGTCTCTTCCATGGAGTGCAGTCCTTCAGGAACGGACTTCTCTAGCATGGGTCCCGCATAGGGTCACAAGTCCTGCTAACAAACCTGTGCCAGCATGGGCTCCTCTCTCCATGGGGTCACTTTCCACAGGGTCACAACCTCCTTTGGACACCCCTTGCTCCAGGGAGTTGTCCTTCATAGGCTACAGGTGGATATCTGCTCCACTGTGGACCTCCATGTGCTGTAGGGGCACAGCCTGCTTCAGCATGGTCTGCACCACAGGCTACAGAGGAATCTCTGCTCCAGGGCCTGGAGCACATCCTCCTCTGCTGTGTAGCAGGCTTGTTCTCCTCCTTATCTGTGTTGTCTCAGAGGCATTACCATCATCACTAATGGGCTCAGATTTGGCCAGCACCAAGTAAATCTTGGAACCAGCTGGCATTGGCTCTTCCAAATATATGGGAAGTTTCTAGTAGCTTCTTTCAGAAGCCACCCCTGTAGCCTCCCTTCTACCAAAACCTTGCCATGTAAATCCAATACAGTAATAGATGGAAAAAAAAAGAAAAAATAAATACCTGCATCGTCATGATAAATCTTGCAGCCTGAGGTAGACAATCAAACTTTTTGATGTAAATACTAGACACCCCATGATCAATGATGTAAAACAGAAAACATTGCCCAGTCACTAAGGAACAAGGAGCCATGTTTCTCATGGCTGAGAAACAACCATGCTGACACCTAAGTGAGAGGAGAAGGAAGGGGAGGAGGTTCTCCAGGTGTTCCAGCACAGGTGGTGCTCTGGGCACCCCAGCAGGGACTCTGCAGACCCTGGAGAAGACCATGCGGCAGTAGGTAGATACCCCCTTGAAGGAAGCTGCAGCCCATGGAGAGCACATGCTGGAGCAGGTTTATCTTGAAGGGCTGCACCCTCTCCGTTGCCCATCCCCCTGTGCTGCTTGGTGATGAGGAGGCAGAGGAGTTGGGAAGGAGTGAAGCTGATTTTGGGAAGAAACTGTTCTTGATGTTCTCTTTGTTTCTCACCATTCTGTTTTTAATCAGCAATAAATTAAATTACCTTTCCCCAAATTGAGTCAGTTTTGTTAGTAACAATAACTGATTAGTGATCTTACTGTCTTCATCAGCCCACATCCCTTTCCATCTTATTTTCTAACCCCCATCATTCCTGTTAAGGAGGGGTAGTGAGAGAACAGAATGTAGACATCTGGGAGCTGGCCAAGTTCAACACACCACAATGTTAGATGTGAATTTGGAGGAGATAATCATGACTTTTATAACTATTCTAATCCTAGCTGAGATATAACTGAAACATGAGGTACTTTTACCAATGATTTTCTTACTACCTAAAGGACAGCCCAGCTGATCCTTGATGTATTCCCTCTGATGCTCTCTGTATACCAGCACTAGCATTCCCAAAGCATGGGACTGATCAACTTGAAAATTAATCTCGCAAAGAGAGAGCAGGTTCCAACCACAGAAATTTACTGGCCCTCTTTGCGTGTGACTCAGTTTATCTAGAGCAAAATCTTTAAAATATTCAAAACACAATTAAATTCACAATGTTGTACACAGATAGACTGTACAGGCTGTTATGGAGAGGAGCAAAATTACCTTCTTTGTAAAAGCTGTTTGATACATAGGTTTTGGATATGCATCACATCTTTCAAGAACCTTTACAGACATAAATAAGATGTTAATTACTGTAGCTATGCAATACAAAGAAGTTATATTTGGTACACAAAAATAATTTTATAGGAAAACCAGTCATTTCTGCTAAATGCAATAGCATATATTGCTATGCTAACATGTACAGTTGCATCCAAAGGCAATTCCACTATCATTAACTCAAATTTACTGTTTTTGGAAAGACAGACTGAGCAAAAGTAGACATCTGCAAAGTTAGTAAATTTTGTTTTATGTAAAACTCTGACTGAATTCTGCATACAGATCTTCTCTCTGTTTGTTTTTTTTTTACTAAAACTGAACACTAACAAAAATTTCAGAGGAAATAGGATGAAATCTGAGATAAATTAGATGCTATCATAGGAAATTGAAAAAGTTCCATAATACTGGTGAAGAGGTTTAGAAAGAGACATTGCTTATGATTCGAAAGCTCGAAAGCACTTGAGATTTATTGTAGCTAAAAAAAGGAACGAGGCTCAAAACACAGTATCTGCTAATAAATAGTCCAAATGTATTTCCCGCCATTATATCTTGATATAAATAGTGTAGTTTAATTTTATTAGTTAGTCTGTCAAGCCTGGAGCTGCATTATACAGCTCATTTAAATGATCACATTTTTGAGGCAAATCCTTAATATAACTTCTGTAATGCCACCAATTTCAAGGACAGGAGACTTTTATAGAGAAATCTGCACCATGTTGGGGAAAAGTTTCATTTTTATACAGCATACAATTAAGCACCTAGAAACAAGTGGTACACGGCATGCTTTGAGATAGGTAAGAATCCTAAAAACACCCTAGGTCTAAAGACAATCTAATGATTGTGGTCCATAAGCATTTCACCATGAACTTACACATTATGCTTTTGCAAGAGTGCTACCATGATTCTTCATTTTGTGGATAGAAAATGTAGGAAAAGTTTTGTCCAGGCAGGTAAGAATATGGTTGATAAAATACACCTATTTCTGAAGTTCTATAGAGGGTATTGGAAAGAGAAGAGATAAACAGTTTTTGTAAAAGGCTGTAGATAATTTTTTACAGGAAGGACCTTTAAAAAAACCCCAACTATTTAGGTTATCAAAAAGGAAACTGAGAGGTGATTAAAGTAGGTGCATATATTTCTACAAGTAAAACCAGTTACATACTAGTGGACACTTCCCTCTACTGCAGAAGGAAAAACGCTGTAGAACCCAATGGAATTCAATATAGCAAAAAATCAAGGTGGAAAGAAAAGGCCAGTGTTTAACACTGGTGAAGCAATCCAGGTTCCTGTACATATGACATGAGTGAGGAAAAGATCTTGAAAATGTATTTTAAAATTATTAAAAAACCCCAAAGTTCAAAGTTCTCTAAACTTGTTCATATCTAAAAGTATGGAATATACATAATGAATGGCAGATAGTACAAAAGGTTTTGCCTGCACCCAGTAGGCATGACCTCTAATTTACTTCTGAATGAATATATAATGAAAACTTCCTAAATTCAGAATAATAAAGCCTTTCCACTAGGCCAGCTATGTAAGCCCATGGGCAAGAGCTCTCTTTTTTAGTTCCCACTGGTAATGAAATACTTTACATGTAAAACAACATATTATGAAATACCCTCTTATCTTTTTCTTCTCTTTTTCCCTTACAGCTGCAGATAGAGACACAGGAACAGTCACTTTACTGCTTCCACCCTCACGTTTTTCTCTCAGAATAAATTGTCCAAGAAACTTATCAGCTCATATACAGCCCCAGTGAACGCTCAAATTTATGGAAAACTATAGACCTTTTCATCACACTGTAAGAAGATAAAATCAATATAATTCATTTTATGAATCTGCTTCTTATTAGTTTCCACATGTATCTGGTTTTAATACTCGAAGGACAACTTTAAAGAAAACCACATCAGAATTGCAGAATACATCATCATCATCAAAATTTCAGTTTTAAGCAAGATATGACAGAAATAATCCTTGTCCCATCTCCAAATTCTGGCAGGGCTTCCTCAGAGCTTCCTGGCTGTCTATCTTATGCTTTCTGTGCTGATCAAATTCTCAATTTTCTGACCAGTAATGTTGTTAAAGGCCACAGGCATATGCTATCAATGGCAGTAAAAAACTGTTAAATGAAATGTGCATAAATACTAACAGAAGTTACTTGCCTGCAGGACAGTTACTTGCTTCCAGGCTCAGTCTCTGATAGCTCAGTGATTTTAGGAGTTGCAGCAGACTATAAACAGTCCCTCTAATCCCTAGATTGCTTTCTTAGTTTTTGGTTTGCTGTGCCATGCAGAAATCTCTCTTCTCTCTGTAATATCCCACCCCTCTCCCTGTCATCTGCCATTCTCCTGTGCAATCTGGGAGTTATTTTTCCGTGATGAGTTCAGTTCCACCTAGGCAAGAACTACAACTCTCCCATTCATAGGATTCTCCTATGTTTAGCATGCTATTAATCACTGAGTATCTGTTGCAGCAAGGAATCTTTCAGCCTCAAGGAGTAACCTTGAGAGGTGTCCCTACTGAAGGGGAGATCCTGTCTTACAGCCTGCAGCCATTCAGGACAGCTGAGTGGGCCCTTTACTGTTCACTATTTTATAAAGTAAAATGTTTGCATGCCAATAAGATGTCTGGGTCATAGTTCCAGACAGCCCTTGGAAACCATGTTGCCATCCATTCCCCAAAGTCCAGAGTAAGCTGTATGCTGCCATCGCAACACCTGCTGGAGGTTACAGTTTAATCTGGAGAAGAGGGGAGCACACTGCCCCAGGCCATTTCCAGCTTACTAAAGACAAAGACTTATGGCAATAGAAATAGGTTGTAATAATACAGATCACCAGTACAAATAGTAAATTTATTAGCAAAGTTTCTTAATATTTCCTTAGATATTTTATTAGTATTTGATTGGATGCAGTAACCTGTTAATACCTTGGTGAGAAGAGAAACTGTATTTTCCTAAAACCAAATGTGGAATTTTCCAAGGATCAGGGTCTAACATCAGAAGAACTTGCAATATATTTATATAAAAATCATGGTGTATAATGAAGTGGGAAATACTGTTAATTATTTGGTAGACATGTTAGTTTGGTTAGTCATGAGACTGGCCAACAGGGAGTATTGTGTAACATAATGTGCTTTTTCGTGTTTCCTTTCTATTGCTCAATAAACCATTAGTTGAATTATTTAGCTGCATAATTGGTGTTAGCTACAGGGTATGCATCAAAGGAGATTTTTGGATTTACTCATCTGTAAATGTCAGGCTATTAATAATTTCCCCGATAACTTCATCTGTTGTAAATCACCTGTGATGAATTCAATATATGGAAATGAAAGGTAAGCACACTGTGTGCCTATGCACAGATATGCAGGCATGTGTGCTAAAATGGAGTATTATCTGAATATTAGAGTTCTTTTATGATCTCATATTTTTAAATAAGAAATTATATTGCTCATGTTTAAGACAAGAGAATACAATTTCAAGACCCCAAGGTCTCCATTAAAGAAAACTGTACTTCTACAATCATTTTTGGCATGCTCAAACATTTTTTAAGCTTCTCTGGGAAACTAAAATATAATAGTGTTAAATTACTTATAAATTGCAAGGCTGTAATTTTGTGTCTTCATATGTTTTATTTCTCTCTAGCTCTGACAGTCTAATCTCCTAATAATATTTTAATAGATAGATTTCCAAGACGGGTCTTTGTAAAAAGTGAAAATCTACATTGTAATTCAGATACATTGTATTTTAAACCTCTGGAGCCTTTAATTAGCTATTTATTTTTCCTGGCTATTTCATTCTACTTTTGTTTTCATTTTCATTATTTCAAAAAAAACAACCCAGAGTAGGTAAAAGTATACTTTTCATGTTATACTAGTTGTGCAAGACAACTTCTTAATGTTCAAATACGGCACATCAAGCAATCTAGAAGTAGCAGTAAAGAAAGCACAGATCCAAAAATGAAGTTTTGGAGGTGTCCTAATTTTTTTTATCTCTGCCTTCACCATTTTATTTACATTTATTTCATTTACTCAGTTATTTACATCTGCAGAGAACCCAGGCACTGCTGACATACTGGGCCTTTCTTGCTTACATACCAGAGGGGTTTTTAATAAGTTTCAGCCTTCTTTAATACAGCCTTAAGTTGTTATGTGCTAACATGAATGATTCTGTGGTATTTAAGGAGAATAGTAGGTTTATTGGATCTTTATAAATTTTATTTTCTGTTTATATTTTATTTTCATGCTGTCACTACCCAGGTGCGGGACCTGATCTTAACACCACTTCTTTCCCATTGCTCCATAAAACATGTTTCTGTGGTCACTAATGATCATGAATTTGTGACGTGGGAGAAAAAGAATAATAGAGAGACATCAAGGGCTCACTGCAAACACAGGCAATGTTTATGTTTATCACAACCTTTAAATGAGTTACTGTATTTCCTAAGGGCTGAATCCAACGGATACAGTCTACTAAAGAATATACAGCTACAGAAGTGGTTATGTTTTAAAGCCTAATTCCTTGCATTTATACTTGGACTCATTATCCTTGTGTTCTGTATTAAGTTTAGGAAATCTGGAGTATTTGTGAGGCATACTCCCTGGGAAAACAAAGTTTCAACAAGAACATGCTCCAAATAAACTTTATGGAATTTACTTGTTCCCTTGAAGATATTTGAAGAAATTTAGATATCCAAATGACATTCAGAAATGTAAACTTTACCCAAATTTACTCCACTATCTAGTGCCTTATCTGTATACTTATTTATGGTTCTTGCCTTGATTACTTTATAATTCTTGCCTTTTTTTTTTTTTTGTCACGGTGAAAATGATGGCTCTGTAATGTAGTTTCACAGCATATTTTCTTAAATACATTTATCTTTCATGTACTTAACTCACCTAACAAACTGAATTACAGTGTTATATGTTATAAACACATGCATTCTTGCCCCTTTGCAGTTTGTTTGCATTGGAATGTCACAGTGAACTGATTCTGGAAAGATAAGTAAGCATTACCTTTAGAAATAAAATTTTCAACACTATTCAGGAAATTATGGTTGCTATACTACTATAGATTTGTCATAAAAGATTATGCTTCTTTGTTTTTCAATCATGCCCCATACTGAAGGTTCCTACAACAGCTAGTACAGGAGCAGTTGAATACAATAAACTTAATAACTTAATATACTTCTTTATTTCCTTATGTAGCAGCTCTCCTAGTTGTTTAGAGAGGACAAGGAACCTGTATGTGCTTCTGTTCTCTTGACTGATCCTGTTCTTTTCCTTTTTCCTCAGTTATCTGAAAATGGATTTAGTACATTTTTCTCTCCAACTTTTCACCCAAATCCAATAGCTATTGTCCCAGGAGTGAAGATGGGAAGAAAGAGTGAAAGACTCCAATTTTTTTTTTTAGGGATCGAGATATTCTGGTAAGGATTCTGAATGTAATGTCTAGCATCTTCTTAAGTACTGGAAGTGATAATGGAAACAAGGACTCTTGATACTTTCACAGCAGTAACAGACTGGCTGTGTCCTGTAGAATGAAGTAGAAAATGCAGAAATAGGGAAGCCAACTAGGAAGAACTAATAGCAATTATAAGACAAAACATATAATTTGTTTGGCGTGTGAAAGAAAAAAAATAAAAACCTAGCAGAAGAAAATGCAAATGGAGTGTGTCTGGATATGTAGGCATTAAATGAGGGTACATCAATTCTGAGGTCAGTGACTACAGTTAGTACAAAACTGACTTAGATATATTGCAAAGCCTACTTTAAATACGAGTACCAATTTGGCTGTGGCAACAAGGAAGGCAGCACAGGCTGCAAAACCCAGCCAAACTGCAGGTTACATGAACCTCTGCTCTGCTCTCAAGACCAGAATCCTACTAGCATGTAAGACTAGCTATTACAGATCAAGTTGGGTATCTATGCAGTTGCTTTTATGCCTACCCTACAGACATATCTAACTAAAATTTATATTTTTCAGATGAGGGTGATGGTGGATAAAGGCTGTCAAGGTTGTGGAAGGCAAGTCTAGAGATATGGTCATGCATAAGACAGAGCAATTATCGTGGCAAAGCAGAGGCTGCTCTGCTTTTTCAAAGAGCACATAAAAGAAAATGCAACCTTACAACTGACAAAAACATTTTGCTCAGAATAGACTGTGCATGTAATCAGAATGATTTCATTTCCACTAGTCTTTTTAAAACTCTTTCATTGTCCTTTTGTGAGTGGGTATGAAGCATTCACTTCATGATAATTAGTGCAGGTTTTTAGTTTTCTCCCTCTTTATTCAGTGAAGAAGTTTGCATTGTTTACTCAAATGCCCAGTGATGACTGTGTAGGAGTAGGGACCTCACGGAGACAAACGAGGCTGTTTTCTACTTGCAGAACTACTGCTGAGTCTTCCTACAGACTTAGGGCTCAGGGTAATAGATAAACTGTTTACCTTCCATAGATGGTCTACTTTTTTGCCTACAATCATTTAATTAAATAATATTTCAGTAGAAGTTAGAAGATGATCCAGGAGACTATAAAGACACTAAGATACTTAAGCCAAAGCACTGTACTTGTAACTGTATATTCATAATGTAAAATACCTAATTCTGAGTCATGAGAAAGGTCTGTAAGCATTTAAGCTTGATATTAAACACCCATTTGAATGATAAGTATTGAAGACAAAGCTGACAAAGATAGAACTATATCTGCTCAGATATGATACTAAGGTGAAATAAACAAATAGAGGTATCAAAAGCAAAGCTAAGCAACTTAACAATACCCATGGGATTGGAAGGAATTGTTCTTCTGTGCTATCTGTGGTTGCCAAAAATAATAAAGGATTATAATTAATAAGAAATATCTTAGTTAAACAATGTGGAACATCTCCATCAGTAGGAGATGGTAAGGTGTTAAGCTGCTTTGTTTCTCTATTTTTTTTTCAATTCATTAGCTATTCTTCAGCAACTTTTTTTCGTGGTTTAAACCACGACAGAAGGTTATGCTGTTTGGCCAGTTTCTAGCACTTGGGACATATTTGCAAAAGGACCAGCCCTTTTCTCACATTGATCTCCTACACCTGCTACCTCAGGAATGCTTACAGCATGTTAAGGAGTTAATTAATCTGTAAAATTCTGCACATTTCTAAATCTTCAGAGCAGGGCAGACTACATCTGTAATCCAAAGCTTTTGGACATGTCTCCCATCTGAATATTATTTGCTCACGGTTTGCTTCCCTAAAACATACCAGAATACTGAGTCAGAATTCAACAGGTGTAAAGACGTCACTTATCTGAGCAATACCATCGGGTATGCTTTACACTGTAATGAATGGCTGACCAATTGATTGCCATCTGTAGCAAAATGTCTAGGTTTGTGAATGAGGAAAGCAGTAAATGTCATTTACTTCAACTTTTGCAGTAAGAATTTGGACACCATATCCCAGAATTCTCTTTCGTCCTAGCTGGGATGGTAAGATCTGGATGGATGAGCAACTAGAGGAGTTGGGATGACTGACTGATTTCAGAGTAGTTGTTAATGAGCAATACTCTACCCAGGGAAGACTCATAAGTGCAGTACCACAAAGGTCTGTCAGGTGATTTGTTCTGGTTAACATCTTCAAGTAATGGAGCACACTGTCACCAAACTTGCAAATGTTGCCAAACTGAAAGGTCCATTTGACATGATTGAAGGCAGGGATGGTATCCAGAGGCATCTAGACGGCTGTAGAAAAGGGCTGACAAGAACCTGATGAAATTCAATAGTACATGCATATTTCTACCTCTGGAAAGGAGCACCCCTGGCAGCTGTACAGCCTGGGAACTGACTGGCTGGGAAACAGCTTTGTAGAAAAGGCTTCAAGTGTCTGTGTCAATTGCACATTAAGCATGAGTCAGCAGCCTGTCCTGACAGCAAAGATGACTAGCAGCATCCTGGGCTGTTATTAACATGAACACAACTGGCAGATCATGGGAACGGGTTATCCCTCTTTAATTTGCACTGGTTCAACTACATCTAGGTACTGTGTCCAGTTTTGGATCCCCAGGAAAAGAAAGATATTGATGAAGTACAACAAGATCCAGGTAGGACCAGCAAGCCAGTTTGGGACTGGAGTACTTGCCCTGTTGGAGAGGCTCAGAGTGGTGGTGTTTTTTCAGCCTGGAGAAGGAACAACTGCAGAAAAGACTTAGAGGATGCCTAACTATACCTTTGAGTATGTCATTGAGAACATGGAACCAATGATGCACAGAGGTAGAGAAAACAGGCATAAACTGAACCAAGAGAGGTTCAGGCTAGATTTAAGGAGGAACTTTTCTGTCTGAGGGAAAAAAGCCCAGAGAATCTGTAATGGATCCATCTTTGAAGGCTTTCAAGACCCAACTGAACAAAGTCCTAGTCTGATCCCACACCTGATCTTGTTCGGAGCAGGATGTTGCAGTAGAGATTTTCAGAGATGTCTTTGTGGCTTAAGTATTCTGGGCTTATGGCATTTTTTTCCACCCAAGGGTAGCATTTTTGTAAAAAAAAAAAAAAAAAAAGCCAGGAAAATGTTCTATACTGAAGGTCTTTTCAGTCTCTTGCTTGTGATGGTATTAATTTGAGAATGTCAATGGTTTGGTTTGGTTTGGTTTGGTTTGGTTTGGTTTGGTTTGGTTTGGTTTGGGTTTTTTTAAGATGGTGGTATGGCATGTTTGTAAAAAAAAACCCAACATAATATTTTCCTGGCTATATGCCAATTAAGGAGTTTTGTACTAATATCTATTGTAAACTTACATAAAATAACAATGAAAAATTATAAACAATGCTGCCACAATACAACACATCTGTCAGCAACTGCAGTAAGAATGTTTGCATAATGCATTAATTACAGAAATTCTTCTCATAATTAATTTAGCCTCTTCATCTGAGCATGATATGGGCAGAACTGATGAAATGCAAACACACATGCTCTGAGAAAAGACACAAAAAAGTAAAGTTTCATACGCAAGGAGTGGATTTCAGCACTTTTATCAACATACAGCTGAAGCTGAAATGGAGAGGTCTAAATTATGTATCTGGTTTGCCATCACAGAAAACTCTGCACTAGTTGTGAAGGACAGCACTCCCCGGCAGGGAAGACAGTGCACTCTTCACTATGAATTGTGAATGGGAATGGTGTAAGGACTCAGAAACCAGTTTCACTGGATGTTGGCATTATATGTCCTCACATCATCATCTGTTAATGTGCTACCCTGTACTACCTGGAGACCAGCCTCTTTCAAGACTGCTGGACCTTCACTAAGGCAGAGAAAAAAACACTCTGACGTTTCCAGCTGCTTCAGACTAGTCTGAAATGAGAAAACTCATTTCAATTAACTCCTGACTCCTAGTGCTGATTTGTATTTCATTTCATAATTTCTTCCATGTTGCATGTGTACAGGAGACACTCTTGTAACACGTCATCTGCAAAGACAGACTGTTCTTCCCCCACATGCTCTTGGAGGGATGGGGAGGAGAATAGAAAGAATGTAAATCCCGTGGGTTTATATCAGAAGAGTACAATAACTAAAGCATAATAAAAAAACTACTACTGCTAGCACCTATAATAATGATGATAAGGGAAATAACAAGGGAAGAGAATATAAAACAAAAGGAAAAACCCCACAATTAATGCACAGTAAAATTGCTCACCACCCGCCAACTGATACCCAGCCCAACCTGAGCAGCTATCTGGGCCTTCTGGGTGACTCTTAAGTTTATATACACATGATATGCTGTAGTATGGAATACCCCTTTGGCTACTTTGGGTCAGGTGTCCTGTCTCTGCTCCCTCTTGGGTTCCTGTGCCCCTCAGCACTAGCAGAGCATGAGAGACTGAAAAGTCCTTGATCAGAGTATGCACTGCTTAGCAACAACTAAAAACATTGGTGTTATCAGCGTTGATCTCAGGCTAAAAGCAAAACCCCAGCACTGCACCAGCTGCTAAAAAGGACAAAAATGACTGCTACAGATGAACCCAGAAGAGCTAGTAGTCTTCAAAGAGAGAGAGGGGGAGGGAGAGAGGGGGAGATGAATGGAGGAAAGAAAGAAGGGAGGAAAGAAGGGAAGGAGAAAAGAAGGGAGGGAGGAAAGAAAGGAGGGAGGAAAGGAAAAGGGAAGAAGGGAGGAAAGAAGGAAAACAGGCAGGCAGGCAGGAAAATTAAGCTTCTGATCTTTGCTGTTTGCAGGGTTTAGTGGGGGTTTTGTTTTGGTTTTGTTTTTATGTTTGGAGAGGATTTTGTGGGGTTTCTTGTTTGCTTGGTTTGGTGGTTTGGATTTTTTTTCAAACATTCTAAATGCACAATGTAAAAACCAGAATTTCTTTCATAGAGTCTTTCCCAGTAACCATTATAAGGTAGATATATTATATAATTTATTTTCTTTTACAATAGTCATTAAATAAAATGTGATATGATTCAGAATAATGGGTGGAGCCTTCAGTATGTTGCAGTTTTGTTTTATCATGACTTCATTACAAATACAGAATGTATAATTGATGTATATAAATAAAATCAGAGGTTAAATAGTAAAACATTTAAGGAAGAAGTTATCCTCTTTTATTATGAGTTTTGTGTTGCTTGGTAGTTTTTTATTTGGTTTAGTTTTTCATTCCAATTACATATTGCTAGAGTTTTTTTATACTCCTTACACTTAAAATATGAAAAATAAAGATTTTTTTTTTTCATAGTTATGAAGACAAAGATATCATGTACTGTCAAGACTTCAGCTTCAATGAAAATAATTTTTTCTATTACAGAGGTAGAAATGAAATAAGTGCCTGTGAAATTGTATGCACTTAGTTATCTAAATTGTCTCCTCTGAACACACTTAAAAAATTATATATTATATTTTCTGCATTCAGAATATAATTTCCAATAGGCCACCTTGCATAACTCTCTTTCCTCGCGCTTAAGAACTCTCTTCTCTTTTTCAGATCCTTGAAGTAGAATCTTCATTGGTTTTGCATTTATTACCAAACTACCAGAAGGCTCAATGGATGATTTGAGATGTAAACACTATGATCTGAAATTCTGAATCATGTTACTCCCATTACAGCCTAGATTCTGATATCCTTTCTCACACTGAATATTACCTCACACATGATCCTAATACATTAAAATCAGCCATCCATTTGTTAAGATAGCATAAGCTACTTACAGAAAATGTACTTTTTGTACTTGTAACAACAAAAACTTATTCTTGGAGCTGCAAGTCTGTCTTGATATTTCATCTGTACAGTCACGCTTTCTCTTCCAGTGGGCTTTGGTTGCAAAGGATTGAGATACATTTCATTTTTTCAAGAAACGCATAACTCTTCTGAAAGAAATTGTTCTTAGCATAAATAAGGCTTCCCAGTGCTTGAAATGTCTTTTCATTTTTCACTAAGTGCTTCTCTCAACAACAAAATTTAAAAGACACATCAGAAAATCCGATTTTTGTCCTCTGTTACTTTTGTTTCTTGTACACACAAGCTTATTTTATATACTTGGTGACAGGAGCACTATTTGAAAGTGATGCAACATTTTTTTATGGCAGAGATTTACATTTACACACCCAATTGTGAAACTACTTCTCATTCATTAAAATAGCCTTCTGAACTTTATCTAAAATTAAGGAAGTCTGTTGAATTAGTGATGCCTCTTTTTGTATATGATCACTATGAATAAATTTTATATTCTATCACAGCTCTGAGATATCACCCTGAAAGTTTGCTAGTCAAATTACTTCTGTTCAGGTTGATTCAGCTCACTGACCTTAAGAGGAACTCTCTTACAGCAGTTCACATGAAATCTGAATAACTTAGTTTAATACATAAGCTCCCAACTGGATGCTATAGATGTTTTATCTGATAAAAATGAGACGTTTAGGAATTTTTACTATTTTTCAGCTTATCAGGTAGGAATTACAAAATCTGCACATCCAAAACATGCAATGAAGATACTCTCCCAATCCAGGGATATATTTTTACATAATGTGGCCATGTCAGTTGATTGCCCTTAGCATATTGCATGCAGGAGCAGATTCAGAAGGGAAAATCCTAAAGAAGATGAGTTCAAATCTATTTTTTTTAAGCTATAAATTGAATGTTGACAGTGCACATGTACTGTATGATAAAATATCACATCTAAACTATGAAACTGTTTTGGGACTTACTAAATGGTAATAAATTCAGAAATACAAACCACTAAACAGCTACAATGGAAGATACTGGGGGGGGGGGGGAAGAAGAAATTATTTTGACAAGAAAAATAAAATTATGAGAATTAGTCTGGACCTGTCATTATGAGTTAAGAAAACATCAATCACAGTAGTCTAAACTAATTATTCTAATAATTTAGGAACTTTCTGAAGTGCCTTCAGTCTATGTAAACAAACATGGAAAAATGAGACCAAACCAGACCAAGTCTGGGAAGTCGCAAAACACTGTAATTGACTTCTTGTTGTTGTTTTCCTAATTTAGTCATACAAATTACACAAAAGACAAGAGCTAATGTTTGTTAATTCTTAATAAAGCTGTTTCGAACCTGAGCTGCTATGAAAAGCTCTATTTTAGGCATAGGGGAAGGAAATTTAAAACAATCAGCTCAGTGCACCACAACTCAATTTTAAACACTTCACAATATCAAGTAACAACATGGAAACCAGATACCTGTTTAGCTCTTGAGGTTAGAAGCTTGAATTTCTACATCCCATGTGCTTTGACAAATTATCAGTATTGCCTCCGAGTGTTCCAGGTGGGTTTGCTCTACAAAGGACACTTACCCATAATTTTTTAATTGGCTAATGACATCTCTGTTAAACATCTTTGAGGTATAACACATCAAGAAAGAACGATGCTTGAAGAACATTAAGGTGACAGAATGAATTACCGAGAAACTTTTGCTACATGCCACTCAGCCTATGCACGTACAGAAGAATGAGAGCCATTCTAATTAGAGGAGCATCATGCTGGTATAGATTTTTGATAAAATGCTGGGTACAATTCTGACCATTCTCTGTCCAGTCACAAACCACAAACAGCTCTGCAAATGAGAAGGCAAAAGTGTCAAATTATTTATTTGCTTGAGGAAGCTTATCCATACTGAAAGGCATCTCAGAATGCCCAGGAACCAAGGCCCAGAGACTCTCACATGTGGCTGAAACTGATAAATGACTTCTCCTTCCATAATAATATTTCCTTAGAAGGTTTATGATGCTGAATTATTATACTAGCTTAACCTTTAATTCAACAAACCTTACATACAGCAAGCACCTTAACTTGCTAGGATAGGAATCTGTCCTACATTAAAAGACTGTGCAAGTATTCTTAATCCCAGGTGTAACTATGCTATATTTGGTGTCCCATTTTAGGTTGCATGGACAGGGAAAAAGTCAATTTAGACTTAGGTATCTTGAGACACCAGCCAGAAAACATTCATGAAGAATCTGGCCTGTCAGAGCGCATCCCTGGCCACCTCCCTCTGTCTGTATCACCAGGAGCTACTGCCATTGCTAAAGCTCTGACAAAATAAGCTGGAGGCTTCCTAGTAAAACTGCCCCAGAGTACTGAGCTTCCTAGTGCAGAAGATGTCTGTCATGGTTTAAGCCCAGACGGCAACCCAGAACCACGCAGCCACTCACTCACTCACCCCCCTTCCTCCTGCTGCTCCTGGAAGGATGGGGAGGAAAATCAGAAAGAATGCAACTCCCACGGGTTGAGAAAAGAACAGTTTAGTAACTAAGGTATAACACAAACCACTACTGCTACCACCAGTAATAGTAATGGCAAAGGAAATAACAAGGGAAGAGAATACAACCTCTCACCACCCCCTGACCGATACCCAGCCCAAACCGAGCACTGACCTTTCTAGGTAACTGCCCCCAGCTTATATACTGGGCATGACATGCTGTGGTATGGAATACCCCTTTGGTTAGTTTGGGTCAGGTGTCCTGTCTCTGCTTCGTCCCGGCTTCCCCTCATCCCTGGCAGAGCATGAGACTCAGGCAGTCCTTGGTCAGAGTAAACATTATTGAGCAACAACTAAAAACATCGGTGTTATCAGCACTGTTCTCAGGATGAAAGTCAAAACCACAGCACTGCGCCAGCTACTAAGGAGAAAAATGACTGCTACTGCTGAACCCAGGACAATATCAGAGGGATTAAGTCACGTTCCTGTGGTTTAACACAGAATCAGCTTCTGTCCTTGCAGCCAGTGCACAATGTGACTCAGTGAAGACTCTCAGATTTTGCCTGAGTAAGAAGTGGTCCCTTGCTGGTGCAAGTACACAGCATGTCAAAATCTCTCAATTTGCATAGCAATTAGTAGACAAGGACAAGCTGTAAAGCCAAAGATGGACAAATCTGATATGAAAACAAATTTCATGCTGAGGGTTCTCAGGTGTTTTTAGCATCACTGTCAAATGAGAAATATGATTTGAAAGGAATCAGAATCTAATTAAACACTCTTTTCCTGCAACTTTATTCTGGCAGAAAAGGAGGATTTTGACTGCAGCAGCTGCTGCCGAGTAAGCCTAAGCAAGACCAGTGGTTTTGAGATGCACTTGTCCTGTATACTCCTGTAAAGAAACCTGCTAAACCTGCACATTTGCCTTTTAATACTTAGGCTTGTCACACTGCTCAGGTTGAGCAGAGCACACCACACAGGAGAATTACACAGTGCCAAGTTTAACAATCCTGACCGTGAGGTCATTGCACACTGAGGAGTTAGTGATAAGCAGAATGGTTAAGCTGAGCAGTTCCAAGCCTATGCTGCTCTGCACTGAACAGACAGGACAGTCTGGACTTCAGATTGCATTGTGGTGTGCATATCCCTTCAACACAGGATAAACTTTGCTGTTTGAATGTAACAAAGGAGATTGCAGGCAGTTCCCATCAGTACTAGCAGGTGAACTACTTTCCTGTCCTTGCCCCATCAAGAGCTGCAGCAACAAGTTCCCATGGGAACACTCTTTTGTTGAATCATAAGAATTATGAATATTGGTGGTTTATTTGTAAGAAAATCCCATACGAGCTCATAAGAGCAACCACACAGGGCATTCTGGGGATGGGGTCTGCACAGCATGTTGCATCCTGACTAAAGGCTACTTCAGCGTTGCAGAGTTCAGGGATCACAGCGTCTGAAGGGATGGAGGAATATCTTTACTATTTTTTGTTCCCCCTAATAAAAAACATTTAAAGTTGGAGTGCTTTTCTTACTGGGTTCATAATAAACCAAGACACCAAAACTGGGTGTTTAAATTCTGTTTTCATTCCTCTCCTCTGATCTTGAGGCACATTTGATCTGAGCAAAATATTTGCTTTTCTTTCTCTGCTAGCAGGGAAAGGATGTAAGGATTGAGACGGCTAGCAAAGAAACTTGGTTTTTTTTAAAGGGACATGTATTACCACACTAACAATGCTAGCTAAACTGCTAATTAAAATGCATGAATGGTGTGATAACCTGAGACTTTGCAAAAAAGCAAGATTGTTCACATCACATGTAACTGTCATGGCAAGCCATGTTTTTAACTAGGCAAAGTGTTACTGATAATCAGAGCAGACAAAAGAAGCCCCTTAATGCAAATTACTGCCCTATCATTCAGTGGGAGATTTTCCATTCGAAAATCTGTGTGATAGAACATTACAAAAAAGTAACGTGAATACTAAAATGGAAAAATTCTTAATATTGTGTAACTAGTACCTAGAGAGTCATCGGAGTGTTTGTTGAGCATCCTTGTAAAGATCAGTTTTCTATTTAGGAGTTTAGGTACTCAAAATGGTGGGAGCAAATATGATTATGGAGTCTATCCAAAAATCCCACAGTGAATAGATCATTTCCTACAGGTTACCTAAGGTCCTGTCCACTGCAGGGCACCTGAAAATGACACCCTTAAGCACAGAGCCAAAATCATCATGTTAAAGACAGTTTCTCACAGCCTTAACAGGGTGCTGACTGTCAAATAAAAAAAAAATAAATTAATGTTTTCCCAAAAATTCTACAGATTTTATTTAGACAGGTAAATACTACAGTGAAGGACACCATTTTTGAAATATGTTACTCGCTTACCCCTTCTAGATATATTTCTCTTCCGACTTGAGGGCTGCTCCTGTAATCAAGCATCAAATATGACATTCTGGTTTGCACTGAAGTTAAAAGAAGCTTTGGTATTCACCCTATAAAAAAGTAAATGTTGGGCTAAAACACAAAGAACTGCCAGTGGCTTGTGGTGTTTGATACTGTATTTACTGGTTTACTTCATTTGCACTGGATGACAGACTGCTTTAAACAAATATAAGCTCAGCTAATTTTAATGTACCTTGCCTTTAATACAAAATGAAGATGACTACTTAAAGAATGCACAAAACAGGCCTCGTTACATGTACTCAAAAACATGTACTAAAAAGCAACAAACAACAACAACAACAAAACCAAAATGAAACAAAAACACACACACACACAAAAAAACAAAACAAAAAAAAAAACCAAACCACAATTTATTTGTAGAAAGAATTGTGGGTGTTCAAGTTTAAATTCTACATCAGTGTAACTACATCATTCATTATCATTAGATTACAGGGTATTTTAGGCATTGTACTTAGTAAGAATGCAGACAAAAAGATGACAGTCAATGTTCTTTTCAAATAAATGCGAACCAGATAACAACAATCTGCTTAAATTATTCCCAATGAGCCATACTGTTATTACCCCGAGATAAAACATCCTGAAACAGGTTAATAACTATACACAGTCATATAAATTAACTTCATTCTCTGCTTTTGAAAGTCTGCTAAAAATTTCAGTAACAAATATTTTCTTTATTCTCAAGAACATAAATTGAAGGGAAAATATTAGTTTTCCAGTACTGAGACTGGAAGTCACTGGTATAGTGAAAGAAGCTACTTAGTGGTGGGAAAAGTTTTTTTTCCTGATTTCAGTAAGGATAATTATTGGGAGAAAGATTTTAGTAAATTAAAGAGAATTAGGAAGGTAAAGAAGCAACAATATAGTTAGAATTCAGATTGAAATATGTAGACTTGTTATAAAAATTCCGTCTTGGCCATGATCTGATTTAATTAATTTTTTATTACAATTGATTAATATCGAGAGGCAATAAGCAAGCAGCTCTGGGTGCGCCGGGGAGTCTCCACTCCACCCAAGACGCACACCAAGAGTTCTGGGGTACAGTCTCTTATACTCCTCGGTCTTGGGTTTCAGCCAATTCTGTCGTCTCCTTCACCCAAATACCGACGTGATTCTTCTTCATTGTTCTCCTCCTGTTGCTGGGATCTTATCTTTGGGTGATGAAACTTCTTAAAAAGTCATTGAATTCCTTGGCAATACATTAACAGGGAATGTCTGTCACAAGCTTAACCACTATCTTAGCCCCCTCAATTCCATTTCTTATATAGTTACATATTGAATACACAAGTTTCACCTCATCCCATAACAGAATATATCCCTTGATTACCTAACCCCCTTAAGTATTCAAGCAGTTAAACAAAACACCCTCTGTAGTTAGCAAAGCATTTGAGACATTCAAGTAGTTAAACAAAGTACCCCTTAAAGTAACAAAGACTTTGATTAGGAAGGATTATTCCTTTGTTCCTTCTTTTCTTTTCATCATTGTATTTACAGGAACTCCCATCTTAACCTGATAATTCATATACATTCTAGACATGATTTTCGATTCCTCCCAAAGTGCAATGATGACAAGGACCCCTAAATTTCTGACACGAATCATTCCTATATACCTCACAATTCCCCCCTTTGTTTTTATGTAACTTATTGATTCGTGTCTTGGCCTCCAATTTAATAACTGCCTTTTGAGCAGCAGATAATAATGGAGTCATCTTTGTTTTTAATATCATTAACGAGTGGGTTCCTCCCTTATTTTCTGGTTCCAATGGCATGATGGTTAATTGCATGTTTTGTGTAACTGTATGTATCAATCTGGTGAAACATGGGATTATACGTGGAATAATTAATAGTCCTCCAAATATTCCTAATATCACTATACCGATTTTAGTGATCCAGTCCCTATTTAAGAATTGTCCCCAAGATCCCAATCCTCCTAAATTGATTCCATTCCAGGTTGATACCGGAACATGGGCTATCTTTTTCATTTCTCCCACAAGTTCACTTATGGCTCTTCCCTCATCATCTATTTCTAAACAGCAATTACTGAGATTGAATTTGCCACAGACCCCTCCTTCTTGAGCTAGCAAATAATCCAAAGCCAAACGATTCTGGTATATTGCAGTTCTCATTTTAGTATTTTGCTTTGCAACTAGTCTTAAAGCATTTTCTGTTTTATTTACTATTATTTCTACTACAGCTTGTAATCTTATAATCCTATTCAGCATATATATAGGAGTCCTGTATCCCCAGGACCCATCTTCAGCCCAAGTCGCTGGATCATAATAAGAAATTATTCGTTCAGGTGGCCACTCATTGTCTTTCCAATTACCAATTTGTAGTTCTCTTTTATATCGGTGTTTTTTTTTTCTTAGTTCACCTGTTTCTGTATATAACTGGACTCCCAAGCATTCCTCTCGGCTTATAGGCAACAAAAAGAAACTGGGTCTGATGGTTCCTAATATACATGATCCTGTCCAATTTTGAGGTAAAAATGCAAAGGCTATTTTACCACAGATCCAATCATGTCCATCTGGAGTGGGCCAACCGTTTCATATGTTAGTTTCATTAGTCCAGTTACTGAATCACTGATTTATTTCTATAGGATTTCCCCATTTTTCCCAGTCTTTGTTCTGTTCCATATATAACCCCCTTTACAAAGTAAATTTCCTACTGGTTTCCCACCATTTTCTAAATTCTGCCAACAACTTTTCCCAATTATCTTTGTTTGTAAGATCCATTATTGTCTCCTGTTTTTCCCTTTTCGATTCTTCCAAATTGCAGGGTTGCTTATATTATTCTCCATTGCCTCCCAGGGCCATCTCTCCCCTTGGTTAGTTCTCCCACAAACATAGCAGTTAGTTACATTCAATGCTTTAGCTATATTTTCAGCAAGATTTACAAAGAGATTTTTAGCAACTGTGGGAATTTCATATTGGACTCCTCTTTCCATTTCATGATAAAAGGAATTGAATAATAAGTGGTGTTGCACTGACTCTCTAGATTTTTCCTTAATTACTACTTGTAAAATCACCCCTGGATCTTCTCCAGTTCCATAAATTACTAGTCCAATTTTTACCTCCTCTCATCTCCATTGTCCTGGATTCCAGATAGTTAGATTGACAGGATTACAAGAATGGGCTGTGCAATTGGCAAAAGTTATTCCTTTTCTAATTTCTGCCCTCAACTGGGTTTCCTTGCATTCTTGGGGCCATCCCCAGGTAGGAGTTGTACTCCAACAGGCACAACTCCATCCAGTATGTCCACGAAAATGGTAACTTCTTTTGGATTGACTATCATATTCCCAATCTGCATAACAACCTGTAGGTAAATATGATTTCTCTTTTGGTCTGAGACAAATATATTATTCGCATTCTCTATAATACCTCCTCCAATCCAAGTTTCCACAATTTGAATATAGGTCATCATCAATAGTGTCACAGGCATCAAAGGTTACTCATAGAGGTTGTCTTAGATTAGTTATTATTTGGCTTGTTGCCATTAGTCTTCCTTCTGCTGAGTTTGTTCTTATCTCTATTCAATATTGATAGGGGAGTTTTTTTCGGATTAAAACATACCATTTTAGTTCCTTCTTTACAAAGTCCATATTGAGTTTGAATATATATATAGTAGCCAGTTACCATTCCCTTGCATTCATACATGGTGTGATAGAACAGTGTTTGAGAGGTCACTTTTCCTCGTCTAGTTGTAGTAACACATTCACTACAGTTGTTGTTTCTAGCAGCCACGGCAGTTTCCCATACGGGTCTTATCAGGACCAACACCAAAAGAGGTCCGGTCAGGATCATAGTGCTCAGCGGTCACAGCCCCAGGGGTTGCAGCCCTCGGCAGACCTTTTCAGCTGCAACACCTTATTCCCTCCAGTCTTGCCCTCTCTGATAGGTCAGAGGTATATTTTCTGTCGGTTATTTATGGCAATATCATTTGCCTCGAAACAACTGTTCCAATGAGGTGATAATTTTACACCGAATGCAAAAGGACTGTAACTGATTTCTCAAAAATGATTCCTGGTCCTCCCTACAAACAGTAATATACTTTTAACAATTGAAACTCTGAGCCCAGTTATACCTGTATTTCCCTCATCATTTTACAAGAGTCAATATGAATTCCCTCAGTTACTCATTAAGTCCTTTTTAGGGTCAGCTTGATGTCTCCAGGTTCAGTCACGACCCTCCATTATTTTACCGGTCCTTTTACTCGTGATGTGTGTGTCCACCCTTTTTCAGCAGTTCTTATCACCATTTCAGAACACCATAATCATGGATCCAGAGTTGACACCATCCAGTCATTCCCAGAAATGTCCGGATATCATTAACTGTGGATGGTCAAGGTGTTTGGCAGATTGCTTCCTTCTTAGCTGCTCCAAGTTCTGGTTGTCCTTCTGTTATTTTGAATCCTAAATAAGATACTCAAGTTCGAATTAGTTGAGCCTTCAGTTTAGATACCGGGTATCCATTTTAGCCCCAGAAAGTTTAACAATTCTACAGTCTATTGAACACATTCTTTCCCAGTTTTGGTAGCAGTTATCAGGTCGTCCACATACCATAGTTAAGTTCCTGTCTGGGTGGGTGTTTCCCAGAATTCTAATTCTAGTGCCAATTGATTTCCAAACCTGGTCATTCTATTTTTTAAATCCCTGAGGTAACACACTGTTCACGTGAGTTGTGTCATTCTACCTGTTTCAGGGTTTTCCCATTCGAAATCAAATAAATTTTTACTTTCTTTGGCCAGGGGCAGACAGAAAAATGTATCCTTTAAGTCCAGAACGGTAAACCACCCCTGATTAGTATTCAATTTAGTCAATAAGGTATACAGATTAGCTACTACTGAATGAATGTCCTCCACAATTTGATTGCTCTGAGATTTTGAACTAATCTGTAAATTTTCCCATCGGATTTCTTTCATGGCAAGATAAGAGTGTTATATTCCAATTCACATTCAATTAATAATCCATTTTTTTTTATTTCTTTGTTTCCCTTTTGATCCTCCAATTTTAAGGGATATTGTTTTGTTCTAATTGGGCAGGCCCCCCCTTTTATTTCTACTTTAACAGGCAAAGATTTTTTTTTTTATTTTTTTATTTCCTTACCTGGAAGTTCAGATGCCCATACTCTCAGATATACCTGATTAAGGATTTCTTCTATTTGAGGGAATTCCTCCTGTTCGCTTTTCTATTAAATTAAAGATAAAAAGATAAACTCAAACCTTCAATTAATTGATCATTTTTGACTCCTAATTCCATTTTGCCTTCTTTAAATGTTGCTTCTCACCCTAATAAAGATTTCTGGAGGATTTGGCATGTATAAAAATTTATGCATTCCTATTTGTTTTCCCAATTTATACTCTAAAGGTTTCACAAATTCTTTTCCTCTGATTTAAGCTCGAATAAGTTGCTCCTGTATCCACTTAAAATTCCACTTTATTTCCTCTAGTTCCTCGTTTTAATTTAATCAGTGGATCTGCTAGGGTAGATTCCCCAGGTCCCTGTCAGTCTAGTTCTAATTCAGTCACCGGAGCCACCCCATGGTAGTCCCCCCAAGGCAGTCTCACTTCCAACATCCAAACTTCTTACAGTATGCACACTGATTCCATCCCACAAGAGAATTCAGTTTCTCATCTCTGCCTGTCATTCCTCCTCTACCTCTGCCTCATCCTCTCACATTAGTCCCTCCACCAGTTTCTACTTGTCCCAAAGCAGCCACTGTAGCCGTGCCTATAGCACGACTCAGCTCTTTCTTCTCTACATGTTTCCAATTCTGATACACTCTCCACACTTCTTTAACATTCCCAAGTCCTTCTGCTCCCAATATCACAGGCTGGAAAACATCTCTCCAGCTTAGCTTTATGGTTTTCCCTTTCCTTTTCCAAAGCCAAAATTAGGGATATGGCAGAGCTCTATTAATTTCACATTCTGTCTGCCACTCCGGGTGGTTTCTTAAAGTGAAAAATATATCTGCATACATCACTTTATCCCATTTTCCCTGCCGCCTCAAAAACAACATTAATTGTAACAATGTATTATAATTCAGAGTTCCATTTTTAGGCCATTTCTCCTGTTCTTCCAAAGTATGCAAAGGCCACCATTGGTTACAATATTTTATCAATGTTTTCTTGTTTACTGAGCCCCCAGGAAACCCTCTCAGTTTTTTCCAGTGTGCCAAAATGCACCCTAAAGGACTCTTTTTCAAGATCTCTCCACTCTGCCAATTTCCCATTATTAATCTTGCATTCACACACATACACACACAGGATCCCACAGACATACTCCACAGTTACAACACTTGAAACAGAGACAACAATTAATAACGCAGTTATAACAATCTGTCACCAATACCAAAATCACAAGACCAAGTCAAACAACCCACAACATAAGTCAAATACCAGTAAAAATCCAAAACTTTTTCTACAAGACGCCCACTGCGTCTTTGCAGGACCTAAACCACAAGAAGCCCCCTGCTTCTTGTGGGTGTATACCAAACAGACGCTAGCAGCCAGGTATACGTGTTTACCCACGAGATTTCTTATCTTGATTTACGGAAGGCTTCCAAACTTTGCGTACGCTTACCAAAGCAGTTTACCAAACAGAGATGCCCCCTGCATCTTACAGACTATATAAATGAAAAGAATACCTTTTATGAGATGGTCCTTGTCTGCTCCTGCCGGGATCCGAATGAGTCAAGGGGTCCCTCCGGGAAAAAACTCCCGAGGGCCCTAGGGGAGCCCTGTCCTCAGCGGGTCCTGCAGCCGAGCAGAGAGGGTCCCATCTGGGGTGCCAAATTGATTCGGAGAAAACTCCAGGAACTCCTCAACAAAGTTTTAACTTGACAAGCAGGTATTCTTTATTGCAGGGACATGGGCATGCATACAGCAATGTGGTGGTCTTTAAGGGTCGTTTACTTTCCCAACAAGCTTAATTAACATTACAGACATAGCAATCATCCTGCCCTTTTACTTATCAGTTAGTTTAACTGCTTCCATCCTGGACATCAGCTAGTCTGGGATACTCCCCAGTAGATGTTTACACCATCTTAATGGCTTTATTAACACCAAACATAGCAATTATCCTGTATTTTTATTTTACTCCTGGGACTGAAGAGAGGGGAGGATGGGGGAGCCAATGGAGAAGGATAGGGTGGTATCGGTGGTAAATGCCTTCCCGATCACCTCTCGAGTCCCACCCTTGATAAGGGGGTGGTAAATTATCTAAAGGCTCCCATGATGGTTTATTTGGTTTATTCACCTTCCCTTTCTTTTCTGTTAAGGGAAATAACGAAACAGTTATAGATGACCCTTTCCATATTGCAGCATAATCACTCTCCTCTTGGTTGAAAGGTTCCTTGCCATTTACATATAGATTTAAAGCCTGACAAATCCAATCATCAAAATACCCGAATATTGGCCAATATGGTCAGGTCGTATTTCCTCTGATCCACACTTCCATACAGTAATGGACCTTTTTTTTTTTTTTTTTTTACTTTTTCCCTCCTGGGACGGCCAAAAGCCCCAGTACTTAAGTGTTAACCCCAAGTGACTGTCTGGGGGTATATCTGGTAATTCGCTCCCTGTCTTATTCCTGGGACCTCTCTGTGGGCCCCTCTCTGGGTTAGAGTTACGACTCCTACTCTGACCCGTTTCCCGCTGTGTGGGTCTCCTCTCAATCAATCACTACCACTTCCCTCCTTCAGCGGCCAAGTCCCTTGCGGGAGATTGGAAACACGCTTAGAAGAGGTCCACACTTGCTTCACAGATCCAGATGCCCTGGCCCATATTTCCACATGTCCAGGATACCCAGTCCGTGTCTCAATGGTACACAAACACAAATCACCAAGCACTCCTTCTCTGCACTGGCCAATTCCCTCAGGGGAGATTGGAACCACGGTTAGAGGAAAATATCACAGTCACACTCACACACCGGCCCTCCCACCCAACCGAACGATACTCACAGTCCGTTGTTCTCGTCCGAGTCTTCGTGCACAAGAATTACGGGTATCTTACACTGCAGTTTTTACGGGAGCTTGAATTCCTTGGTTATTGCCTCTCTGTTCGTTGATCTCGTGAGACTACCGGGGACTAAAACTCCCGAGCCACAAACTGTGGGGCGCCTTCTCATAAAAGCTATAGTCCCAGGCAGCCACACAGAGATCATGTCGGGGTCACCAATTTTGTTATAAAAATTCCGTCTTGGCCACGATCTGATTTAATTGATTTTTTATTACAATTGATTAATATCAAGAGGCAATAAGCAAGCAGCGCTGGGTGCACCGGGGAGTCTCTACTCCACCCAAGACACACACCAAGAGTTCTGGGGTACAGTCTCTTATACTCCTCGATCTTGGGTTTCAACCAATCCTGTCGTCTCCTTCACCCGAATATCGACGTGGTTCTTTTTCATTGTTCTCCTCCTGTTGCTGGGATCTTATCTTTGGGTGATGAAACTTCTTAAAAAGTCATTGAATTCCTTGGCAATACATTAACAGGAAATGTCTGTCACAAGCTTCACCACCATCTTAGCCCCCTCAATTCCATTTCTTATATAGTTACATATTGAATACACAAGGTTCACCTCATCCCGTAACAGAATGTATCCCTTGATTACCTAACCCCCTTAAGGTATTCAAGCAGTTAAACAAAACACCCTCTGTAGTTAGCAAAGCATTTGAGACATTCAAGTAGTTAAACAAAGTACCCCTTAAAGTAACAAAGACTTTGATTAGGAAGGATTATTCCTTTGTTCCTTCTTTTCTTTTCATCATTGTATTTACAGGAACTCCCATCTTAATCTGATCATTCGTATACATTCTACACATGATTTTCGATTACTCCCAAAGTGCAATGATGACAAGGACTCCTAAGTTTCTGACACGAATCATTCCTATATACCTCACAGACTTAGTAATCAAGTGCTTTTATGATATACTTAAATCATCATGTATTTCTAAAAGGGCTAAAATTACACAGAACTCTATAAGGCATAATACCTTATGAATGCTGTATATCAACAGATGTTCAGTAAGCTAACAGTATTTCTAATCATATTTAATTAAAATCTGCAAACAGTTACAGTTGCCCTTCCAAAGCTTCCCTTTGACATTACTTAGAATTGAATTAAGTCCTTAAGGTGCTAAGACAGGCAGCAGTTCTAAGCAGAGAACAAGAAGTGATAGCTTCTAGAATGATGCTTAGCAGCTCCTTGACTACTGCCATAGCCTGAGGAGCATATTGGTCTAAGAGCAAGAAGCGTTGTGTTTTTTACACCAGACAATATTGACACTTCTGTTACTTCAATTCATGAACAAATTAATGTAAATAAAAGCAACTTTATGTAAACTACCCAGTAAAGCATCTTGCCAAACTACTAAAATCTATATTACAGCCGGGAATTTTTAAGTATCTGTATGAAATTATCAGTGGCTGGAGTTCTTGGTAAAGTAAGAACTTTTTTTTCAACATATTTTTTAACTTGGTATGGGAGGAGGCAGAATACTGCTGTGTACTTTAAGCTCTGTGTCTGTAAGGAGAAGAAGAATTGTAAATACTACCTTGTTTAGTCAAAGGATTTAAAGTCAGTTAGATGAATAAAGACTTTATGGAGCTGGGATTTTACTTTGCACACTTTATCAGAGAATCAAGGAAGTTTGCAGAAGGCAGTATCCTCTTTTTTTATGAGCAGAGAGGCAAGCTACAGTGATATAAACTTGGTCACAGTCACAAAACAATTCAAGGACATCACGAAGATGAGCCCTAGTCCTTCCTTCCATCAACCCAAGCTGAAGAGTCACAAGTGCACTGGTGGATAAGATGCTTTAGAATCTGCCTGCAGTTTGTGTTTATTAATCAAATATTGACTCTAATTATTGGACAATGGTTATTTATGAAGTATCATATTTGTCTCTTCGTAAGTGAAGGAAATGTGAAAAAGTAGAAAATTATCTGAAAATATAGCTTGCCTTGTGATACAGCTGTTCTTAGAACATCACTAAGAAAACTGAAGTTTTAAAATACAGCTGTGTTGGTCAAGTATAGCCAGCTACTTAACTGGAAGGGAAAAAAGAAAATCCAAGAAAGCACTTTTCTTTCTTCTCTCTCTCTCTCACCTTGGCAATACATCAGCATGTGAATGAAATATGTTATAAACTAAAAAAGGAAAAAAAGAAGCACAAACAAACAAAAACCCCCAAAGACTAGAAAGAAATGAGAGGGCAAAGATGACTGTTCAAGCTATTAATACTCTGAATTAAGATGTCTAAACTGGCAGTCTCAATGGTTTTCAGTTTTGCTGCTCAATGGGAGCATTTGAGTTGATAGAAAATGCTGATTAGGAACCTTTTCATCAATAAGATGTCAAATTAAATCAGGGAAAAGAAGGAAGTATGTAGAAGGTAGTATTAAGTACAATATGAAGCATATTGAACAGAAATAGGATATTGAACAGGATATTGAAGGAATATGAGCAGCTTGGGGCTAACAAAGCTGTCAAAACAGAAGAGACAAGTTGCATATGTAAAAAAGCTCATCTCCAGATGAAAGCAAACCCAGATGAAATTATAGTGCTAAAACCCAGCAGAACAAGGTGACAGAGAGGTCAAACACAAATTCTTTCTTTTACTCATGCCATTAGATCCAAGAAGCAGATGGAAAAGTGCCCACCCTTACTGGGGCCTCTTCTCAAGCAAAAACTCTCCTAGAATGGGGCTGTTAACATCACCCTTGCTGATTCTAATGGAACAAATAGACTACACCCTTAAATACACGAACTCGTTTGCCTCTAGTACCCCCTAGAGACTGAAGAACTAGACTGAAATGGCACCACAGTAACTTATAGGCAGATATCTAGACACAGTGGGAAAGTCCTATTTATTAGGCCATTCACTAATCTATCCTTTTTAAGCTTTTATGTTTCAAGTATATAATTAAATATAGATTGTGATGGGGAGAAAAATATATAGAAAAAAAGTTAGGTCTCTGCACACCTTTGATGACAGAGAGTTTTTCAAATTCCTAATCCAAAATAAAAAAGTATACAAGAAAAAGACTAGTAGTAACTTCATGCAGAAATACACAACAGCGAAATGGGAAAGACATCGTTTCCTGTATCATGGTTTGTGGTTCCAAGTCCTCATCTTCATAGAGATGTTTTTCATATCTTGTTGAAGGAAAAAGGGAACTCATGATAGACACGGAGCCAAGAATTTCTTGACAACCTATTTTAAAAATTATAAATAAATATAATTTAACCAGATTAATAATTATAATTAAAACATAATAGTTCCAACTAAAACAAGAACACATAATTAGTGATACCTCTAAAATCACTAAGCAAGAAAACTTAGAAAAACTTACCCTTTTCCCCTGATATACTGTCCCCAGGCACCTCTGGGTGGCAGGAGTGCCATAGTGAGTCATCAGTGTTCCTAGGTCTCACTGTGAGGGTTGTGATGGTAGCGTTGAGATTTCCTTCTCCTCAGTCCTGGGGTCCAACTGCATTTATCTTTATACATTCTCTTTGCATACATTCCCCTTTTTTTGTACTTTTCCTGGTGTATCCTCAGTCCAAAGGGTATCCTCCCATGAAAAACAAACAAATAAATAAATAACAACAAACAAAAGATAAGCCACAAACATAAGAAAAACAATCTTATCTATATATTCTATTTGGTAAAAGTATGTGGGGGAAGAAGAATTGCTTTTTAGAAGAATTTGAACTCAGAGGTGGAAATTAACCTGCATGGAACATGTAAGTATCCAGTTCAAAAACATGTGAAATTTATTGTAGATTCAGAAATGTGTATCCACACAAAGTATTGTTAAATGAAAGAACTTTACTTTCCTTCTTTCTGGCACACGGAATACTATCACACTCATTACCTTGATAATTACTCTTGATCTACTTTATCCTTTCCCCCAGCTATGGCCTTTCTGTTTGTCTTCTCCCTGAAGTTTCCATCATTCTGTCTTTCCGATGAGTTATTTTCCCAGTAGGATATAAGTAATCCCTTTCTGTACCTATGCACACCATAACATTTTCAACTTGCTAGCTAATTTCAGCCTGGTTGAATGGTGAAGTTTTGTTATGTTTCTACAAAGGTTGTGAAAATATATAACCAGGTAGTGGAAGGACAGTACACTGGTCATGGTGATGAATATCAAGCTCAAGTGATGTTGTAGACCAGAAAAATCACCAAGAAAGGTGACATTACAAATGGCTTGATCTAAGAAAATGATGATTCAGAGCTCATACATTTTGGAACAGCAAAGGCAGCAAAACTTCATTCACCCTGATGATGTAGATTAATTCTTTCATCTTATTTGTTTCTGGAAATTAAGGACAGACTAAAATATAGCCTTACATACTGAGAAAGCCATAATGGTCTTAATCTTACTCCACACATATTTTAGTGAGCTGAATATTGAATTACGTTTGTCTGAATTTCCTTAATATAGCACTAAAATATCTGAAAATCAAGATATTACTAATTTGAAATAGAATTGGTCAAGATTTTACGTCACCTATTCTCACTGTGATATTTTTCAGACTGAGTTTGCATTGTACCATTGTCTTCTTTCATTTGAAACCATGCTCAGAGAAATTAAGCATCAGAATTTTAATATCTCATACAGTCTATGACAGGTGCTTTATTACTTCAACCTTTTCAATATTCTGGATGTTGGTTGCCCTGCTTTTCCCTTCCACATAGTTTACAGCCTCACTAAACTTTGGGAAGAAAGGTACTGGCCAGCAAGATAAAACACAAAATATTAAAGCTGAAGGTCAAAACTTTCAAAATCCACTGTCCTGTTTCATGTATTCAGGAATTTTAATAATCTTAGATATAATCCTTGGGTTTATATTATTTTAAGAATGACTAACTTGCTATTGAAGAATTTTTAAAAAGATAGTAATGAAAGACTGCAATGAACAGAGTATACTTTGTATTTTTCAATTAAAAATAAAAATAAATTAAAATTTCCTATTGTATTTTTCATCAAAATAATACTCCTTTACACCAAAGATATGAACTTTCTTTGTCAAACGTTTATCATAAAAGCAAAGAAAATTAAAGGCTGGCTTCTGAAAAACAACAAGGAGATTCCACTGGCATCCTCAACTCTCCATCCCTTTTTTTCTGTAATATCACATAATCTGGACAATTTTACCAAGTGCATGGGAGATCCAAGTTTCAGCTCTGTCATATGTTTGAGAAGACTGAAATCTAGAGTTTACACAGACCACCCTTTTGCAAAAGAGCACATTCTGATTTCTCAGTCCTCTTTTATTGCAACTTTACAATATTTCAGTACTCTGTAATTCAAAACTAAGAACTCAACAAAACAGCTTGTATAGATGTGGTCTTGGAGATATCTCGTGGAAGCAATCCTTGTCCACACCTCAGTAAATAACTAATTTTTTTGCAGAACAGCCTAAATAAGACTAAAACCTTTTGTCCCACTGAGAAATATGCTACAAGCCTGTAATAATCCTCCTTTTCCACTTGAGTGTAGAATTTTTCTGATCTGCTTATTGCCTGAGACTGAGAAAACATTCTGGAAAAGGATAACAACATGCCAATTATCTACCTGCATTGCTTTCTAGGGTCCAGCTGAAGGTCACTATGAAGGCAGAATAGGAGCTGCAGGGACTCCTGCCTTCACCACAGACTGGGCAGTAGGGTAGCACACACAGTGCTGGGCATCACTTGAACTTTGTGGAAGGCCCTGAGTTTGTTCTTTCCATCCTGTTCTCCCACTCTTGCCCCTGCAACCCAAAGCGAGTAACACGGTCAAATCAGAGAGTAGCGAGGTATCTGAGGAGTAACTTACATATTAAAAGGAAAGGAACAGCTGGATTCACAGTTACGTCTGTATAGCTACAGAAAGATTCTTGGAAAAATAAGAAATTAAGCTTACAGAAGGTTTAACCAATGAAAGTAAGAGAAACATTATGACAAAGCATAACAGATAAATTAATTCTTTAAATATCTTTTTCTTCATTAATTGAAAGTCTAAAAATTGTCTAGAGTACCTGTATCTTCTGACAAGTTTCCTATAAAATGGATATAATTTCAAAGTTGAGTCTCCATATCATGGCAAATTGCATTAGGTAGCAGCATAGAACTGAGTTTTCATTTTCTTTACCCATTTTTTAGCTACTCACGAAGACAAACATAGTGCTGTTTGAGAAATACAGGTTCATCTTAACAGCAGAAATTGTTCTCTGTTATCCCAAATCTTTGCTCCAGCTGCAGACCAACTGCATATTACAATAATAATAGCACTGACCAACTACAAATTAAGAAAGTCTGAATTCATTCATACTGAAACCTCCATGACTCAAGGTGACAGTTTTCAGCACGGAACAGATGCTTCCGTGCTATGTAGCAGCATGAAGCTACAAGTATAACCATCTCTCATAAATCTCATTTATAAGAAAAAAAAAATCAAGCTCCTCAAATACCTGAATCACTCTGGACAATGTGGTTACAACCTTTTCCCCCTAACTTTTAAGTTATCATCTTTAAAAATACTGTACTACACATAAGACCTTTGGAATTATGGGAGATTTTTTCTAATGGACTATCAAATATTCTGACTTAAGAATATGTTGCATAAAGTTAAATTAAAAAAAAAATCAAACTCTCAATATGATACCACTAAAATATATTCTTATATTAGGTAACTAGGCTAGAACTTGTGTAAAAACCTTGAGCTTGGGTGAGATATTCCTGGTTTGGTCACTGCTACCAGTGGTTTAACACTGAACTCCTTTGCATATCTTTAATAAATGTTGTTATTGCTACCTCCTATTAAATAGTGAATTACCATCTGCTTCACCCCATGGTGATCACCTTACGAAGTTCTTCAGAGTAGTCACATTGCCAGCTACAGAGATACTTGTATCTGTGATATGCTGTAGAAGTTCACATGTGATATGTTGCAGAAGGCCACAGCTGTATCCACGAGATGCTGCACATGCAGTTCGTCCATCTGCCAGGTAAGAGGAGCTTATCAGCTTGTGTATGGAGATGCATTTTTTTTGGAAGCCAAGCAAAACTAGAACTACATGGGCATATATTACTGTCTCCCACAATCCCTATTTTTTAATACAGACAGGGCTTAAAGAATCTTTCAGTATCTCCAGGGCATATCTAACTACTGGATACAGTATACACCTTTATTTTTTTTTTTAAGTTTTCTTCCCTTTACATTATTTATATGCATGATATTGAAATGCTTAAATCAATTTTCATGGAGAAATTTAACTGTCAGAGGAATGCAAGTTGGGTAGACTAGCCTACCCAGTAGCACAAGTAGATAGCAAGTTTTGCTGTGGTAACTGTGGAACTATTCCAGATTGTTCTTTTAGGAAATGTATGAATATTGGGAAAAAAAAAAACAAAACACAAAAACCAGAAAAGCAAGTGGTATTTTCTTTTACAGATTATGCCTGCCAAGCTCAAAGCAAGTAATACTCGAATAAAAGTGACATTTATGTACACTAAATGTTTATGAAGTTCTTGATATGTTCCTTGTGTAATTATCTCTCAACATTGCATTCTGACAAGCAAGAAAGGCGAGAACAGCTGTTCTCTGCATAGCCAACTGTTATTTTTGCCTTTATACAGTTATGTCTACTTTCAACGTTTTTATGTGTCTGTACACACACACACATATGCTTATACAGAAATGCATATATCTGTACACTTGCAGATAGATACTGATACCTACCTGAGAGAGTGACCCTTTCGTTTGCTGCACAGTCTGTCAGGAAACACTGGATCTGATGCTCCTGGTGAATGGCTGGCTAAGTTGTAACAAAATTAAGTACTTGTGCTGGTTCTAGCTGGGATAGGGTTAATTTTCTCCATAGTGGCTACTATGGGGCAGTGTTTTGGAATTGTATTGAAAACAGTGCTAAGTCAGGGATGTTTTAGTTACTGTTGGGCAGTGCTTGCACACAGCCAAGGCCTTTTCTACTTCTTACCCAGCCTCACCAGTGAATAGGCTGGGGGTACACAAGCAACTGAAAGGGGGAAAAGCTAGGACAGCTTAACCCACTGACCAAAGGGATATTCCATATACGGCCTCATGCTCAGCAAATAAAGCTGGGGTAAGAAGGAGGAAGAAGGGAACGTTCAGAGTGATGGCATTTGTCTTCCCAAGTAACCATTACATGTGATGGAGTCCTGCTTTCCTGGAGATGGCTGAACACCTGCCTGACCATGGGAAATGGTGAATGAATTCCTTGTTTTGCTCTGCTTGTGTGCACAGTTTTTGCTTTACCTATAAAACTGTCTTTATCTCAACCCATTACTTTTCTCACTTTTACCCTTCTGATTCTCTCCGCCATTCTGCTGTGAGGGGAGTGAGCGAGCAGCTGGGTGGTGCTTAGTTGCTGGCTAGGGTTAAACCACAACAGTACTATGAATAGTCAAGCTTAAATAGATATACTTTTTTTCAGGAGGAAAAGAAAAAAAACACAACGAAACAGACCAGGGTAAACCTTTGGGTTTGTTTGTTTGTTTTTTTGTTTTTTTTATCTTTACACTTAATAAACCACACTTACAGTCTTTCTGAATTTTATATCCTTTTGTGGACCACTTAGGAAACAGAAAGCAGGATTCAGCTGTTTTACTCCATTTTTCCATGTAACATTAATCACTGTGGAGAAGGGTATCAGACATGGTCTACAGCAAATTTTGAATATTACACTAGATCAAGCAAATAATAAATTGTCATTTAAGAAATGATAAACCTACTCATGATTCTCTCCTTGAAGAAAAAAAGCAGTGATTGGATTCATCAGTTTATTTGGGCCACTTAGCTCTGCTGAGACAACACATAATACCTGAAATATTAATACCCTGGCAGCAAGCCAGTCTCCTTGTTCAGCTGATAAACAGGTCCAGATATAAAGATGGTAGAAGCAAAGGAAGTTATTCAGTAAAGTTATTCAGTAAAAATTTCTAAAAGGAAAACTGAAAATATTTATTCTTAAATAGATATATTCCAAAACAGATTTAATGACATTTAACCACCCACGTCTGTGCAGTCACCCATAACAAGTATATTGTTTCTATATACTGTAATTACAGTACAAGATAAAGGTCTCTATTTGTACAACTAACCACTTAGTAAATGATAGGCTATGTTGATAATTACAGACATTGCTTAAATCACAAAATGAAAATCTTTTTCTAAGTTTCCTAATAATCTTCCCTGTAGGCAGTTCTCATACATGAATTCTATAGAAGCCTTAAGAAATTGTCATAATGCTGAAATATTTGTTTGAGTAGTTCCTGCTGCCAGCAGCAAACTATAATTTATCACATTCTGGGATACACAGGCTGTCATTAATTCAGCTTGCATCCCTAAGTGCTTATTTACTCCATTCTGTAGTCACATGGCACAGATTTGGTCTAAATAGCATCAGTAGAATCTCAGAGAATTTACTGATCATACTGAAAGTTATTCCAACTTTTTTTGTCTATAACTTTTGTCACTTCTGCACAGGTTTCAAAATCACTGCACAGTTACCAGAGTTAAAAGATGTAGAAATATATATATATATATATATATATATATTTTTTTTTTAACCTATCTCGGCTATCACCTAAAAGGCAGGAGATTTTAATGCGAGATTTAAGTTGCTTCAACAAGCTTCAGATCATAAAGCCCATTCAGAGGATAAAACAAAGCAGTGGTGTAGTAAGATGGAACTGATTAGCTATACAAACTGGACTTCAGCAGCAAACGTTGCTCAGAAGAGAGCTGGTGTTAAATGCAATCTGGTTTTGCCTGAGGTCTTTGAACCTGTCAATCCACCTGAAACTGCACTGACCAGTGTGTTCCAGTGTTACCTAAGTATATTAAAGTATCTGAAAACTTTACAATTCTTTGATAGATATGTAAACAATATGTTTTATGAACACAAATAAGGTGTGCAAACTACGTTCCTTACTCTTGTTGTTCATATTAATGGCTAAAGTGACTGCAGCTTTTTCTGTGTTGTGCTCAGAAAAAATTTGTATAGATTGTATCACTGAAGAGTCTGTAGACACGCTCCCATTACCCTAGCAGAAAAATCTCTCAGAGTTTATTAGCCTGTGGAAGTTTGCCTTTTAGGACTAAAATAGAAATGTTAATTGGGCTCTTGATTTGTTTCAAATACTTCCTTACCATATTGTCATTTAGAACTCCAGTAACATCCAGAGGCTGGGTAGCTAAGGATTGATAGTTCCTGCTTCAAAGATCTTGAAATCCTGGGTTTTAGTTCTTCAGACACAAAAAGAGCATCAAATTACATCAGTAAAAAAGTTACACATTAAATAATTGGCTTTCCTATTTTCTAAAGACACTATGACTGTCCAAGTTCTGATTCTGAAAATATAGTGTATTATATTTTCCCTGGCAACACCTTACCTCAAAATCTTCTAAATTGCTCCCAGAAATAATAGCTGAACATCTGTCAAATCTGAATTATTCCAATACTGCTCTATTTGATCTCAAGGCAGTCAGGCTCTCCACAGTGTTCATGCTCTTCTCCTGAAATAAATATTGAAGTAAGTTCAAAGCTTCAACCAGGTGTCATGATTTAAACCCAGCCAGTAACTAAGTACCACACATCCACTCACTCACTCCCCTCCCTCCACCTGAGCTCCAGGTGGGATGGGGAGGAGAACTGAAAGAATGTGAATCCCATAGGTTGAGATAAGAACAGTCCAGTAACTAAGTTACAGTACAAAACCACTACCTACTACCACCAATAATAATAAGGCTAAGGGAAATAAGGGGAGAGAATATAAAACTAAAAGGGGAAAGGAAAGAAAACAATAAACACAAGTAATGCAAAATACAATTGCCCACCACCCACCGACCGATACCCAGCCCAACCTGAGTGTCGTGGTTTAACCCACAGCCAGACAGCTTGTTACCCACTCCCCCCCTTCTTGCCCTCCCCCTACTCCTGGGGGAACGGAGAGGAGAATCAAAAAGAAATGCAACTCCCACAGGTTGAGATAAGAACAGTTTAGTAACTAAGGTATAACACAAATCACTACTGCTGCCACCAATAATAGTAATGATAAAGGAAATAACAAGGGAAGAGAATACAACACCCCATCACCAGGCAACCTATAACTTGCCCCCCAGCCTGATCAAGCACCGACCAATACCTCCTCCAACCCTGCAGTCCCCTAGCCCTTCTGGGTAACTCCCAGTTCCCCCCTGGGCATGACGTGCTGTGGTATGGAATACCTCTTTGGCTAGTTTGGGTCAGGTGTCCTGTCTCTGCTTCCTCCCAGCTCCCCTCCTCCCTGGCAGAGCATGAGGCCCACAAAGTCCTTGGCCAAACCAAAACATCATTGTTTTTCAGCTCTGTTCCCAGCTGAAAAGTCAAAACACAGCACTGCACCAGCTACCAAGAAAGAGAAAAATGATTGCCACTGCTAAACCCAGGACACTGAGCAACGATCCAGGCCTTCTGGGTGACTCCCTCCAGTTTATGTACTGAACATGATGTGCTGTTGTATGGAATACCCCTTTGGCTGGTTTGGGTCAGGTGTCCCATCTCTGCTTCCTCCCAGCATCCCGTGTTCCTCCTCACTGGCAGAGTATGAAAGACTAAAATGTCCTTGAACAGGGTAAGTGCTACTTAGCAGCAACTGAAACAAGGGTGTGTTATCAGCATTTTTCTCAGATTAAAGCCAAAACACAGCTCTGCACCAGCTACTAGGAAGAAATTCTACCCCAGCTGAAACCAGGACAGCAGGGAAAACCAAAAGAAATAGAAATAGAAATCTTTTTTCAAGTTTTCACAAATTACAGTATAGATTACATATTCACTTCCAAAATTCAGGGATAGGCCACAAAGGATAAAAACATCACATTGCTTCCTGATGTCACTTAAAATGAAGCTAGGCCAAAGAAGATGATATTCACAGCACCCAAGCTGCCTTCTTTTTTGATTTTTTTAGAAGAGTTTATTCCGTAAGAGCAAAGGGTCTTCTGCCGTCTCTGAGTCAATCTCGGAAGTACTTGTCTTTTTTTCCTTGAGTAAAAAGGAACAAAGGAATGATATATCTTTCCTGAGTCCTCCCTACTAGAGACATTTTTTTTTTCTCCTCTAATATATATACCAAGTAATTAAAAAAAAAAAATAAATCAGCATTTCTAGTCCCAATGAGCTCTTTTTGTGTTTCTAATCACTTCATGCGTTCCATTCTCTGACTAACAAGAGGAAAAGAAAAAGACAGTTATTCTTCAGGCAGGTGAAGGCTGCCATTTTATTTCTGTACAGAGAATAAGGATGAAATTCCTAAGTGTTGAAGATGTCAACCATTCATTTTATCTTAAAATAACCTGAAAATCTACTCATCCAACGAGAACTGATGAAAAATTTGACCCACTAGGAGATGAATTTTTAAATGGTTATTTTAAGAATATATAATTAAGAGAACTCAACATGAGCAAGAGCGGGCTTCTCTGTGAATGCCTGATTAAGGGAAACATCAAAAGATAATATTAAAAAATAATAAAAACTGAGGAACAAAATAAATGAGAAAATATTTTAAGATCTATGATGCTTTAAGCAATGTAATGCACTGTTCCAGTGGTTTTACCACAATAATAATCATAACTGGTATTTTTCTTAAAACTTCAATTCCCTGAGCTCACATGGTAATAAAAGGTTTTTAGATTTC
Source organism: Neopsephotus bourkii (assembly GCF_033783945.1). NCBI lineage: Eukaryota > Metazoa > Chordata > Aves > Psittaciformes > Psittacidae > Neopsephotus > Neopsephotus bourkii. The sequence goes on along the minus strand of NW_026901829.1, from coordinate 5,662,857 downwards.
ATTATTTTTTATTCCTCTGAGTTGCAAAGAAACAATGAAAATATTTAACCTAAAGGCTGAAAATCAGAAGGCAGATACTAGGAACATACCTATTAAGAGCCATTAATCATTAAAAAGTAATATCTGATTTTTTTTTTTTTTTTACTTATTTTTTTAGGACCAATGTCTGAGTTTTGAACGCTGGATATTGGCAACTCTGGATTGCTATCAAAGTAATATTCATGGTTACTTAACAGACTTTCTCACAAACATTTAATGTTATAGCATAGCTAATACTAGGGTTCATTACGTAATTGTGAACTGAGCTGTCTGAGATTCAAAAAGTGAAACATTATTTGAGGAACTACATAAAGATTTTTTTCAACCTTGTCAAAACTTCCTCAGAAATATAAACTCTGGATATTTCACAAGGGACTAGCTTGTATGTGTGCATAAAGATCATGGAATTTTGAAATAAGAAAAAAGTAGTAGTTCAGGAAGTATGCTTTTTTAGAGAATGTATGTGTTATTTTACAGTCCCACTAACTTTCTCCAACTACTGTCAGTGTGAATGATTGAAAACAAATAGTACTAAAGTCTCTTTCTCTCTTGAATCTATTTATATAAGACACCCATACACAGACAAAGCCACATTCACATATGTCATTCAAAATCATTACACATCCTCATATTGCTGCAAAGCTTTGAAAAAACACTTGGTAGAACTAAACACCTAGTGGTTCAATAGTAGCTTGTCAAAAAAAAAAAAAAAGTAACTCAGGGTAAAATGTTAATAATAACCTTCCTTTTATGTTGAATGAATTATTAATTTGCCATTTAACAGCTAACTGTGCATATTTAAGGCTTAAGATAAAGAATTATTTTATGAAACTTGAAGTATTTACACTGGATTTGTATGACTTTTTTCTACGCCGCTAGTTTAAACACTGTTGTATAAAACACAGTGATTACTATTGCCTTGTCTAAGAGAAGGTTGTAAAAACATGTCTCATTAACTTTATAAGGTCATCTAATTGATGCAAGAGAGTAGCAGAGATTTCAGCTCACAGCTGGAAAACAAGCTGCTCCCTGGGGCTCATGAGCTTGAGTGCAGGATTCCTCCATGCTCTGGGCAGGAACCATAGAATCATAGAATAGTTAGGGTTAAAAAGGACCTTAAGATCATCAAGTTCCAATACCCCTGCCATGGGCAGGGACACCTCACTCTAAGCCATATTACACAAGGCCTCTTCCAACCTGGCCTTGAACACTGCCAGGGATGGAGCATTCGCAACTTCCCCGGGCAACCCATTCCAGTGCTTCACCACCCTTACAGGAAAGAATTTCCTCCTTATATCCAATCTAAACTTCCCCTGTTTAAGTTTTAACCCATTACCCCTTGTTCTATCACCATAGTCCCTAATGAAGAGTCCATCCCCAGCATCCCTATATGCCCCCTTCAGATACTGGAAGGCTGCTATGAGGTCTCCACGCAGCCTTCTCTTCTCCATGCTGAGCAGTCCCAACTTTCTCAGCCGATCTTCATATGGGAGGTGCTCCAGTCCCCTTGTTAGAAAAGAGTGAAGTTTTTAAGGTAAATAATCATATAAAATGGTAGGAACGATTATGTTTAAGAGGTTTATAAATCAATAGTGTGATTTTGTAGATTAGAAAGAGCTATAATTTTGCAGTTCTGTCTGTCCGGTATCATGGTTAACCTGTAACCAGTGATACAATGGTAGTCTTGGTAGCAAGAGCGTATATAACCATATATGGTAAAGGGTGTATGGGTGAATTTACAGAAGTATATTGTGAAATTCTATCCAAGCAGAACCTAGAAATTACCAGAGGTAGTCAAGGGAAAATAGAACAATGCTGGCGTCCACATAATGGTTGGGATATGTCCAGAGGACAAAAAGGTGAAAAGAACAAGCCGAGGAAGACTTCTTACTTCATCCGAGGAAGACTCCTTACTTCATCAGGACAACCACCAGAGGGGGGCTGCGCAAGCGCAGAAGAGGCTGATGTCATAATAGATTGATGTGGCAATCCTTAATGCATATGTATTAGTTAATGATGCAATCTATATTGAATATGTATTAGTTATGTAACCTTTAGTGTATATATTGCGAATGCGATGTGACGAGATCAAAGCCAGATTTGGGCGCGTGCCCCTGGTTTCCCAGCACTGCAATAAAGCACCTCATATAACCATTCCGGTGATTATGTGTCAGTTCCTACGCTAACACCCTGATCATTCTCGTGGCCTTCCTCTGGACTTGTTCCAACATATCCATGTCCTTTTTATGTCAAGGACACCAGAACTGCACACAATACTCCAGGGGAGGTCTCACGAGAGCAGAGTAGGATCACCTCCTTCGACCTGCTGGTCACGATCCTTTTAATGCAGCCCAGGATACGGTTGGCTTTCTGGGCTGCAAGCGCACACTGCTGGCTCATATTCATTTTCTCATTGATCGGCACCCCCAGGTCCTTCTCCGCAGGGCTGCTCTGAATCTCTTCTCTGCCCAGCCTGTAGCTGTGTCTGGGATTGCTCTTACCTAGGTGTAGGCCTTGCACTTGTCATGGTTAAACTTCATGAGGTTGGCATCAGCCCACCTCACAAGCGTGTCAAGGTCCCTCTGGATGGCATTCCTTCCCTCCAGCGTATCAGCCGAACCACACAGCTTGGTGTCATCGGCAAACTTGCTGAGGGCACACTCAATCCCACTGTCCATGTCAGCGATGAAGATGTTAAACAAGACCGGTCCCAACACCGATCCCTGAGGGACACCACTCGTTACTGGTCTCCAGCTGGATATTGAGCTATTGACCACAACTCTTTCCGTGCGGCCATCCAGCCAGTTTTTTATCAACCGAGTGGTACATTCATCAAATTGATGTCTCTCCAATTTAGAGACAAGAATGTCGTGTGGGACAGTGTCAAACGCTTTACACAAATCCAGGTAGATGACATCAACTGCTCTACCCCTGTCCATCAGTTCTGTAGCCCCATCATAGAAGGCCACCAAATAGGTCAGGCAGGATTTCCCCTTAGTGAAGCCATGCCGGCTGTCACCAAGCACCTTGTTATTTTTCATGTGCCTTAGCATGCCTTCCAGGAGAATCTGCTCCAAGATTTTGCCAGGCACAGAGGTGAGACTGACTGGTCTGTAATTCCCCGGGTCATCCATTTTCCCCTTCTTGAAAATGGGGGTTATATTTCCCTTTTTCCAGTCATCGGGAACTTCACCTGACTACCATGATTTTTCAAATATGATGGCCAGCAGCTTAGCGACTTCGTTTGCCAGCTCCTTTAGGACCCACTGATGGATTTCATCAGGACCCATGGACTCGTGCACGTTCAGATTTTTAAGATGGTCTCAAACCAATTCCTCTCCTACAGTGGGCCCAAGGTCTCCATTCTCACAGTCCCTGCGTCTGACTTCCAAGACTTGGGTGGTGCGGTCAGAGCCTTTGCTAGAGAAGAATCTAGCTGTAGTGCCTACCAGCTGAGTAAGGCATGTTGCACCTGGTCCCCCCCTTTGGCATTATTGCTATTTTTACATGCACACGCAAATATTAACTGCAATGCAGAAGAGAAAAAAATTCACTTAAATCTCAGTGCAAGACTCACCAAGTTTCATTGAACTGGAAGTGATTATATATGAATAGGTCAATTCCACCTTGTGCCACAAGCAGAAAAGCTGTGCAAACATAGAAGATATGGAAACTTGAATCAAGGTATAAACAGAATTATCCCACATTGATGTTTTCAAACTTGTGTTACAGAAGATTTCTCTGTTTCTTATGTACCTGATGGTCCTGGTAAAAGAAATCATACCAATGAACATTTACTTACTGAAATAAAATTCTTAGTATGCGAGTTTGTTTGAAGTGAAATGAGCAATATCAAAATGGCATTATCTGTATTTCATCTATAAATTTCAATCACTGGGGAACAAAACCCTGCATATAAACTGCATATAAAAGAACAAATTCCTGTTATAGTAACCTTCTATTAAACAAAACCCTCAGTTTTATCTTATGATTCTTGCAGTTCAGACTTTGAGTCTTCAGTCAAAAGGATCAGATACAATGCAGTCCTTCCTCTTGGCAGTGTTAAAGGAAGTAGATTTACCAGGTTGACTAGAAAGAATTTTTTCTTATGCTCACATCAGTTTTGGGAAGTAGTTCTTGTATCATATATGATACCATTATTCTTTTTTTCCCCCACTTTTAGTAAAGAACATACCAGTGGAGCATAAGAGCAATCAAATGAATTAAAATGATAGCAAAAAAAATGAAGTATCTTAAACCTTTCAATGCAAAAGATAGTAAAAAAAATGAAGTACCTTAAACCTTTCTGTTATGATAATATCAAGTTACATGATTTTATGTAATTTAAAAAACATTGAAGCAAGACTGTAAAAACCTAAAGCTTTTTCTCTATTGATGTTTTCTAAGAATTTTTAACTTCTTAGCTTTCTTTTGAGAAAAAGCTTAAGAAATTAAAGCCAAAGATGTTTCCAAAGCTGATGTGTATTTGTCAGCATCATGATGAAAAAGGAGGATGAATAAAAGACTATAATATATTCTTCCATGTAATACTGTTGCTTACAGCAAAGCTGTATCAGATGTCAAAAAGGATGACAGAAAACCCTACTGGCCTTGCTCAAACATTTATTATTTAAATAGATGTTGACAATGCTTTCTGAAGAAAAAAAAAAACAAACCCCCCAAACCCCCCTCTATTTGTAGCTGTGCTTGCATCATGCCAAACAATAATGTGGGATATTTAAAACTAGGAGAAATTCTGGTAATGACATAACTATCATTCAGAGCACTAAGCAAGAACCTGAAAACATATACTACAGACGCTAAAGGTCCAATCATATTTTCAGAATGTAATGCCAATATTACCAATAACCCCAGTGAGAGACCAGTCAAGGAGTCTGTTTCAAAAGTGAACAATACCCAGAGAATTTGTCCTTAGCTCTGTCACCTTGCGCAGCACTACTGGATTTCCCTGTGCACTTTAACTAGTGTAATATGGGTAAATACTTCCTGTCAACAGAATTCTTGTAGTGATTAATACCAGTGCCAAAATTCCAGCTCTTTCTAAAGTGATCAGTATAAGCAGTTGACATTTGCAGAGTCTATGCACTCGATAGTTGATTGTGTATTTATGAGCATCGTATATGCTTAATGTTACAGTAGAAAAATACAAGCGGCTCTTGAAATATCTTTACTCCACCTCCAAGTGACATTCATATAGCACTTTAAGAAATCTCATAAGAGAAGGAGACTTCGAAATATGCTCAAAACTCCTGAAAGGAGTAGGGAAAGAAACACAACTACAATTTAAAGGTATCAAA